>NC_135648.1:5284263-5585982 GCF_053574225.1 Canis aureus
CTTTCTCCTGGTAGACTTTCCAGTCCTTTTGCTGGTATGGAAATAGCTTCTGCCTCTTTGGATCAGACTAATCTAGGACCGTATTTAGTCCACATCCTATAGAATTGGTTATAGAGATTTAACTCTCTGCTTCCTGGCAGCAAAAGTGAAAAGGGAAACAGGATCAATTTTGGATTTCAAAGCATGGAGAATTGAAATGAATCAGAATTTGACTTCATGCAAAATTTCTCCCATTGCTCACTAGAAGAAGGCGTTAAGGGATGTGATAGATGTTGTCCTCTACGAGATCATAAGCAAAATGTTATATAGTTCATATTTTACCGTAGCCCTTTATATATAAAGTCCCTCAGCACTCACCAGATTTTATTATAGTTACTGGCTTATGATCTGATTCCTTCATTAGATTAATGAATTTCTGGAAAAATAATGATCAGGACTTCTATGACCAGCACACAGGAGATACTCAGTTAATATTTATTGAATTGAAAGGCTGTGTTCTCTGTTTATCCAAAAAGGAGATAAATCAATTTATTAGCATTTATTGAATACTTGCTACTAAAAAGAGGGGTCAATCAGAAGTGCTTGCCCTTGAGGCTACTTATGGGGTGTCTGGGAATAGCTCCGTCCTCAGAGGTATGTTGGAGTTTGGCTGGATAAGTGCTGTGTAATAGAGGCACGAACATTTTCTCTTTTGTGGAATGGAGTATCAGATTGCTTAAAATACGCTCTCAGTACAGCTGGCTTCTCCCTTTGGAGTTTGTGTTGGGATCTGTAAGCCAGAAAGGGGGTGGGGGGAAGTGGAAACAAGAATGATGAGGGCATCTGAGAGTTTTGGGGCCTGAGGAGAGGTGATTGTCTTACAGGTTTGCTCTTTCACTTCCGTCTTCTTTTAGGAAAGAGGGTCCTGGGCCTTGGCTAAAACTAACTCTACCTCCCTGAACCCCAGGCCCCCATGAATGAGGGGGCAGGTGGCCACAGAGAAAACAGGTGCTAAGACGAAGAGCAAAGGATCCTTGGGCCGTACCTGTGAAAAAAGAGTGAAGAGAGCAAGGAACTGGCTTTTTACCAGTTTTGTTAATTATTAGTTGTTCATGACTACACTGACCAGAATTGTTTTACTTTTTTTTTTTTTTTTAAAGATTTATTTATCTATTTTAGAGAGTGGGGGAAGGGGTAGCAGAAGCAGAGGAGAGAGAGTCCCAAGCAGACTCCCAGCTGGGTGCAGAGCCCTAGCCAGGGCTCGATCCCAGGACCCCAGGAAACCAAGAGCCAGACGCTTAACTGACTGTGTCACCCAGGCACTGGAGAATTTTTTCCTTTTTACTTCCCTTCCTCTTTTCCTTTCTTCCTTCCTTCCGTTTAAAAACATTTACCAGGCACTTCTAGGCTAGGCATGCCAATTTCCCCATGATCTGAAAGTAGGGTGTCCTGCCACTCTTAAGCCAAAGCAAAGAAACAACTACCGTCTATTTAATTAATTAATTAATTAATTTTTAAAGACTTATTTATTTATTCCGAGAGACACAGAGAGAGAGAGGCAGAGACACAGGCAGAGGGAGAAGCACGTTCCCTGCGGGGAGCCCAATGTGGGACTCGATCCCAGGACCCTTGGGTCACGTCCTGAGCTGAAGGCAGATGCTCCACCGCCGAGCCGCCCAGGCATCCCAACTACCATCACTTTATATGGAAAAAAATTTTGAGCATTCTCAGACTTTCTTAGCCTTTTCTCATACCTTGGGACACATCTTGCTAAGGGATGCAAGGATGCACAAAATACATGGGAACGAAGCTCACTCGGGTGCTCATGGGCACGGGTCAGAGTTCTGGTGGCTTGCTGCTGGGGTGCTGACTGGGGGTCCCGGAAAGGGGCTGGGGGGTGCCCTTCGCAGTCCAGGTGCATGCTGCCTCTGTAACCCTCACTGCAAATCTAAAGTTGAAGGGTATTTTCACTTTTTGCTTTAATTAACTAATCAATTAATTAATTAATTTATGCAAAAGTGTAAGTCCTCTTTGGATTTCTTTCAATTTGCAAAAACAGGTACTAGTACAGGTTTTTTTGTAAAAGTAAAGTGACTCTGGGCACCTCCGTGGCTCAGTGGGTTAAACATCTGCCTTCACCTCAGGTTGTGATCTCGGTCCTGGGATCAAGCCCTGCATCAGGCTCCCTTTCAGCGGAGAGTCTCCTTCTGCCTCCCTGTGCCACCCCTCTCCCCATGCTCTCTCTCAAATAAGTGAAACCTTTGTAAAACAAGTGAAGTGACTCAATGCAAACTTTTGAAAAGCAGAGGATGGATGCCTGCAATGAGAGATGCAAGACAGGAGGATGTTGTCCTCAAATATTTTACTCCCGGGAGGAAAGCAAGAGAGGATTCCAGGGCAGCATTGATCAGGACGTTGAAGGCGACCTTAATGTAGCCTAGTGCCCAACCCACTGTCTGCTCTCAAATGTTTCCAGAAAAAAGATGATTTGAGTTTTCTCTAAGATTGTGAACTTCCCCTTCCAGATGGTAAACTCCTCGTGAGCAAGCCATGCTTTGCACACCTAGCACAGTGCAAAAATATATATGATGTCCAGTAAATATCAGTTGAAGGGAGAGAAGGGAAAAAGGAGCCATAGGTAATTCATCTGAATCTAAATTGGACCTAGTTCTATTTTCAGACTTAGCATCTTCAAAAAAATCATTTGCAAAATCACTACTACCTGCTGTGAGCCTGCCAGTTTGTGAATGTTACGTGTGTGCGTCCGGGATGTGTCAGAGGATAAGAGAGGGTGGGACCCCCCCCCCCCCCCCGCCTTCATCTACTGGCTTACTCCAGTGAAGTGCTCCAAACCCCGTGCTCCGAGACCAGGAGGTTTCTGGTTGGAATCAACTTGTCACTGAATGAAGAGAGTTCTCGGGTGGCTCCTCGGAGTCTGAGTTTTCTGAGTTACGGTGTTGGACTTGGAGTTGTGAAGGTGTGCGCGGGGTATCGTGGGGGTGGCTGGGGGGTGGGGGGGAGCGTGTGAGACAGGACACATGAGAACTGTGTAAAGACAAGTGATAATCAGAGGTAGGAAGCTGGCTAGACGCAACCTTCCAGTGGGAGAGGCGGAGGTGGGAGGGCCAGCTGCTGCTTTAGCCAGTGGCTCAGATTCCAGCACCTTCTTTCATGCCCATCTTCTTGTCCCCCTGCCTTTTCCCATGTGCAAAGCCTCCTCTTTGCTCTTTGCCCTCTCCCAAGAGTCGAGCCACCTGTTTGCTTGTGCCAACGTTTTGTCCAGGTTCCCTTGCATGTTGAATGTTTTGTCCAGGTTCCATCGAAATGTCAGAAATGGATTTCTCCATTTAATAATAATAATTAATAATAATAATAATAATAATTAATTAATAATAGGGGATGCTTGGGTGGCTTAGTGGTTTAGTGCCTGCCGTCATCCCAGGGTGTGATCTTGGAGTCCCAGGATCGACCCACATCGGGCTCCCTGCATGGAGCCTGCTTCTCCCTCTGCCTGTGTCTCTGCCTCTCTCTCTCTCTCTGTCTCTCATGAATGAATAAATAAAATCTTAAAAAAAATAGTAATAAATACAAATAAACTCAAGAAGTTGAGAGTGGGATTTTTCTTAAGGTGAAAGAGGTTGTAGACCAGGAGGCAGGGGAAGTAATTGAACAGGAGGCTCTCTGGACCCACCCCCCCCCCAGCCCCAGTTAAGCACGTGTAATTTAAACCTGTCCTTGGGGATGAGTGAAGAGAGAATCACCCCCACCTTCCTCCCACCGGTCCCCTCCTCCCTCAGTGAAAATTCCTAGTGGGGAGTCTGTGCTATCTCAAACTGTGCTGTCACTTTTCAGGGTCACTCCCTGGGGATATCCTTCCCCCAATCCCTGTGCAATTTAGATGTTTCGGAGGGAAAAACAGAAGCCCCTGTTGGGTCCTGCGGTTGCTTTAGTAACTTTGCTGGTTTGCAACTTAGCCTCCTTGAGGGGGTGGGGGTGGCGCTGGGTGGCGGGAGGGTGGTCCTAGACAGGGAATCACACTGTGGGCTCTCAGGAGGGTAGTGGGTCCTTGGGGCCACGTACAGTCGCCCCTTAACCCACAGGGGATGTGCTCCAAGAGCCCAGCTGGATGCCTGCAACCCTGGGTAGTACTGAACCCCACAGAAACTTAGGTTTTTCCCCAGACGGGCATGCCTGTGACAAAGTCTGACTTATGAATTAACCACAGTGAGGGATTGACTGTAGCAACTAATGATAAAAGGAACAATTATAACAAGATACTGTAATAAAGATTTCGTGAATGTGCTCTCTGTTTCTCAGAGTATCTTGTGGTCCTGTAGTCACCCGTGCCAGTTGATAAAATGCCTCCGTGATGAGACAAAGCGAGAGGCTGACGTAGGCATCAAGGTGTAGTGTCCGGTCACCGTGGGCACCCTCTGGCTCTACACCAGGAGGAGGTTCATCTGCTTCTAAACCTTGGGGTCCCCGAAATCTTGGAAAGTGAAGCTCCAATAAGGGGGGCAGTGGGTGGACTGGACTCTGCTACACTTAAAATGTTCTGTATTTTTTTCAAGGATTTTATTTATTTGTTCATGAGAGACACACACAGAGAGAAAGAGGCAGAGACACAGGCAGAGGGAGAAGCAGGCTCCCTGCGTAGAGCCCGATATGGGACTTGATCCAGGGACCCCAGGGTCATGACCTGAGCCAAAGGCAGATGCTCAACCACTGAGCCATCCAAGTGCCCCCATTTAAAATGTTCTGGAGATTTCCTTAGGCTTGGTCTGGAGGCCGCTAGAACCAGTTCCTTTGATTCTTGTCTGTGGCCGTTCTGCTCCCCTGGAGAAACCACGGTCTGTTTAAGACTTGTCTGTGACCTTCTCGGTTGCCAAGACTCACCCCAAGTTGGGCATCGTGGGGGCTAATAACATTGTATGTCTCCCTGAGAGACGTTTGCCTTTCGGTTTGTACACTCTGTTCTTTACATTTGATGCTCAGGGGTGGTAGTTTTCTTGAATAAGGACCCTTTGTGCGATTGATCAACAAAATAAGTTTCAATGAATGGCCTCCCCCGTTTCCTATGACATTCCCCGAGTAGATAGTGCTTATAGACAGGCATCTATCCCTTCAACCAAATGTTCAAGAAATGGTCTCTTCCTGGGGTTCTAGGTCAAAGAGAAGAACCACCTGGGAATCTGGTAGCCCAGCTCCCACGTCCACAGGGGAGACATGTACAGCACATGTCAATATTGCCCTTGCTGATTAGGGCAATATTTTGGTTTGTTGAGAGAATCCTAAATCTAGGTGGTCACTTTTCTTTTCTTTTTTTTAAGATTTTATTTATTTATTCTTGAGAGATAAAGAGAGGCAGAGACAAGGGCAGAGGGAAAAGCAGGCTCCCCCAGGGAACCCGATGTGGGACTTGATCCCAGGACCCCGGGATCACACCCTGAGCTGAAGGCAGATGCCGAACCACTGAGCCACCCAGGTGCCCCTAGGTGGTCACTTCTCTAATCTGATCGGCAAATCCACATGTCAAACCGAATCGGAAAATACCCAACATCCTCCTCTTACGATGTGGAGTTTACGGTGTTGGAGTTACGGCTCCAACGTATATCCAGGCAAATAGGAACAAAAAGAGCAGAAGGTGTTGTGTGCAGAAGATGCACATGTGTGTGTTTCGTGGCTGGCCTAGAGGAAGCCGCTCACACGCGGGTGAGGATGCTACTGTTAGCTCCCTGTTGCAAGAGCGAGGATCCAATATGGCACCAGGTGCATGGCGAGTGGTCAGCAAAATGTGTTTTTCCTTCTTTGTTTCCAAAGCAATATGGAAACATGCAGGCCCATTTGGAGCAGACTTCTGATGCAGGGGACCAGCCAGTGGCCTGTGGTAGTGCTGAGTGGGTCGGTAACCCTGGAGCCAGCCATGCACGCTCCTGGTGCAGGCATGCATGGTGTGGGCCCTGATTACACTCTTCAGACCGACCCTGATCCACCTCCACGGTGTTTGTGAATCTCCAGGGAGCTGTGGGGTTTAAGATGCTTTGTAAGCTGTAAATTCACAGCGCAACTTAAGTGAGTTCTCAAACCCACCGAGAATTGAAGCAAGGGAAAGAAGCCACGGACTGGCAGGCTGGTGGAGGGCTGATTTAGAACGCGGTGTAGACGGAGAAGTCTTGCGGAACGTGGAATTGGTAGGGCAGGCCACTGTTGTAGAGCAGAGGCCCCAAGACGGTGGGACAGAGGGGTGTGATTGGGAGTTAGGTGGTGGTGGGGGGCCCTGGGGGCCTGAAAGTAGAGGTTACCTGCCCACAGTGGCCGCTGTCCCCTGGGATTTTGTCTGGAGAATGGAGCTGGAATATCAGCCTTCTAGCACCTCACAGCCATGTTGGCAAGGGAGATGGCACGCGAGGCTCATCGTGTGGTTGTGTTGGTGTGTGTGTCCCTTTATTTCACCTTTCCTGGCTTCCCACATGGGGCCAGGATGCTACACCTGCAGCTGTGTCTTCAGGGGACCTGTGTTGGCCGTCCCCCCCGCATACGCACGTGTGTGCACGCTGTTGGCTCACGGTGTCCCCGGCCTGAGTACCCTCCTTCGCTTCCTGGAAGCGTGTATGGTGGACAGGACGCCGGATGGCGTGGCGGACAGTGGTCGGTCACTCGGTAAGTTGCTTATACTCGAGGTCTTGGCTCCTTCCTCTTTAAGTTAGGGGGGTAGATTGGCGTGACTGGTAAGGGCTCCTCCAGGTGAGGCTTGGGGCATTCCTTTGTAGGGTGAAGAGCCCTTTTTGCGATGCGGATACTTTTGTAACGGGGAGGGCATTTTTTCCTGCCTTTCTTATTGTTGATTTTTGTGCGTCCCATTTTCTGAGGGCAAGGACGTCAGGCCCGCTTATTCCACGTGTGGAGTTTATTTTCCTGATCATGGGGATGCAGAACGTGAGGTTTTCAATAGATTCACTTACTAGTTCCAGAAGGTGATGAAGGCCCATCTCATTGGACCAACTTGCCGCCTGTGTTTGTCACAGTGTTTCTGTGAATTTGAATCACAGGCACAGAGCTGCCCCGCTCGGGTGCTTGGGGGGAAACAGCCTCAAATGTCACACCGGGGGTGCTCCCGGGAGAGGTGGGGAGCCCAAGGGCCAGATGTTGTGTCTTCCTGCCCTGGGAGTGTGAAGCCCCCAGCAGGTGGCTTAAGTTGAAGACCTAGATGCGGCGAACAGGGGCAGGAGCCCCAGGGGTGCAGGGAGGCCTCGGCACCTCTCAGCGCCCCGTGCCCGGAAGGACACCTGAGTTTTTGGGAACCGAAATCCAGACCCTGGGAGGCAGAGACCAAAGGGCGGAGGCCAGGCCCAAAGTGAGTGCCTGCTCTCATGCGGGCGCAAAATAATTGAAGGAAGCAGGGATACCCATCACCGGGAGCTGAAAAGCCTCACGTCCAGATGTGGTCAGAGAGGTTCGCCGAATGAAAGACAGTCTGATGAGTGAGATACACACGCCTGTAGAGCACAATAGAAAAATCGATAGTAAGTGGAGGTGAAAGAGTTTGAGCTGGGTTTTATTGAGCACAAAGAGGACAGACTGGCTCTTGCCGTGGTTCCAACTGTATGTTCATGGTGCTTTTTTTTTTTTCCTTTTTTTTTTTTTTTTTTTTGTTGAAAACTCCAGGGTAGGGGGGTAAAAGTCATCCAGGAACAGTTGCCAGCCCAGCCTGGACGTGCAAGCCCACGCATACACACCGATCGGCGGGGGTGGGGGAGAGACACACGGGCCTCGGGGCCTAACGTGTCTGGGCTCGCGCGTGTGGTGGCGCGTGCTCTTGGCTTCACGTGCGTGGGGGCACGTCTGTCATTGGGGGTTTCCAGGAAGCATGAGTGGGAGCTGTCTTTTCCCATCCCGGGTTCCTTCTCCCTTCCCTTTGCCCTCCACCAGTCTACTGTGGCTTTATTAGGAATTCCCTTTGGTTTAGGGGGGGAAACATCGAGGGAGAAAGAGAGCCGGCTGGAGGGGGGGAAGCAGAACTAGCTCTTGGCTGGAAGCCCACGGTGTGGCCCAGCAGCCTTGTTTGAGAGCGCTGTCCCGGCCTTCTGTTTTCTTAAGCACACCCCCTTTCCCCCCACCGTGCCCTCTTTTTTTTTCCTCTAAGGGGGCTGAGGGAGGCTGTTTCTATCCCCTGAAGCCCCCCTTCCTTTTTCCCCCCCTTTCCGTTGTTTAAAGAGGATCTTTTTTTTTTTTTTTTGAGGCCTGAGCCCTGAGCCGGGGTTTCTCCACGCCGGCCTCCCCAGCCCCCCTCCCCGATGAAGAGTTCATCCAAAGTTCGCATCCAGACTCCGAACAAAGTGGCGCAGACCTTTTCCTGACTCCTCACCCTTTGTCCTCATCACTCAGTGACAGACAGGAATCAAATGCTGAGGACCCAGCCGGGCGAGGGGCCGTGGGGGGAGGGAGAGGGGGGTTGTTCCCAGTAACTGGCTGGGCCCTCAGCAGCCTCAGCCTCCGGAGGGAGGGAGGGAGGGAGGGAGGCCGGCCTCGGAGGGAGGCCAGAGGCAGGAGGAGGGCGGCCCCAGAAAGGATTTTTGTTTTAGTTTCCCCAGGCACACACTGCCGAGCTCCCCGGTTCATCTGGTTTCTGTTTGAGGGAGGAGGGCATGGGTGAGCCACGAGGAGAGGCGGCTGGCGGGGGGCAGAGGAGAGGCCGGAAGGGGAGAGCTGGGGTGCTTTTTCCTGAAGCGGAAAAGCCTTGAAGCCTTCTGATCCTGCAGCGAGGAAACAAATTCTCTGGGAGTGAAGGGTTCACCTCTTGGAGGTGGATTACACTTTTCAGGACACCAGAGGACCATAGAGCAAATTACTTCTTCCAGAGTGCTAAATGATCCCCTGGTGCCCTGGAAAGAGCCCGTTTACCTCCAAAAGGTGAGTTGTTTATTGCCGGAGAGTCGAATATTGGCTGTAATGCCGGCTCATCCATCCTCTCACATCCCTGCGAGGCATTTAGGGTGGAGGTGATATTATCCACCTGTCAGCACGGGAAGGGGCCCTGACGAATGCTTGTCGGATTCCCGTTCCCAGGGCGGGCGGCGGCGCAGGGAGGTGAAGTGACTCCGCCAAGGTCTCACGGTGCCCGCTGCCCGGAGCACCGGGGCCAGCTCCAGCCGGGAGGGGACAGGCCAGAGGACGGCCCTCCTGCCATTGCCCAGACCCTAGCGGGGGCCCCCTCACCTTTCCTGCTTGCGTCACAGGCTCCTGCGGAGGCTCCCAGCCTCCCGGGATTGTCGGGAGAGTGATCCTTGGGGAGAGGTATCCTTTGGGGTGAGCCCGAAATTGGAAGGCAGACCGGCGTGAGATCTTGCTTGCCGCTGTGATCAGACCCTTGGCCCCTTCTTCCCCCTAAGTCGTCAGAATCGCAGGGAGCTCAAGGGGCTGTGGTCCCCCGGCCCTTGCGGGGTGGGTCAACAGGGGGCTCAGGAGCTCTTTCTGGTGGGGGCGAACGGGGAAACTGAGCCATGGAGTCAGGACGCCGGGGGTTCTGTGTCTCCTCCTGACCGGTGGATTTGTTGAGTGAGTCGTGGACCTGAATAAAGGCCTGAGTGTAATTGTTGCGGGGCTGTGTTTGGGGTGTGTGGGGGGCTCGGTTAAAAAGGTGAACGCGGCTTAGGCTTCTGGCCCGAATGGAGTCTCCTGTGCATTCCCTGCCTGCTCGTGTCGATGAGCTCATGTAACCCACGCAGCGTCCTGGGAGGTGCAAATCATTGTTTTTTTTTAAATTACTAGACATGAACTTTATTTTTTAAAATCGTCATTTTTTTAACAAGCGAGGGAACGGAAGCACAGGGTGACTAAAACCCCTTGCCGGGCATGGGCTTAGTGAATGGTCATGTGCATCATCGTGGAGATAGGGCGCGTTCCCAGTGATGTTTTTATGGGCTGGCTGTGCTCACAAGAGGGTTGTGGGAAGGAGAGACACCCCTATTAATTAGGATCCTGGATAAGTTGGGCCCCCAGGTGTTGCAGGCTCTGAAGCCTCACCTCTTCCCAGGTGGACAAAAAGAGGACTTCCCAACTAGGCTCCAGCGTACGCGGGCAGGGGGCTATGTGGCCTGCTTGGGAGAATAAACTTACCAATAAATGTTTTAATTACCGATGATCCTTGCCAATTAATTAAAAAGTCTGTCTGTCATGGCGCTGCTTTCTTGGCAGCACTTTTATTGACGATGCGTTTGCGTGCACATGCAAGGAATAAGGTGACATTTCTTCTCGACGTTTCCTAACCCCGGCTGTTTTGAGGCGGAACAGCCCGTCGGCAGACTGGTGCAGTTTTCCTAGCCTGTGAGCCGAGAGGCGAGAGGGAGGCCTGCGCACCCCCGGGCCCGAGGGTAGGTAGTGGGGTGACCTGGTCTACGCACCAGCCCGGGACTCCTGCGTGTTGTGGGATTCGTGTTTCCTGTGAACTTAGTTAAGCCGTTTGCAGAAAGTTGGGGGCCTCCGTGAAGAGGGGTGCCGCGCTGCCGCAGTTAGATGCAGTCTAGACTTTCCACCTCCCCTGTGGCACTTTTGGCAAGTTGACAGGTATAATTGATGAGTTATTCTAAGAATGTGATTCCTGAGTAAGTCTAGAGTGGAGTGGCTGTGTTTCTGAGTAGTTAATGCGGCTGGGGGAAGGCAGGGGAGGGGGTGGGGGTCGGGGAGCGGGAGGGAGATGGGGAGGAGGGTCTTTGTTCTACGTCTGCGGTTCCAGAGAGGGTGGCAGGGAATCCTAGCACTCGCCGTCCCCTCTGGGCTCACGGCTGCCGTGTGACAGTCTGCACGCAGCCTTTCCAGTCCGGCCAGCCTGTGTCCTGGGAAGCGGAACCGAGGCCTCTCACCTGACTTGTAAACCTCTGGGCCAGCCTGGGCCAGGCTTCTCGGTTGAGCTTATAGGGATTCACAGAGTAGCTCTTAACTGCTTCCAGTTTGCCCAGTTGCCTGACAGTCCAAAGTTAACGATCACCACCCGCCCCCCCACGGCCCTTTAATGCTCAAGGGTCGGGACAGAAGAAGTCGGGGTGGTGGTTGTGGGTGTCGTGCCTTGTTGCTCATCTGGATGAGCAGGTGCCAAAGCTGGCAGTGGAGGCTCTGGGGGCATGGAGGCTCTGGGGGTGGTGGAAGCCTTGGGGATGGTGGAGGCCTGGGAGTGGTGGAGGCCTTGGGGACAGTGGAGGCCTGGGAGTGGTGAAGGCCTTGGGACATTTGAGGGTCTGGGGGTGGTGGAGGCCTTGGGACATTTGAGGGTCTGGGGATGGTGGAGGCCTTAGGGGCGGTGGAGGCCTTGGGACAGTGGAGGCCTGGGAGTGGTGGAGGCCTTGGGGACGGTGGAGGGTTTGGGGACAGTGGAGGCCTTGCAGGCGTTGGAGGCTTTGGGGGCGGTGGAGGCCCTGGGGGTGGTTGAGGCTCTGGAGGCAGTGGAGGCCTTGGGGGCAGTGGAGGCCTTCGGGGTGGTGGAGGCCTTGGGGATGGTGGAGGCCTTGGGGGTGGTGAAGGCTCCGGGGGTGGTGGAGGCTCTGGGGCCATGGAAGCCTTGGGGGCAGTAGAGGCCTTGAGGGTGTTGGAGGCTCTGGGGACGGTGGAGGCCTTGGCCTTGGGGGCAGTGGAGGCCTTAGGGATGGTGGAGGCTCTGGGGGCAGTGGAGGCTCTGGGGGCGGTGGAGGCCTTGGGGGCAGAGTGTAGCCTGTTCAGAGAAAGGAAGGAAGGGCCTTGCAGGACTTGGCCTGGCACGTCCACACAACACGTTGGAAAGCAGCACAGGACCCACAGCCCTAGGTGGCTTGCCAGAGGTCAGCGCTTGCTCCTCCTCTGCTTTGAACTCCGTCCCTCAGGGCTCCCCCCTCCTTCCCACCACACCAGTGCACCCCCCGCAGCAGGCCAGTCCCCCCGAAACCTGCCGCACCCAACCCCTTTTGCCTGCTGACCACGACGGAGACTCCCCCTGGGTCTCTTGAGCCCTCAGTTATGACAGCCTCCACCCCCACTGGCAACTCCAACTTCCCCAGCCTCTGCAGCACATGGCGCTCACATTCTTTTGAAACCCAACCTACTTATTTATAGATCCAGACACAATTATCTTATTGGATGTTGACCGTGGGTGGTTTGCTGTGGCTGCGCTTTAATTTTCCAACATGTCAGGTGGACCCCAGATCCCGAGGCTACTTCAGAAGCATTAGACTGCACTCTGGAAAGTTAGAAAGACAAAGTCTGCCCCTTAGTCTGCTCCCCACCCCCCACTCCCGCCCCATGGGAAGAATGAATCAGGTTAGGGAGACGTGGGTGTGAATTCCAGCTTTCGTGGTTACTAGCTGTGTGACCGAAGGAAGTAACCTAACCTCTCTGTTTTTAATCTGTGAAAATAGGGCTATTTGGCCTACCTCCAAAAGTCGTTGAGAAGGCTAAAAAAATAATGAATGGCAGGCACTACTTTGTAAAAATACTGCTAATTTTTGCTTTTTTTAAAGCTCATGCTAGGCCAATGCACACCATCCTGTCTCCTGTAAAGGATCAAGTGCCTGGTGCTTTGGGGGCCAGGGTGCTTTCCACGCTCTTCCTGTTACTGTGGCCTTCTCCCCTGGCTCTCTGCGGCTCTTGAGGGCTCCTGACGTGCCTGCACGCTGGGTAACTCTGGGGTTAGGCTGATGTTCTCTCCCTTTGGGAGAACCTAACTTTTCCTACTTCACCCCTGCCACCCCAGGTTGCTGTTTCTTGGTGGGACCTCCTGGACAGCCATAGGACAGGGTGATAATTATAAACCTAATTTACATGGCACTTTACCAATTTCCGATCCCTTTCCTATTTCATCTCACGTCGAAGGTGGTATTATCCCCATTTTAGAGATAAGGAAACCAGGAAACCGAATCTCGATAAGGAAGATATTTTAAATCCTTTCTGCTACTAACTTGCTGTGGGAAAGTCACTCCAGAGCCCAGAACGAAACAGGGAACGTGAAAGCTGCAGGGGAGCTTTTAGAGATCATCTAGTCCAGCACTGAATTTTAATAGGAAATTCAAAATGTGCAACTGTCATGTTAAAAAAGGCAAAAAGAAACAGGTGAACTTAATTTTAAAGAATATCGCAATTTAGCTAGATTATTTCAATTTGTAAGCAACATAAAAATTATTAATGAAGTCTTAGATTTCTTTTTTTGTGGGGGGAGTGTTCAGTGATCAAAAGTGGGTATGGGTTTTACTCCTACAGCGCATCTCAGTTCAGATTAGCCACTATTTCAAGGGCTCTGTGCCACCCACGGCTGGTAGTTACCTTATTGGATGACCCAAATCTCACCTGTTAAATTTTGCAGGTTAGGACGCCGAAGACCAGAATTATTATTAATACGTGGTGAAAATGAAATAAATCTGCCTTCAGAGCCCTTGTCACTGTACTGTCTGCCCTCAACTCTCTTTTTTTTTTTTTTTTAATTTTATGTTTATTTGAGAGAGAGCACAGGTAGGGGGAGGGGCAGAAGTAGAGGGAGAAGTAGGCTCCCCACTGAGCAGGGGACCTGATTGGAGGTCCTGGAGCCCATCCCAGAACCCTGGGATCATGACCTGAGCCCAAAGCAGATGCTTTAACTGATGGAGCCACGCAGGTGCCCTGATGCACTGCACTGTCTTTAATATGAAGACCAAAGAACTTGGTTTCTGCTATAATTCTGCATCTTCCCTCTGGTTCTCTATAGTTTGGGCTTAGAGAGGGCCCCCACTGTCCATGGGCTTTGAGAGAGTGCCATGCCTGTCTCCAAAGTTACATCATAGTCTTTCCAATGGCAGACAGAGCTTTCCTATTGCTAAGCATGTCCTCGCTCTAGGGGAAGTAGAAATGCACCGTATTTCTGTCGGACAGACTTCCCATCAGTGGAGCGGGGTCCTTGCCGCTCACAACTTGCCTCACCCTACCCTGTGTGCGCTTGGACATGACGCTCCCTAAGAATCCCCAGAAACCCTGAGCAGCGAGTGCCCTTGGCATTGCACTGGTGAGCCAAGTGGGCAGTGCCCGTCGAGCACTTGTCGGAAATGGTCCCCCGGTGGCAAGCTGGCTGTAAAGCAGTTGAGGATGACATGAATGATGTCTCTTGAAGCCAAGACTGAGCAGCCTTAATGGCAAACAAGGTCAGTTACCTGGCTGGATGAGGACTCTGGGAGTCTTTTTTTTTTTTTTTTAAAAGAAGAAGAAGAAGAGCCATTTATTAATCACCACTTTTGGCATGTTATGTATGATTGATTTGCTCATTGGCACCACCCAGCTCAGCTTTGCTTTTAGGAGGTGATCTCCATACCGGTACGATCGCTGTATATTCACTTTCACTGGCTTCAGGAAACCACCAGTGGGAAGTCTTATTTATGGTGATGATGGTTATGGTTATGATTATTGACAGCCATTATTATAAACATCATTATTATTTAGTGTTAATCAACAACGGTGTGAAGGGTGCTCTAAAGAACACGGAATTAGACTCTGTCCTTGCAAATGGGCTCATAAGAAAAAAATGACAGAAAGAGACACCTAGCCTATGGGCTGGCTAGGAAAAATACATTCTAGGGAAATGCAGCTGACAAAATACTCCTAAGGTTATAATTTCTAGAGCTTTGGTAGAGTCCAATATGGTACCCTGAACGTAGATTAGAAAAATAGAAAGTAGAATTTCCCAGTAAAAGAAGGCCCATTGTTTCAGGCCAGTTTTTAGTATTAGACTGAGTCAGGAAGAACAAATACGAGGGAAACATTGGCTGTAATTTTGTGTCTTGGACATGGAGGTTCATTTTTAGGATCTGTTTTTACTGTGCAATATTTGCATTCTTGAACGACTTTCAAGGTCCCCGTGATGTCATTACAGACTTGCCCTGCCCATGGTACAGGAAAAACTTGGATCTAGAGCAGAGAGCATTTGTTTGTGGTATTTCAGAAGCTTCTGTTTCATTCATCCTGATTCTAGAAACAGCCTTTTACTTTTCGGCTTCTGTTTCCTTGTGTGTCAAATAGGGATCTCAGTAACTACACGATAGTGTCTTGAGAAGTAAGGTGTTACTCTTTGGACTTCTACTGTTTCCCACTAATTTTCTTTCTATACTAAGCTCTAAGCTTTTTTCCTCCCCCCTGCCCTCCCCTTATGTTGCTCAACTTCTCTAAAATTAAAAAAAAAAAAAAAAAAAAAGGGAGCACCCTGGGTGGCTCAGCGATTTAGCGCCGCCTTCGGCCTAGGGCCCCACCTCGGGCCCCCTGCATGGAGCCTGCTTCTCCCTCTGCCTGTGTCTCTGCCTTTCTCTCTCTCTCTCTCTCTCTCTCTCATGAATAAATAAAATCTTAAAAAAAAAACAAACAAACCCCCCCCCCAAAAAAAACCCCAAAAAACAACAAAAAAATCCCCAAACATATATCCAGGAATAAGCTGGGGCTCAGAGAAGTGTAGTGTCTTGGCCAAATCCACATAGCAAATAAGTGCACATCTGGGTTGTGAGGCTGGTTTCTTGACTTGGATCAATGATTTGTCTTCAGATGTGTTCCTGGCCGTTGTGCGGATTAGTGAGGGCATGCTCCAGGACCCAGGCTTCGAGATGGGAGTTCTTGTTGGTCTTGACTTTGATATGTGTGTGTGTGTGTGTATATATATAGTGTAAATTGCCCAACAATGTCAGATTTCTAGTGGGGACTGGTCATTGCAAATAACAATTTGAAAATACCACTTGTGGTCACTTTTGCATTCTACGTACTGCCAGTTATTTCATTGCTTCAGCTGAGATGGGTTTATGTGGCCCCAAAGGGCCAGTTAGCCAGGAAGAGGCTCCCCTCTCCCTGTCTTTTGTGGAAGGAACTGAGTTGGTGGTTACCTGAGAGAGTGGTCATCTCCTTCGAAGGTAGATGGTGACATCAAGCGTTGATAGTTGGAAAATACAACATAGTTCTTTGAAGAAGTAGAACCATCTTGACTTGTTGGACTGATGGTATCTATAAAGAAGGTTTTGGGAGGGATGCAGAGGTAATTGTCTACCACACTTGCAAATTTGTTGGCCAAAAAGCAAGAATTTCCCAATTCTCTATATGGCCCTAGGAAGACCAATTGCACCCTTTTGGATGTCCCCAACTATGATGATTCTGAAGGTGTGGCCTTGAAGACAGGACTCCATATGCACTTTTCCTTAATAAATTCCTTAAGTTTCTTCCATGTTTTAGGACTTCAAGAATGGCCTTGTCATGGCCTTTGTTTTGGGGTCTTGTGGCTGCGTGACACGTTAGAAAAGTCACTCTGTAGCTTGTAACTTTGGGCCCCTAAGAGGCCTTGGCCTTTTAAGAAACTGATCTGAATGATCACAGTACATTTCTGCAGGGCTTTCAATTCTGGGTTTCTGGTGTTTGTCTGTTTATTTGTTTCTTTAGGTATCCTGACTACCAGAATAAGAATATGGTTCTCTTTCTCTCTCTTTTCCTTTTCCCCTTCTTTTTCCCCCCCCCTAACTCCCTACAGGGTGGTGGAACCCAGAGCAGAATTTAATTTTAATTTTAAAGATTTTATGTATTTATTCACGAGACACACAGAGAAAGTAGAGACATAGGCAGAGGGAGAAGCAGGCTCCCTGTGGGGAGCCTGATGTGGGACTGGATCCCAGGACCCCGGGATCAAGACCTGAGCCAAAGGCAGACGCTCAACCACTGAGTCACCCGGGCGTCCCCGGAGCAGAGTGTTAGGCTGGAATTGGGTCAGGTCAAAGTGGAGGACCTAAGCCCCAGTCCTCCATTGTCTGTGGCATCCTGGGGTAGCTCTCCTCTCCCACGGTCCCCGATGCCTTCATACACTCTTAGACCTAGAAGGGTCACCTGCTGGAGGTGAACTAGTCTGATACTCAGATCTTTCTAATGAACAAACGGTGTCAAGTGGTCTTCAGTTGGGTGACCAGAGCCCTCATTACGTGCTGAAGTCCTTGGAGAACCTGCTCATGTCTGGTTTTTGTCATTTGTCTTACCATTTCTGGGCAGCATCCACCTCCTTCCCCAGCTCCGCTATGCCCCTTTTATCCTTCCAGACTTTTTGAAGGGCTACCTGGGCAGCCACATTTTTCATAAAGAGCCTGGTACCTAAAATAGCTTGACATTTGTGTAGTAACTTAGAGTTTACAGCACACTTCATTTATGTTATCAGATTTGACCTTTAAAACCACCTGGAGGTAAGCAGGAGAGGTATCATTATCCCCTTTCACGTAAGACATGGAGGCTCAGAAAAGTGCAGTGACTTGACCTAGGTTATTCAACAGGTATGTGGCCAAGCTTGAATTTGCATCCCGGTCTGCGTCCAAACCAACTCCTCCCTGCCCATAGACAGAGTGGTGTTCTTTTACATGGAACTCCATTTCCTGGGTCTTTTTCCTCCTGGTTTTTGCAGCAAAGAAGAGTCAGCAGGCTCATCAAGAGATTTCTTCTTTTTTCCCCTTTCCATCCATCCCTTAAGATTCCATGTCCAACACCACACTCTTTACTGCATCCTTGCTCTCTCCTCGGTCACCAGCGTCAACTCCAGTTTTCTGGAACTGGGTAATCCTGAGCTTGACCCCAGTCTCTCTACTGTCTCCCACTCCTGCCTGTGGTTTTGTTTCTTTTCTCTTTCTTCTGGCCCCGTCTGGAGCTGCTGGACAAATGTTTAGCCTCTTATCATTATAATTTTTTTTTTTTTTTTTACAGTATTCTCATGTGAATCTTTTATCAGTGGCCTCTTCTTCATTTTAGCCCTTTTGGGGGAAGGGTTAATAGTTCAAACCCATCATTTTTCTTGGGAGGGTCAAGACTTACAAAAGCAGCCTGGAGTGGGGCTGTCCCTGGGATGGGCGAGGGGCCCCGGGCCAAGGTGGGGATGCTGGAGGTTGGGAGGACACTTGTCTCTTTCCTCCCTCCTCTGATAGAAGTGCCCAGGAAAGCTTGGACTACAGAAGCTGCAGCCTTTCTAAAAGCCTGCTGCTGGAGTTTGGAAGACTGGAAGATCCCTCCTGGCGGGTGTCCTTTCTTCGTTTTACTTTTCCTATTGGTTTGCTGAGCAAAGAGCAGGCTTTGTGCAGCCCCCATCCCCCCTTCCCCCCCTTTTCTTAAAAAGCTTCTGTTCTCCTTTGAAACAAGCCAACAAAAGTTGAAGCCAGCGTGTGTAGGCAACTCAGACCTCATGAGCCGTTCTTTTCCGAAGCAAATTTTAATTCACAGCGGCCAGTTTGGGGGCAGCGCGAAAGACCCTAATCACCCTGGCAATCTGAAGGACCTTGCCTGATGCTGAATAATTAAGTGTGGTTGTTCCTGCTTCCTAAATCTCAATGTTGTCTGCTGGGCCTGATAATTGTGAGTGTATTTATGGGAAAATTTGGGTAGAATGTATGAGTCAGGAGTGTCCTAAAAAAAAACCCCAAACCCCAGATGTCTCATCACTGCAGTGTTAGACTAAAATGATGGAAATATTAAGGACCCAAACCATGTTACTGCTTTTTTTTTTTTTTAGGTTTTATTTATTTATTCATGGAAGACACAGAGAGAGGTAGAGACATAGGCAGAGGGAGAAGCAGGCTCCCTGTAGGGAGCCCTATGCGGGACTCGATCCCCGGGTTTCGGGGATCTTGCCCTGAGCAGAAGGCAGATGCTCCACCGCTGAGCCACCCAGGCTTCCTTGTTACTGCTTTATAACTTAGGTCAACCTGAGCCCCTGCTCTCCACACAATGCAAACAGACTTCTGGCACTTTCCATTGATTGGGAGACCGCTGTTGCCTATTTAGTTCAGTGTAGCTTAACTGGTTAAAGCACCGGGCCTGTTCCTGGGCCACAGACTCCATCCCTAACGTGGTCTGGCCATCTCGTGCCATCTCGTGCGTGTTTGTTTCTAGTCACACTGTGCACTCCAGGGGGAATCCCGGGTCGATCTGAGGCTGAAGTCATAATCCCGAAGGATCACTCTTGTTGGGTCCATGGTCATGATTTTCACCCCTGAAGGATGGCTTGCGTTTTGCAAACTCAGGGATCGCTCTGCCTTCAGAAAACCAGAATGGGGCAGTAAATTTAAGCAGATTCTCCATTAGGTAGTAACCACCTTCCGAGCTAAGGAACCTCCTGTGCTTATGGAACACAAAGGAGAGTGAAGAGAAGTAACTGTGTGGTGCTCTCTGAGGCCTGTAGTTAAAGGGGTTTTGCAGGGAGCCTCACCCTCTGACAGGTAAGCCCATGTGAAGGTGGTGAGGGTTTTGGGGGTTGGGGGAGAGGAATTAGAAGTGCTGGAGTCAGCATCTCACTGGCCCGGAAAGCTTGCACGGCTCTTTTCTGCAGGAGGTGGGAACATGGGACTAGAAATTGTGGAAGCAGGGGCATGAGTCTTGGGGGTCAGGGCATGGCTGCTTGGCCTCCCCCTGGCCTCGACAGGGCGTACCCCCTTCTCCCCATCCCTCCCACCTGCCTTACCCTGAGCTCTCACTGCATTTCCTTGAAGATCCTTAAAGAGATTAACTATTGCATTTAGATAATCTAATGATGAGACCCCTTAGCTTGTGGGGTTCCTTTTCTACTGGGCCCATTCCAGGGAGACTCTGGGGTGGTGTTGGAGGGGAAGTGCCTTTGAGAAGGAGGCTAGCTGGCTGCCTTCTCCTTCCCCATCCTGGCTGAGAACGGTGGTGCCGGCTCTGAAAGTTAATCCCCACTGTTAATCCATTTAGGTAAAGCTGTTAGTTAAAAGGTAATCTGTTTAGCCTCCCTTGTCCCATTCTCCTGCTGGAGGCCAAGGGGGTTCCGGTCTTCTCCCTGGGACACCTGTGTTTTGGCTGGTGGACTGTTCTTTGTGGCCTGGGGAGGAAAGCTGCCTAACCAGTTCCCAGGCCCTGGTTCCTGAAGCCCAGTGCTGCTCCCGGGGACACAGGAGCAGGAAGGGAAAGGCTTGCTGAAGTAGAGACAGCCCGGGGGCGGGGGGGGGGGCACCCTCCAGGCCACGGCCCCCACCCCTGCAGGGGTCAGTGTCCGTTCTGGGGGCAGACTTCAGGCTTCTACTGCCTTCTCCCAATCCTTGAGAAAATGTGCCCTCTGTGTTCACACTCCAGGACTCTGTCGTGGTTGTGTGGTTGTGCTCCGGGGGTTTGACTGTATTTTATATTGTGTTTGGATATTCTTGTATATTGAATTGCTTGAACAGGGCCTGGTTGTTTGGGAAGGGTCTCTGCACCCTGGCCCACAGCCCCACGTGGCCCCCCCAGACCCTGAGCCTGTGCTTGGCCCCCCCACCCCACCCCACCCCAGAACCCCCCCAGCCCCTTCCTGCAGCCTCCAGACGCCCACTGGCTCCGTGTCCTGCACTCAACCCGGCCCCCTGCCTGGCCCCCGGGGTCCCCAACAGACAAAACATAATGTGCTAAATTGCTCACTTGCACGAAAGGCCTCTTGCCTTTGAGGGGAGCTCTCCAGGTACCTAATTTCTCTCTCAGATTTCTTTCTGTCCTCAGAGGTTCCCCAAAGGTACTTGGAGAATGTGTGCCGTCCGCCGGCTGTAAATTAGGGGCCGAATGTTCGACGCCTCGGGGAGGGAGGGGCTGGGGGAGGGCCTCCCTCCCGGGCTGGCGAGGGTTCAGTCCTGCAGGCCGGCCGCAGGCCCCAGTTCCTGAGTGTCGGGTTTCAGCGCTCCCTCCTTCTCTCCTGCAGCTCTCTTCCCCACCTTCCTTATCTTCCATCTCCTTCCTTCCTTCTTCCCAGCCCACTCCGCCCCCACCCCTCCAGATTTTTCTAAAAGTAGCCACTGGGAACAGAGCGGGAATAAAAGCGACTGAGGAAGGTGGCAGCAATTCCCCCCCCCTCCCCGCCTAAGGCAGGGCCAGAAGACTTGATTCTATCCCCCCCCCCATTTTCCCTTTTCTCTCTTTGTGTTTACTTGCTTGCTTGCTTTCTCTCTTGAGCCAAGTTCGGAAGGGTGGCTTGCAAAAGAGAGGAATTCTGAATAACCGCCTAAGTTAAACAGAATGTGGAGAAAGTTCAGCCCCGTCCCATGCTTTAAAAGTTAAAGCTGGAGAAGGAGAAGGCAATTTTGTCCTAGCCGTGCTGGCCAGATGTAGCTCGGGGGAGGGGGGGGGGGCAGCACCGGCGTGTTGTCACCTGGGGAAGGGGTAGGCCCACTTTGTAGGAAACTCCAGTGTGTGCAAATGTTGGTCTGTAGAAGTAGACACAAAAATACTTGTGCGTTTCCAAAAGAAATCTCTGTGTCATTCAGTGTATCATTCACGTTTTTAAGAGGCATGATAGTAACCATGCAAGGTAATAGGGTTTTTTTTGTTTGTTACCGGGTTTTTTTTTTTTTTTTTTTTTTTGAGATAACAAACCTCTGAGTTGGTCTAAGGTGTGGTTGGCTTTACCAAAAAAAAAAAAAAAACCCAAAAAACCAAAAAAAAAGAAACAAACCACATTTCTTCTCAAACAGAGGACTTTATGACAGATTGTGCGGAGAACAGGCACATACACCACAGCTTGGGTTGAGAGCGCTTCCTGGCGACGTCTAGCTAACACGCTTGGAGTTTTAAGTTTAGCGTGGTCTGCTTTTCAGTTTAGCAACTGGACTGTAGCTAAGAAAGAAGAACATAGTAATGTTCGGCACCTCCTGTTTGCCAGACATAGTGCGAAGGACTTTGTACATGAACTCATTTAGGCCTATTTTAGAAATGGGGACACTGAGGAGGAGCCTGGGATTCTGGAAGTCGTAGCTGGCCGCGCCGCGCTGCGCTGCTGGCCTCTTTACCTGTCTGCATTTCACTGTCACTGCACAGGGTGCTCCCGACTCTTAGGATTACAGTTGGACTTCCGAGGCTCCTTCCACCCTGGTATTCATTCATTCATCCATCCGCCCATCCATTGGCACACTCACCAGTCACCTGTACTGGACGCCTCCTGGTGCCGGGATGCCCTGTCCTTCAGGCCTGTGCGTGGTGACGACTTTTTGTCGCAGGATCTAATGAGTTAGCTTTAACTCATCAGGGGTGGACGTGGCCTCTTCTGCTGTCCTGTGAGTTCTTGCCTATGCCATCCACTTACTACCGTGCATTCCATACGGAATAAATAACTTATCAAAATAGTCATAAAGGACTTGGCAGACAAAATGAACCGCTAGAGATGACTGCATTAAATTTTAATAGAAAGAATTCTTAGTGATAAGCTGAGGATGCGTCTCGGTGTGTGGCTGAGCTGTTCCTTTGAGACTTGCGTACAAGTCCTGTGACAGCAGAGACTTTGTCTCACTGCTCCGTCCTGGCACCTAGAACATTCTCTGCCATATGGCAAGGGCTCCCATTTTTATTTAATGACTGCATGAGACAGTTAATGCTTTATTTGTGCATGGAGACTGATGGTATTTGCAAATTTTGTACAAAAGACATTGCATAACCGTCCATACTGCCTTGTTCTAACTTTAATTTCTTTGATGAGAGAGAGGAGTTGCAGAATCTACAAGCTCATTTATTTAACAGAAGACGGCCTCACTAACTCTGCGGTGAGGTTTTGGGGAAGGATTCCAGAGTGACGTTAGCATGGAGTTTCAATAGATCTGAGGGATACAAAGGCGCAGCTACAGAATGTGAGTGTGTGGCGAATCCGAGGCCGAATACGGAGCAGCACGCAGGGGAGTCGTGTGATCCTGATGGCCACAGTCCAGGGCCACACCAGGGTCCAATTATGCCAAAGCTAAGGATTTCTAGTTTGGAAAGCGTGAGTAGTAATGCTTGAAGGACACCAAGCTTCTCAGAGACTGAACAGAGCCGTGAGGGGGATGAGCTGGGTTATGAGTAGCCCGGAAATACATGCCTGGAGCTTCAGAGAGAAGGGTCAGGGCTGGAGACATAGGTGTGGGGGGTCATCAGTCTGTGGATAGCAACTGATGTTATGGGAGGGAACGTGAAGACACAGGAGAGTCCGGGGAGAATAGAAGAGAACCGGGGCAGAAGATGCCAAAATGTGCAGGCAGAAGAGGGGATAAGGAAAGGATCATCAGAGAGGTGGGAGGGACGCTGGAGGGAGCTGGATCTTCAAGGCCAAGGTGAGTTTGAGAACCGTAGGTCATCACGGCCAGGTGCCTTGGCCTTCCTCTGGACTCTTCTACTTCTGTCCTAACGTAGATCGTGCTACGTTTTTCTGTTCACTGTCCTTCTCTCCCATTCGTTTGTGAGCCCCGTGGAAACAGGGTTAAAGCGTGCTTTCATCTTGGTGCCTAGGTCACGAATGGGGCAGAGGTTTCATTTCATCTGCCAAGTGTAGGAGTTCTGAGCTGAGTCCAAGGTCTTCAGACAAGAGTGCCTTAGTCCATTAAGGGTTTCTGGTATGGGTTTAGGATCAGAGACTGGTGGCCACTTGCCATGTATTTTTCATCTCTGCATTAGGCACTCATTCATTCATTATTCAGCAGATCTTTACTGAGCACCCAACCTGTGCCAAGTCCTGTGCCAGGTACTCAATAAATGTTTATCGAATAAATGTTGAAGGGTTAAAGCTTGCAGCAGCCTTCAAAGGGGCCTGACCATGGGCAGCCCGGGTGGCTCAGCGGTTTGGCGCCGCCTTCAGCCTAGGGCGTGATCCCGGAGACCCGGGATCGAGTCCCACATCGGGCTCCCTGCATGGAGCCTGCTTCTCCCTCTGCCTGTGTCTCTGCCTCTCTCTCTCTCCTCTCTGTGTATTCTCATGAATAAATAAATAAAATCTCTAAAAAAACCCCACAAACAACAAAACAAAGGGGCCTGACCAGGGATGGGCGACCTTTGAGAACCTCGCGGAGGTCAGATCTTGGTGACCCGGCCGTCGTGCACAGGAGTGCTCTGGTCAGCTCAAAGTCCTCGCAAGCAGAAGGCCTGCCCTATGTCCACGATCATAGTACAAATGCTTTTCACTTGTGTAAGTACTGATGAGAGCACACGCACATCTCACTTGATCTTTGCATTTCTCCAACTGGAGAGATATGGACCGTTCTCTCCGTGGGACAGATGAGGTCACAGAGATGTGTGTGATTTGAGTGATCGACAGCCGAAACTGAGCTGGGAGCGGTCCACGGGTCTGCCTCCCACCTCTAGCTCTGGAGACTATGGCACGAGGCTTGGCTTCTCAGGGCACAGAACGAGGCCCTGCTCTTGGGGCAACTGGGCAGGGCCCGATGCCTTGCTTTTTTCAAGAGGTTTCTCCATGGAACCCGGGAGGCGCCAGGCAGCACTTGGGGTGGCAGGAGGAGGAAGAAATGATTGGCTCCCAGAGGTTCCCTGGGCTCCCATTCATGATTCATGATTCTTTCTCTGTAGCTAATTTTTGTTAAGTAGAAGAATTCCAGGAATCCTTCAGGAACTGGGGGAGACTGCTCTCTCCTGAAATATAAAACATCTGCTCTTGGTCTCTTTGGGGCTCCATTGTCTGGGGGGAAAACCAGGGAAAAGAGTTGATAGGAAACAGACATTTTTTTTTCAAACACGAAATCCCCCTTTACTCATTAATTAAAAAATAAATTTAGGGACAGAGGTGTCACTTTCCAGGAGGCCTCTCCTAGCACAATTTCCCTCCACCCCCAGGAAAGTGATAATAGATTCAGAGCCAGAGACCGAGTCTCTGGGAACATGAAATTACGGGTGTTGGTTGGACATTGCCCGTAAGCTCACCGTGCTGCAGCACGCTACCCGATTTGGAGGAGGACCAGTACTTTTCTTGATAATCAGAGCCGGGCACACCTGAAGGGACCTGTATTACAGTCTGAAAAACCTCGGAGGGAGGTTGCCCAAATCCTCATTTCCACTTTGTTAACCCTTCTGGATCCATCCAGATTCCCTTTCTATCCTGAGGCCCCCTGAGGCCTTCCAGCTGCATCCTGGGACACTCTGAGGCGCTCCACCTCTCTTCCAGGGCATTGCTCTTTGGCCCAGTCACCGTGAGCCCCACGGATTTCAAGAAACCACCTAAATAACCTTTCTGTTGAATTTGGCAAGGGCCTTGGAACCGGGGAAGGGAAAAGGAAGGCGAGCGAGTACAGGGGCGGGGACCGTCCTGATTCTGCTTATCGCTGTGTTCCCAGCACCCAGCCCAGCGATGGGCCCTTAGTAGGTCGCGCAGTGGAAAGCACCCAGTGAGCTCCCCGGGGGAGCAGGGGGGTGGATACAGTAAGAGGAGCGGGCAGTTGGTGCAGGGGAGGAAGTCCCCGGACTTGGAGGGGAGTTGGAGAGGGGATTTGGAGGGGACTTGGAGGGGACTTGGAGAGGGGATTTGGAGGGGACTTGGAGAGGGGACTTGGAGGGGACTTGGTGAGGGGACTTGGAGAGGGGACTTGGCGGGGACTTGGAGAGGGGACTTGGAGGGGACTTGGAGAGGGGACTTGGAGGTGCTGGAGCAGATGTTTCCTGGCAGAGTGACAGCAGGGACAGAGGCTCTCCGAGACCCAAAGCCTGCACACCAGACGGAGGGTTGGCCTGGTTCGCCGTGTCCTGTACGGAAGGGCCCCGGCCCTGTGCGCCCGCCCGTGTGTCTCCTTTGGTGCCATGAGGTTCAGTGGCCCCCTCCCTCCCCCCGTGTCCCCGCTTGCCGTGGCGCCAGCAGCAGGCTCCCACATAACTAGAGCCTCTGGGGCCGGGACGGAGGGTGGTCCACAGCCCCTCCCCTCCCTTTCTTTGAACCCGGGAGGGGGCCGCTTCCAGGGCTCTGTGGGGAAGCTCTTCTGAAGGGCGATGCACTTGGACTGCGGGGCACCATCGGGGTAGTCCAAAGGGTCCCTGTTGAGCTCCAAAGAAAACGTGGGGAGGTTCACATAAAGCAAGAGTTGAGCAAGCGGAGACCCAGGGACCCAGTGGTCTCTGGAGGGCCTGCTCCCTTAATTGCTGCTGGATTAGGGTGGGTGGGGAGAGCTTTTGTCCGAGGTTAAGTTCCTGGTGGAGCGATGATTGGATTAGCCACAACTTGGTGGCAGGGGAGGAGACACCAGGAGCCTGCCCTGCGCCGTGTCCGCCGTGTCCCCGTGTTCCCCGCCTGGCCACAGACCGCAGGCCGGCCCCTGGGCCTGGAGGGTCCCGGGGCTGGCGCCACCCTCGCCAGGGACCTCTGCCTCGGGGAGCACATTTGCATGCTCCCCTGTCCCTCGAAGCCCAGAAGCCCAGCCGGGAGATGGGGAAGAGAGAGAAGAGAAAAACAAATTAAATGTTTGACCAGCGGAATGAATGCTGTCTCCAGTCAGGCTGGCTTACATTTGTCTGGCTTTCTATTTTCTGAACTTTCTCTCACCATAAATCCTTTTTCTTCTCCTTTTATCCATTAAAACGTTTTAATCTTTGTGCCAACACTTTTGGCTGGTGGTGTCTTGCCCGGCTTCATAAGCCTCCCTGGGTCTTTTTGTCACCTTCTTGTGTCTCCCTCGGACCCCCAGCCCTTGACTTTGAAATGCCGCCCCCCCCCCCTGTTTTTTTCCTCCCCTCTAATGCAGATTTCAGGATTTCTTGCTTTATGGTTGGCTGTTCACTGGATCCTTCTTGGGCTCCCCCGTCTTCCCCCCCCCCACTCTAGCTTTGGGCCACGTTCATGTTTCTGTCTTTCAATTAAAACGGTTCCTCTTGTGTGTGTACAGGATCGCTGGGGATCAGGCCTCCTTTTGGTTGTGTGTTTAGAGAAGTGAGCCGGCCTCCTGGTGGGCAGGGGTGGACAGGGGAGGGCGGGGGTGGGGGTGGCGGTGGCGGGGGATCAGATTGTCCCCTGGATTTGCCAACCTTTACCTAACTGCTTTGAGGCATGGGAATAAAAATGACTCAGCTGGGCCACTCTGCCCAGGGAAGAGAAGGGAGGGTGGCGCGCCCCTGGGGACGGGACAGCCCGGGGACTGGGGAGCTGGAGTGAGCCGGGGCCTGCAGTGCGCCCGGCCTCCCACCAACATTTCCCGCAATCCCACTTTACCTCCAGCAAGAGGGGAGCTGACAGCCTGCAACAATGGCCTCCTTTCTTCTCCGAGGGCCAGTGTTTTGATAGTGTCAGGTTACACCCCAGCCTCCCCCTGGCCCATTTATAAACCTGACACGGGCACCATGATGTAATGTTATTTTTCAGGATCTCAATGAGGGAATGTTTTGCCCCAGGTCAGAAGAATGCTGGTTGATTTTTGCTGAAATGAACCATGGCGTGGTATAATAGATGGGCTCTTAGTTCAAGAAGGCGGGCGTTGGGGGGGGCGTTGGGGGGTGTTGGGGGGTAGCACCCGGGCTGGGCCTGGGAGTCCGAGGTGAGCAGCGGGGCTTTCTTTTTTTCCTGCTTCGCCCCTTCCACCTCCCGGGGCCTAACTAAGCCAGCCTGTCCGTGTTGGGGAGTGCTCTGGTGGAAGGAGGCCTGGGAGCTGCCCCCCTCGAGCTGTCGGACCCTGTTGGCCCCTGTCGGCCTGGGGTCCCCTGCCATTGTCTTGATTTACGGTGGTGGCCTGGCCGTTGACGGTCCAGTGGTGGAGATTGAACAGAGGAAGTGACCGGAGAGAGGGAAGAGGGGCCTGTGGTGGCAGCTGGGATGGGGTGGGGTGTGGGGCGTTCTTGGGGTGACCGAGCCTGTCTTCCCGGCTGCCCCAGTTCCCCTGCTCAGCTTGGGCTGTGGCCGCCCTTGGCCACGCTGCTGCTGGGTGGGGAGCCGACAGGCCTGGGGGTTCCCTCCCATCAAGCTACTGCCCGTCACCTTCTTTTGTGGTCGGTTACCTGTACCCTAAAAGTTTCAGGAGCGTCTCCTTTCTGCATTCACATTTGGGTTGAACCAAAAGGCGCTGGAGATGGGTGGGAGCACCCACTGCCCTGGGTCGGGAAGAGGTAGGGAATGGTCGGGCCTGTCCCACCGCTGTCCCGTCCACCCGGTCCCTCTGGCTCTCTGCAGGGGCCCGTACCGGTGCCTCGCGAGCCGGTAAGGAGACTGGAGCTGACGTCCACCTTGGCTCCCCAAGCCTGGCCCTTGTCCTTAGTGAGTTGATGGGTTCACCCTGGGCCGGGTGTTTGACCTCTGCCTCTGTTCCTGCTCTGTCCCGCAGGACGACTGCTACTAGCCCTACCCCACAGGAGCTTTGGGGACATGACATGAGTTCGTGTACACAGAGTGCTCCCAACAGTGCTTGCCGAGTAGAGGACTTCCTTTAAAGAGTCCTTCCAGAAGTGGTTTTGCCAATTGCCAGTGTACTTTGTCTTCCCAGGTCCCTCTTTCTGGGTCAACCTCAGAAGATTTAAGTGGCTCGCGCCCAGGCGTCCTGTGTTCCAATTTTTGACCTGTCCTGCTCTGTTACCAGACCTGCAGGCAAGCCCTCTGAGGCCATCACCTAGATATTTATACCGAAAGCCGCGTTGGGCTGTCAAGGGAAGCGTTTTATACCAACTGCAGTGAACTTGTCACTATTCTCAGAGCAGGTCACACCCTTTGCTGCTGCGTCGCTGCAGCGCCGTGTCCTCTGTGGCCAGTGCCTTCCCCGGCTCCGCACCACCTGGCAAATTTTTCTTTTTTCAAGGACCAGCTCAAATATCAGTCATGCAGTAAAGCTGTGCCTACCGTCCCCTTGTTCCTCCTGAGAGTCCCCGTAGGTGGTGTGTGGATCTCTGTGCTGTCCTCGAGGACTGTGTGGATTATGTGACAGCCCCGAGCCCCCCCCCCCCCCCCCCCGTTAACACAGTGCCTGTGATCCAGTTAGCGTTCCATATATATTTTTTTTTCTAAAGTAGCCTCCACACCCATTGTGGGGCCTGAACCTACGACCCCGAGATCAAGTCCTGAGCTGAGATCAAGAGTCAGATGCTTAACTGACCGAGTCGCCTCGCCATATTTTAAATAAATGGACAAATAAGTACTTTTCTGGTGACAGTGATATACATTTCCTTGTCTTACGTCTGTCTCTGGTGAGGTCACCTTGGGGAGGACACAAAGAAACCAGATCCCATGTGAGGCTTCATCTGAGTCAGGATGAAGAGTCAGGATGAAGAGACTGCAGAGCATGTGCTGGTCTCATGCTGGACTCTCCCCGGGGGCTGTGGCTGCACAGAGCCTCCAGGTTCTCTCTCCTGGGGTGGTAGCGATCCCAGGGGGCACCCAACCCTGGGAAGACCTGGCAGGTACTCCTCGCCTTGCCAGAGGAGTAGGATTGAGTCAGTAAAATCCATTAACTTCCCAAGGATAACCGTTCCAGGATGTTCCTGTGGGATGTCTGATGGGGGAAAGCAAAAGCGTGAACAGTTCCTCCGGAACACTCAGGAAGCAAGGTGCAACCCTGTTATTCCTCCACTTGGGGACCTTCCATGGCTGGGCCCTCCCTGTTAATGCAAAAGCACAACCAGCTGAGAGGGTCCGTGTAGTTTGGCCACCACTTACTGCAGCCCTCTCATTTTATATATGGGCATAGTGAGGCAAAGAGCAGTTACGTGCCTTGACCAAAGGGCACAGTCCTGTAACAGGACGAAGGCTTGGGACGCAGGTCTTAGGACAGGGGTTCTTCTCGTATCCAGCCATGCTGCCTTTCGAACTTCAAGCTCACACAGTCAGGTCAGCCCGTAGACACCTCTTTTTTCTTCAGCTGGGCCTTTCTGGTCTGTTCTCTCCTTCTTTCCCTCTGGCTCCCATCCCTTCTCCCATTTCCCCGTCTCTCTTGTTCTGTAGACAGGTGACTTCTGGTCCCTCCAACATGGCCTGCTACCTAGGTCGTTGCTTTTTGCCAGCTGGCGGATGAAGAGTCTGCTCTGCTACTTTGCTCTGCCTCCGATTTCACCCCTGGCAACCTAGAAGCAGCTCATAAAAATGGCAAATCGACATTGGGCTTCGTTAGAAGGCACACAGTGACGATGGACGGGTCTGGGAGGGCATGACCATGAGTTGGTGGCTCAGGTTGGCTTCCTTGCTCACGTCAGCTAGACTCCGTAAGCGCATTCAACTTTTCCCGTTATTCCTTGGTGGTGGAGACTCTTCGAAACTATTTCTCACATAGCCTAAGTTTGTGGACACAATTTCTGCGTGGAGTAACCAACCCATGGTGTAAAATAAGAAAAAGAATGCAGTTGGAACTCACTTCTTTTCCTTTTATTAGCAATCTGTGGATTAGCCTGGTCCTGTTGACCAGTTTATTTCCACTTCTCCTTGTGGCCGAGATAATCTTTCAAACAACCACAAGGAGGTTTTTTTTTTTTTTAAAAAAAACATTAATTCAGGGGATCCCTGGGTGGCTCAGCGGTTTGGCGCCTACCTTTGGCCCAGGGCGGGATCCTGGAGACCCGGGATCGAGTCCCACGTCAGGCTCCCAGCATGGAGCCTGCTTCTCCCTCTGCCTGTGTCTCTGCCTCTCTCTCTCTCTCTCATGAATAAATAAAGAAATCTTTAAAAAAATTCATATTTAAAAAAAACCCCACTAATTCATTCTTTTTTAAAAAATGTTTTTCTCTATTTAATTTTCTCTGGCCTAATATAAAAATAATGAATCAATAACATATTTCTAGAATAATTTTCCCTTCTTTCGGGCAAATGACTGTCGAGGTGGAATGTTCCTGATTTTATAGGGGTGTTGATTCCCCACAGAACACAAGCGTTCAGGCGCTAGCCTTCTAAATGTTAGGCACCAAATTGACCCTTTTGTGATCAATTCGTTTTTATCCAGCTTTATTAACAGCCAACCACGGGACCATTGATTGGATCGACAAGGCGGTGACGTGAAGCGGTCACTAAACGTGGCCAGAGGAGCCAGGCTGACTTTTGTGTGGTTTTGTTTGCTGGACAAGGACTCTGTTAGTTAGAACAGCATTGAACTGTGCCCACCACGAGGAAATAAAACCCACGAGACAGTTACAAATGACCTGTCATGAGAGGGGAGGAGTGGAGTAGAAGAAGGTAAGGGAGGGAGAGCCCACAGTGACCATAACACCCTCTCGACTTTGGGATCCGGCTTCCCCAGGCTGGATATGCCCAGAAAGGTCTCAGAGGTTAAGAGCCAGGAGTCTGGGGAGGCGAAGGGTTATTGTGTTTGGTCACAACGGTGCCTTCCAGGCGGTCACCATGAAAATCCTTTGCACCGGGGTGTCCTGAGGTGACCAACCCAGGACCATGTGAATATGGTGACAGGAGCCATGGGGCCGGGATCAGAAGACTGGCTCAGTCTCTTTCTGTATTGGCCTCTGCAGCTGTTGCCGTGTGACTCCCAGTAAACTTTTCGGTGGCTCTTCTCCAAACCTGAGGCTGATTCAGCATGTGAACAGGTCTGGGCCAGTTCTTGACGCAGCCATCCATGCCTGGTCCAGCAGGCAAGCTGCTCCGGCCCTGTGCCCTCTTAGTGCCTGTGTCCATTCTCCCAAGTTGCTTGCCACTCCCTGCACCCCTGGGTTCCCTCCTCCCTCCTTCCCTTTCTCCTCCTGGGCCTCAGACTAGTAGGAAACTCGGTTTACTGATCTATTAGGGTGTTGGTGGGAAGCACTAGGTTAGCCCCGATACTGATACCTTGCAATTATTTAGCATTATATGGGGTGTATCTCCCTTGAGAAATACATTCCTGGGAGTATACCAGTGTAATGAGTTTCAGTTAGCTGAATCATATTTTTTTTGTAGCTACGGGAATTATTAATTTACAAATCTGTGCTCAAGGACAGAAATCCTGACCCGGGCCATCTCAACCACAGGCTGAAAATTTCGGTAAATGTTTAAGGAGGCCTATTTTCCGATGAATTACAAGGTAAAAATACTTTATTCAGCAGGAAAAAAAATCACAAATTATGTTGTCTTCATGCTAACTTGAGAGGGGGTTGCGTTTTTCTAGGTGATTGGGTCCTTTTAAGGGTGGTAATAATAAAGTGCGTATTTAGTGGTACTTCTCATGTGCTAGGCGTAAGTGCTAAATCCATTGACATAAATCATTTCACATAATCCTCATAATAATCCTTTAAGGAATGGAATAGATTTATCCTAATTTACAGATTTTTCAGACTGAGGTTCAAGTAAGTGAAGTAATTTGCTCAAGGTCATACAGCTGTTAAATGGTAGAGCCGGGATTTGAACCCACTCGGGGTCCAGCTCCAGAGGTCATATCATGTTACTTCTTGACTGTTTCTTTCCTGTTATGGGTGGAATAGCATACTTTCATCTCAAATATTATTAAAAAAAAAATCCTGAAGCTTATACGCCCAAAGGCCCCATGTTGGTGCCTTTCCATTTTTATTTCCCTTAGAGATTATAACTAAGGCTAATGTCCGGGGCTAGTCAGCTCGGTTGGTTAGAGCTAATGGGGCCAAGGTGACAAGGTTCAACCCTCCTATGAGTCTCTTAGCCGGGCTGAGTTTCATGGCCATAGAATTAACCTTTCACCTTGGCCAGCTGTCTCCCAAATGCATGTTGTTGATCATAGAGAATAAGGAGGGGATTGTGGATAAAACGGTGCAAAGCACTTGACCAGCCACCCAAGACCGTGGATGGTGGTTCAGTAATGTTGTCTCTCCAACCGGGGAAGAGCTATGACTGCCAGTTTTAATAGCTTACAATAGCATTTGATAGTGAGTTCCTTGGACCTGGTATTTGTTTTAGGGTTTGCCCGTGAGGAATGGTTGCCCACTCAAGTTGAGTTTGGGCCATGGTGAGTTAAAGAGCTTTCTTTTAATGACTGGGCTTCTTGGAGCTTTAATATGTTAATGCGAGTTGTAAATCTCCTGGAGGGGCCTGGGAGGTGGGGGAGTAGTTGCCTTTCGGGGAATTTATTTGACCTGGGGACCTTCTCCCTGGACTGGGATTCTTAGAAACACACTTTAGCAAATGCTGCCTTAAAGTGCAGTTGCTCTTTGCTATTTATTTTAAATTTCTGTAGTCACGCTGTCTTTGCCCAACAAGGGAGAGACACTGGGAACCAAAAGGACCCGTCTCCACGTTCCCCAAACTTCTGCATGTGTGGATTTCCTTTCAGCAGGTTATACACCTTTACCTCTGGAGGCTTCCCACATCTCTGGTCTCATTTTCTATTTTTGTCCTAATTTTGTAACTAGGATTGTGTTGCCCGCCGCAGTGCACACCCCAAGTCAGTGACCCAGCAGGAACTAGAACCCAGATCTCTGGGCTCCGGCCCATTTCTCTTTCCAACAGCCTATGCTGCCTCCCAGTGGACAGAGCATTTGCAAGGAGCAGAGATTTGAGCACCCGAGATTCTTTTCTAGAAAAGGTTTGCTTATTGACTGTGAGCATTTCTTTGGCCTTTCGTTGCTCTGAATTTGTAAAGTGATATTGTCTTAACTCCCCGAGTGAGACAGAAGCACCCCTTTCACACCCTGGTTTCCTCCCCAAATTAGCTGCGTTATTAATAAGCACTTGAAAGCATCATTTAAAAGTTCGAAGAACAGATTTAAAAAAAATTGTTCAAAGATTTTATTTATTTATTCATGAGGGACACACACACAGAGACAGAGACACAGGCAGAGGGAGAAGCAGGTTCTGTGCGGGGAGCCCGATTCAGGACTCCATCCCAGGACCCTGGGATCATGACCTGAACCAAAGGCCCACGCTCAACCGCTGAGCCACCAGGTCCCCCCCAAGAGCAGATTCTAAACCGACTTTCTACTGGGAGAATAATCACATTGGATGGATTTGAGAGGGTCTGCAGCAGTCCCCAACTTTCTCCGGGGGAATCCTGAAGATTGCTTGAATCTTGTCGATGATTATCCTACTTCATCGCTCACTTTTTCCTTTATTTCTGTGTAGCTTTGTCCAACTTCCCAGGCAACTTTGGTGTTCTGATTTAGTTTGGAAAATAAATGGGAGGCAAAGGTAAATTTTACTTTACTTAAAAAAATGAAACCCAAGTGAATAATCTTTATGCTCTAGTCCTCCGTAATATTTCGATGTGACTTCTGAAGAATAGTAGGGTTGCCAAAATCAGTAGGGTCTTCCCTTCCTTCCTTCCTTCCTTCCTTCCTTCCTTCCTTCCTTTCTTTCTTTCTTTCTTTCCTTTCTTTCTCTCTCTCTTTCTTTCTCCCTTTCTTTCTTTCTTTCTTTCTTTCTTTCTTTCTTTCTTTCTTTTTTTCTTTCTTCTTTCTTCCTTCTTCTTCTTCTCACTTGCCTGAAAAATTCATTATACTAAAATAAACACATTAGGAACTCCATGGTCTTTTACATCTCTAATATTTATGAAGTACTGAGGCTCTCAGCCAGCCGATAAGGAAGCAGGTAGTTCCCAGCAATCAGTTAAATAGACGTTGGTTGATTTGGATTGCAAAATATAGGTGCCCTGATTACCCCCATATATGGACATGCATTGTTCTTCAGTCATTCAAAAGCTACCTAATTATGAATATTGAAGTATAATGTTCTGGCTTTTACCATAAGGCACTTACCTTTTAATTGGCCATCAGCTTTGTTTTTAGCTCGGATGTATCTCCACTGGGATTCAAATGAAATGGGGAGATAATCAGCCAGTAAGCAGAGAAAAGGGTAAAATGATCATAGATAATTAAGTGGCAGCAGGGAAAGTTAGGGTTAGGCCAAAGGGAGAGAAACAAAAGAAGGAAACTCCCGCTGCCACTGCACTGCCGGGCGCACCCCTTTTGAAAACACTTTGAATTCCCCTCTTCGGCTTTCAGGTGGGACCTGTGAACACCTTGGAGCTGACGCCCACCGGCTTGATCACAGACGTGTCTCCTCCTTGCCCTAAGCCCAGAGCCAAGTGGAGGGCGGGGTGTTGGATACTCACTGCACAGATTTGGCAGGGAGAAAAAGGAGCGAAGTGAAGGCTAATTGGAAGCTGCCCCAAAGTGCACTCTGTTGGAGCTATTTACAATATCTTTCAAGCAGAGGCTTACTGGATAATTCAGTTAAGGGGCTGTGGGTGGGTGGGTGGGGGGGTTGGGGGGATCGGTGGGGAGGGCTCCAAATGACCTGAAGGACCAGCTGGCTTGGAGAGGCGGTGCATGCCTTCTTCCCAAACCCTTGAAGTATTAACTCCTCCATGATCAGGGTCCTGGGGGCCCAGTCTCAGACCTGCCCCTTGGCAGCAGGAGCAGGAGCAGGAGCAGGAGCAGGAGCAGGGTGCGTCTTCTGGGTCACATGTCTCTGTGTCGTCTGATGAAAGCTGCAGCCCTCTCCCCAGAAAATGAACTTCGGTACACCTGGGCATTGTCTTGTCCCGCATGCAATTTCTGGAAACTAAGCAATCCCTGAAAGGCGAGCTATGGATCTTCTAATTTTGTCAGGTTTAAAAAAAAAAAAAAATCCCTCTGCTTTAGATGCCGAGGGAGATCCAGGATGCTTTCTAGGGTCCAGACAAATCCTAGTGCAGGTACCCGGGACATCTCAGGGAAAGCTCAGGTGGACTGTGGGTTTTTTTGTTTGTTTTTTAGAATACTTGGTCCAGCATTCTGTTGAGCTTTGTTTATTCGTGATTCTCTCGTGTATATCTTACGGCACTTTTTAAACATCCCAGTCAGCTCTTACTCCAGGCCCGGGAGGTAAGCGATGTTATTATCCCCATTGCTCGGTGCTGTCTCCATCGAAAGTGCCAGCCCTCTCGGAGGTTCCCTGGCACCTCAGCTGTGCTTGGTGGACAGAGAGCCAGACAGAGTGAGGGGGGAGCACATCCAGGGAGCACCCCGCGGAAAGGTGGGGGTGGGACAGAGGAAGACGCTTCCCTACATCAGTTTCTGGTGTTAAGAGGACAGGAGAGCTCTTTCTTTTCTTCCTCCGTGGTCAGGTGTCCCCACCGAGTCTGATTTTCCCCATTTGGAATTTGTGATCATTATTATAGAGACACAACGAAAGTTTACTTTTGTTTCGTTGGTAAGGCAGGCCCGTCCAGGCAGATTTTTATAGAAAAGCATAAACTACTTTAGAGAAACCTTTGTATTCAGGTACTTTGAATAAGCTCAGAAAGACCCACGATGCAGATTTATTTTATTTTTTTTCATTAAAGCGGATTTCTCATAAGTCACTCTTTTGAGGCTCTATTTTGCTGGTGCAGTTCTAGCTACTTCCAATTATTGTTATGCAAGCAATAAAATTCCATATTTTAAAAAAATAATCCTTATCACTTTAGGTTTTCTCACCAGCTCATATGCTTGCGTGTCTGCATGTGCATGTCTGCATCTGTGTATGTATGTGTGTGTGAATCTCTTTTCTTCCCACCTTCACCTCCCCAACCCCTGACGTGAAGGAGGAATTTGCCCACAACTATATCCCCGCAGCCTCCATCCAGGCCCTGATGCAGAGAAGATTGTTGAATGTATGATTGGATTGGTAGCTATTGACTTCAGGTTTTGGGAGGAAAGCCAAAGACATTTTTTCTTTTCCATTCATCTTTTTTATTTAAAAAAAAAGAAAGAAAGAAAGAAAAAAGTCCTTCCCTTTCTCCTGTCTTTATGTTTTGCCTTCCTTTTCTCTTCTATTCAGAGGGGGAGAATTAGGTTCTCAGAAGCTATTATGGACATTTGTCTGGCTGCTAAGGATGTGGAAAAGCACTGCAAAGGATTGCCTGGGGAGCTGTTTGGCACTGGGCCTTGGGTGCAAACTGGTTCACTACCCATTCTCCTTCAGAGGCTGTTACAGGTCAGTGGCTGAGCAGTCCTGGGCTGGATTAGGTGCTCATTCCATGAGCCACAAAGGATGTCTGGTTGAAAATAATCGTGAATTTTGGCCATCCCTCCCTGTGCACCGTCCCTCTTTTTGGCCATAATTAAGAAGCATTCTCATCCAAGGTGCCTGTTTGGCCAGTGGAGTTTCTCAACAGCTCCACGGAGAAAGGGATGGATGGATGGACGGACCTCCCCAGAAAGGGTTCTGCGTTTCTGGAATGCAAGATTTACATTCAGAGCTCAGAGAGGATTGATTACCCCTGTGTCTGCCCGTAGAATGCTTGAATAGGCATTTGGATAGATATTTTCTACTATTTTATTTCCATCTTCTTTAAGGATGAGACATTTGGATCAAAGAGAAAGGCCCCATCATTCATATCAAATCTGGTCTATAAAAGCAACTAACTGATTCTTGCTCCACGTGAGTGAGGCAGTGAGTGAGCCCCGGTTGCACAGACCTGCCGAGTAGAGGGATTGTTGATACACTACGAGGGCCGCTCATTCTGGTGTCAGAGAAGCCAGACAGGACAGGAAAAATGTCCATTTAGGTGCCATCTAGGTTGACCCGGCTCCTTGTCTGTTGTGACAGTGGCTTTAATACTTGTAGCTGCAGGGTCGACTCTTCTTCAGGTGTGGCCCCCAACAGACAAGGCGGGGCTGGAAATCTTGAAATGACCACTGCAGAGGAGAAGGCATCCTATAGGAGGGGTGTGTGTGTGTGTAAAACTTTGGCTCGCCGGACACCTCGATTTCTGCTCCCCGAGCTGTCCCTGCTGAAGCTGTTTCAGGGAAGCCGCTGTGACGCACTCTTCTCCGTGCCGCACTGTGTGAGCGCTTCGGATGCTTCCAGTTTATCTGTCTGGAATTTTAGATCCGCAGAAATCAGCCCAGAGAGACTTCTGCGCTGCAAGACTGGGGGGCATTTCAGAGTCCCGAGTTCTCGATGAGCTCGTTACGCCGTGGCGAGTCGAGGAGTGAGGTTCACCTGGCTCTTCTGAGACCTGTGACCCTCAGCCTGAGACCAAGGCCCAGCTCACTTGGACCAAGCTCTTCAGTACTCAGGATGAATTCGGCCCTTGATTTGCACCCACTCTTATGTCCTCTCTCCAGATTCCTCCAAGTTCCTACCCACCATATACTTGCCACTGTCCTACACTGAGTACTTAATCCTGTTCTTGTCCACTTTGAGAAACATTTCCATGAAATCTGAAAGCCAGGCGCAACTGGCTATCCGAGATCACCTTGCACGCCCTGCACACTGGTGGTGTGCACTCGCACACACGCTGACATGCGCTCGTCCTGCGTACACACCATTGCCATTTTGTCAATACTGCCCCTCTTCCTTCTCTTTTTTTCCGCACCTAGCATGCCTGTAATCTCCGGAGGTCAGACCTGCCCCATTACACATAAGATGATCATCACTAACGCAGTGGGTGCAGACAGATAGAGACATCTAGCAGTGTGTTAATAAAGGGCCTGGTGAGCAATAGAAAAATGTTGCCCCCAGGTAATTCTAATGGGCCGCCTGCAGTTTTTTCCATAAGCACGACCGGAGAGGAGGTGGGATAGGATTTCAGGGGACAGGGTGCACCCATGTGCAACCATGTGTTAGGTCGGGAGAGAGGAAGAGACTTCCGTACTTTGTTTTCTCCTTGTCTAGGAAATTTTATTTTATTTTTTAAGATTTTATTTATTCATAAAAAAACACAGAGACAGAGGCAGAGACACAGGCAGAGGGAGAAGCAGGCTCCATGCAGGGAGCCCGATGCGGGACTCGATCACGGGATTCCAGGATCATGACCTGGGCCCAAGGCAGATGCTCAGCCACTGAGCCACTCAGGTGCCCCCTTGTCTAGGAAATTTCAAAACCTTCTTCTGCTTCAGCACATCAAGAGCCTTGCCAGGTTGCAGTTCCCTCAAAACGGCGCAGGGTGCATTGGGGTTCCCCCTCCCGCCGGGACCGCCACCTAAATGCCAAAGCCATCAGCTTTCTGGCAATTGCTCTTGGGCCTGTCTCTCTCCGTCTTCCTCACGCGTCCCACCTTCCCTCCTGACCTTTGTCTGTCTGGGCCCGTGTCCCTGTCCCTGTGGCATCCGCGCCTGGATGTTCCCACCTCTCCGTGCTTCTTGGTTCCTGCCGAGCCTGCCTTGTGCCTTTCATTACCACGTTAACAAACTCGCGTCGTGCCTAACGAGGACGCCTCATACGTTATGCTAATGATCAAGAGACATGTTAATGATATTTTAGAAGCCTAATTAGTGGAATATATAACTATATGCAATTTGGTAATGGACTGTGACAACAAGTTGTTAAAAGGGGGCTTGACAAATCCAGTTGCATGTGGCCTCAGACAAACAGGAGCTGAGAATGGATGAGGGGAAACCCTGCAGGGAGACGGAGAGAGGAGGTGGGTCCTGGGGGTGCGATCGCCCCGTGTACATTGACGTGGGGGTCCGTCTTTCTGGCGGGTAGCACAGCTTTCCTATATGGTCCTGCCCCTGCCCTAAAACCACACGGCTGGCTGTGTATCCCGAGAATCATTTACTAATGTTTCTTAAGCAATTGCTACCGTTGTCATTGATCATACACATATATCTTTGTTAGAAATGTTGCTTTGATTATGTTATTCTCCACAACATCCTTACCCGCAATTTGTAATAGGAGATGGATACACGGAAGATGGAAGATAGGTTCTTGTGCCAAAGAGAAAATTTTATTGTGTCGTAAACCAACCATCAAGACCATGTAAACTGGGGAATTATCCGTACTGTGTCCATCAACATTTTGATAGAGTCGGTAGGAGTAAAACAAGGGCAGCGTGTGTAAAATCATTCAGCTGTTGGAATGTCATTTTCTCTCAATGAAAGAATTGGTTGGAGGTGTGTATTTCTTCATTTGGGATCTTCCTTCCTCTGCCACAGTGGTACCCAGTTTGTGGGCTGCGGACCCCGGGGGGGAGCCAAACAGTGGTTGAAAAGGTTTGGGGAAATCCCTGCGCACACGAAGCATTGTCGGTAAACAGAATAGTGTCAGGACACACGCACACACACAGACAGATAGGCCTAGTAAAATTCGTTGAGTGTATGAGATGCTATTGTGGTTAATAAAATGCACATTCATTTAAAATAGCAATTTATGGTTCCTATTGGCTTTTTTTTGTCCATGTGCCTCGTCTCACGTCTGTGGAAGCTAAAAATAAATGCTCTCTTGTAGTGGGCCGTAACGATTTTTAAAAAGGATTTAATTTATTGATTTATGAGAGAGAGCGAGCAGGAAGGAGGGACAGAGGAGCAAGCACGATCCAGGCTTAGCTCGGGGCTGTGGGATCGAGCCCCAAGATCATGACTTGAGCCGAAACCAAGAATGGAACACTCTAGTGATGGAGCCACCCAGGCGCCCTGGGGGTCTTTACAGGTTTTGCTTTTTTTTTTTTTTTTTTTTAGATTTTATTTATTTATTCATGAGACACACAGAGAGAGGCAGAGACACAGGCAGAGGGAGAAGCAGGCCCCACACAGGGAGCCCGTTGTGGGACTCGATCCCGGGTCTCCAGGATCACGCCCTGGGCTGAAGGCAGACGCTCAATCGCTGAGCCACCCAGGTGTCCTTTCCTTACAGTTTATTGATGCTAGAAAAGAGACTGTACAGTCACAGGGGTTGGCAACCTCAGCCTGGCCTGTTGTCATCAAAGCTGCTTGTAAAAATTAGGCAGGTAACTGTCACTCTTGACAACTGTCATATATTCCAGGAAATATGTCTGTGAAAATGTCCTTACACTGTTGTCTGTTGCTACTGTGACCGTTATTAAAGATTTAGGAGTATCTTTCCAGGGGGTAGGAGATCCCTGTGAGTTGGAAGGACATGTACCACGGCCCACCCACCACGTAGGGTCTTGGGCACTGCAGGGTACAGGTGGCACTGGCTTATGGGGACTGAAGTTATGGAAACTTGCTCTCTTTTACTTTTTGTTCAGGATGAAAATGCCCAGGAGAGGTAGACTCGCGGTATCACACATAACCGCCAGGCAAAGCTTTCAGAAACATGTATTCGGTGTGCACACGTCTAAAGTTTGATGGGCACACGTCTAAAGTTTGTAGCCTCTTGATGGGTCAAGACACAGATAAAGAAAGTTAGTGTTCTGTGCATTGGCTCCATTCTCCTGAAATGGGTTTTATCAGGTTATTGGCGAGGGGGTGTATTTGTAGCGTTTCCTTGGCTGTTCTTCCCAAGGCAGTATGGCCCTATTACTGTTGAGGAACGTGGAAGGGTGTAGACTTTGTGTTTGGATTTTATAACGTCTTGAGCTCTACTTCTGTGTCGGGCAGAGCTCTAAGTGCTTTTCCTTTACTAACTGGTTCAGGCCTCATCAGGCCATCCCCTCCGGCTTGGTACTGGGACTTGGGCTTGGCAACAGAATGGCCTCCCACATGGTGCTTGAGTTCCTTCTCAAGATTGTGTTCCTTTACCCTTTTCTGTGTTAACCTTAAAGGATTGATTCTAAAAGTTTTTAAAAAATGTTATATTTGAGAGATAGATAGAGAGAGAGAGGCAGAGACGCAGGCAGAGGGAGAAGCAGGCTCCTTGCAGGGAGCCCGATGTGGGACTCGATCCCAGGACCCCGGAATCACGTCCTGAGCCAAAGGCAGATGCTCAACCACTGAGCCACCCAGGTGTCCCATAAAGGATTGATTTTAAAAAGACATAAGGAAAACTATAGACCACTCCATTTATTAAATTGTACCCTCGTGACATCGAAGACATTTGATTTCAGTTTAGGCATCGCCTCTGGTTGTGCATGTGATACTTTTGCTCACGTGGGAACTTGTCTTGTAAAGGGTCGCGCTCACCTTTGTAGAAATGTGCCACGAAGAGCCCACCTGAGAGCCCTTTTCGAATGCAGCAAGGCAAAATTGCGGTGCTGGTGGTGCTCTGGGCGACGTGGGCTTTTTTCCCTGGGGATCTTCTCTCCCTCCATTCTCCACGTGCATGGTGCATGGAGGCTTGGGGGGCTGAGGTTCCCGGTTTTACCCTTAAACCTGGATTCCGTTGATTGTGTAACTGCTCAGCTTCAGTACCTGCTTATTTCAGGTGAGCCTCATACCACGTTTCCTCCTTCTCTGGTTACCTTACCTTTTTTTTTTTTTTTTTTTTTGGTTAGAGCACTGATGGAAGATTGTGTATGAACCCAGGATGCTGTTACTATGCCTGATACTTGTTTCCAGTTAAAATGAGTTTTTGGGGGGTGGGGGGAGGAGGGATGGAAAGGGAAAAAGTTTATAAGTGAGCCAGTGGAAAAGGCACATTCATTATCAGTGTCTTTCTCGCCGAGTCGTTTGAAGCTGGGAAAATTAGCAGCTGCTTTGAAGCTCAGAAGATCTTTCATCTTTGTGTGTGTGTGTGTGTGTGTGTGAGTGTGCGCGTTAATATTAAGTTGAGATTCCTTTTCTTGCCACTTATTTGGTTTTTCTACTAATAATGAAATTATAATGAGATCCCTGATGGGATTTTTTTTATTTAAAAAAAAAAAAAAGGAAAAACACCTCACATGAATTATCCCCTTCACCCCCCCTTCACCCTCCTTCTGCCTTTCTGTAAAATCTATTCTGCATAATAGGTCTTTGTCTCTGGGTTTGAGACACAATTGAAGGAGGCCAGGAGTTGAAAATGCCCCTATTGTTCTTTTTGGGAAACAAGACACAAAGTTCTGGGAGGCAGGAGATGCTTCCTTTGCCTCCACCTCCCAGCTCGGTTTCTCCCCAGACCCCATCATCCCCGTCCTCATCCCCATCCTCATCCCCAGGCTCAGCACCTGCACCTGCAGCCCTCCTCCCCTCCCCCCAATGTTGGGCCAGGAGGAGGTGAAGGCAAGTGTTCGTTCTTACGAGCTAGTTTATTTGAGGGGCATGTGCTCCCTTCTCCCCTTCTAATTCCCAACACTCATGGCGTGGTCTGGTGTAGAGGGACTGAACATCTGTCTCGACTGGCAGAAAATAGGGTGATTTGAAACCTTGTGAAAACCTTGCTTGGGATGGTCACATTTCTAGTAGCAGGTGCCACGTCCACCCCACCCCACCTCCCGCCTGTTTCTTGTCGCATTGTCCTTTATCAGGAGGGCTTTTTTGCAAATGCCATTGATTAAAGAGGGCTCGTTGCCCCGGCTGAGCGGCCTGAGCATTCCTCAGCCAGGCCTGGCTTTTTCTACTACACGTGAGCGAGTAGATGGAGCCCTTGGTAGCGTGAATCGATCCGTAGGCTGCTTGAGACAGACACACGAGACTTGCACTTTGCTAATCTCAGAATTTCCTTCTGTAGGAAAGGGAGTGTCGTGGCCTAGCCCAGTGAACCACCGAAGCCTTGGCAACTCTCCATCTCAGAAAATTCTCCCCGAATGCCACCTAAATTTTCTTTGTCAGTGTTTTGTCTTAGGCCAGAGATCCCCCAACTGCTGTTTGCTGCTCTTAATACTCCAGAGAACTGGGGGTAGAAATGGATGAGAGATGCTTGCCTCATCTCCACGTGGGGCTTGATCCAAGGCTGTTCCCTGCGTTTTTCCACGTTGAGCATTTTCCGATCAGCGCTGATGACCAGTTTCGGGGCCCCACTCCCACTCATGTCTGTAGGTTCCTCCTCCCTTTCTTCTTCTTACCATTAAACAGGTATAATAAAGCTGACGAATCTTTACAGTTGGTGATTTTATATCATAGATCAAAGATCAAAGCAGAGGAATACACAGCAACCGTAAAATTAACTGCTTTTTCAATTTTACAATGCTTTCAGTGATAGAGAATCTTATAAATTTAATATTAATTAAACACTTAGCTTTTAACCTCCTCCTGCATCTACTTTTGGCTGGTGGCTGGAAAAAATTAATTGGGCATCTTAAATCTTGTGTTACTAACGCTCTGACAGGAGGGGTTTCAAAAGCACTTATAACTTCAGCAAAATGCTCTTGGAGCGTTTGTCCTTCTACTCACCTAATTGAAAGTGCCTTTTTTCCCCCTTAAGGAAAAATGAACCATTTGCTAATTTTTTTTTTTCCTCCAAAGGAAGTATAACTTCCAGTTCCTTTTCCTAGCTGGAGCTTTAACGCAGTCCCTTGGCACGCTTAACACTTCATAAGATGGTCGCCGTTGGATTTCCATTATTATGAGCGTCCTATTGATTTTGGCACGTGCCGGTGCAGATGTGCGGCTGGCAGGTGCTTGACCTGCTCACTGTGTCACCTGCAGCTCCTGTGTGTGTGGTTCAGCAAGAGTTGCCTCCTGCTTCAGGGAGCGTGGGAGGGGACCAGGCTCACCTTGGCAGTGGGACACCCCCGTGGCGGAACCAGAGGGGTGGCACTGGGGAATGGACCCTCCGCATCTGGAGCAGGAGGGTCAGAATAGCAGAGAAAGGAGACAGTGATCCACGTGAGGGAAGAAGAACAAGGCCCAAGAGACAGGAGGCCAGTGTGAGAGGCGAGATGCTTGGGGGGAAGCAGGGGCAGGTCACGTTTTCTGAGTACAGAAGGGGTACCCGGTTGTGGCCTTTAGTGGCAATGGGCGCTCCTTCATTAACAGGCAGGCATCCCTGTCTGTGCTTCAGGAGTGGCTCAGGAGAAATCCTGATCCCACTGCTTTCTCGCCAGAGAGCTTCGAGCACTTTCATCCACGTGCTCTTGCTACTTTTCCCCATGCATGAAGTTCTTGGAGGGCGGCAGGGTCGGGCCAGTGGCCTTGGCCCTCGCCGGTTTCCTGCCCCGACCGTACCTTTGAAAGTGGCACCTGCGAGTTGCAGGACTATAGAGCCTGGGCCCCCAGAGAAGGCACCTTTCCGGCCTGCTCTGGAGTCAGGTGATGGCGAGAGGTAATAAGCACAGGGACTGATTTGGGGGCCAGTATGGAGTGGAGTCCCCGGGGTCATGTGCACCTCACCCTGAGAAAACCCGTAAGAAATGAAATCTGGGGGCGAAACTTGTAAAAAGTCGTTACTTACGAAAACATTTTGGAGAAGTCTAAGACGGCTTACTGCAAGTTTGCCTTCGTGGTACGCGGCCTTCGAGCGGACCCTCTTCCGGTGAGACCGTCCCTAAGTTCCGAACTGGTCGCCCCGGAGCATGATTTTGGGGTCTGTAAAGCCTTACAGACGTGCGGCACCGTGGTCCCGTCTCTCAGCGGCCCTCGCCCTTCATCACATCCCCGGTCACCTTGGCCGTCCCCGCGATGGCAGTAGGGAGCGTTTAATCCAACTGTGAAATAATAAATTAGCTGCGGAGTCGCCCCCGGAGCCGGAGCCGGGAATCCCAGCTTGCCGCACCTGGCTGGTCCGCGCTCCCTGGGAAACCACCACTGTTCTCGCCGCAGCTGAGCTTTCTGAACCTTTTAAGAACTGAATTGATGGGACGTGGAGTTTGAGAGCCGATAAATTAAGGATATTGGTAAATCTTAACGACTCTATTAGAGGATGGCATTTGCAGATCCGTAGCAACCCCTGCTTGTGTGCGTGTGAGCCCGGCCGTGGCGGTCCTTTATATACGTATCCCTCCGTTTCTCCATCTATCCAGATATATATGATATGTGGGGTGCTGTAAAATTTTTAGTGCCTTAGTTTGGGTTGACCGCCTTATTACTCACGAGTGAGCTATACAGGTCTTCCTTAACAAGTGGCAATAAAGGCTTTACAACACCCCTTACACCGTCACATATTTTGTTTAGGCCACATATTGTCTTTTTTCTTTTTAAGTCTCTCTTTGCTCGTGCCCCTCTCAAGTACCTTTGTTGCCATGGCAACAGTTCCACCGCTGCTTAGAGTGGAGCGCAATGGCATCTTCACGCGACGTTCTTGAGGCCGGTGCTCGGCCGGGCTGACCTCGGACCCTGGGCCGGGGCCGGGGCTGGGGCCCTCACCCTGCTCATCCGTGGCACTTTGCTCTCTTTGATGCCATCAGCTCCCTGTATTAGACCGGGGTGGCTGCCCCGACACTGATGATCCCTGCCCCCCACCCCCTGCACCTGTCCTCGAAGGAATGTGAAGAGGCTGACCCACTCGCCATCTAAAAATTGAAAGAAAGAAAAGAAAAGAAAAAGGGAAAGGAAAAATGGAAAAGCATTTAAGCATTTTCGAGGGAAATACGCAGTCGACATCAGTGGTGGGCCACCACGGCAAGTACTGCGGCCAGAGAGGAGGCTGAGGAAAGCCCTTTGCACAGTGAGACGCTTTCTGGAATTCCCTCCTAGGCCGGTATCTCTAGATTACCATCTGCAGGTTTTAGGTTTTCTCTCTGTATCCATCAGGTTTTTCTCTTTTGCCAGACTTTCCTTTTTCTTGCCTCTATGTGGACGGTTAACGGGGGTCACTGAGATGTGTGCAATTTTTAAAAATTTAAATTCAACTTGCCAACATGTACTGTAACACCCAGTGCTCATCCCATCGTGTGCCCCCTCAGTGCCCGTCACCCAGTCACCCATCCCCCTGCCCCCTCCCCTTCCACAACCCTTTGGGTGTTTCCCAGAGTTAGGAGTCTCTCTTGGTTTGTCCTCCTCTCTGGTTTTTCCCCACTCAGTTCCCCTCCTTTCTTCCCTTATGGTTCCTTGCACTATTTCTTATATTCCAGGTATGAGTGAGACCATATGATAACTGTCTTTCTCTGATTGACTTATGCGGAGTGAAGTAAGTCGATCAGAGAATTGTGTGCAATTACTTTGAGGGAAACTGAGGCACAAACTGGCATGTGGCTTCATCGAGGACTGTGTGACCTCGATGCAGATGGAATGGGAGCCCCCATGTCCAAGCCCCCGGTTAGTTGGCTGTCAGCTTTGCCACGATTAGTTGATTCTTTACAACAGAAATTATTCAGGGGGTTTTATTATCAGGCCAACTTCCCATTAAGCCACTTGAGCATTTCTCTGGAACGTGGGTGTAGCTGTAGTGAGATCGTTTGGCAAAAACTGATACGTGCGGTGAGGCTATACCCCCCAGACATCTCAGTTCTTTCTCCAGCAAGAAGATTGGCTTGCCAACACCTTGATGAAAGGTAGGAGTTCCTGTGATCTGTTATCTCAACCACATTTGGGATGCTTGTGTGTATGCTACGTATATTTATGGATCTTATATGGGCAATATTTTGACTGTTTCTTTTTTGAAACATGGTGTGAAGGAGCGTGCCAAAAAATCACAGATGATATCTGAGAAGTGCTATCAGTAAAAGCACTTTTTTTAGGAAGGTGAAGGAAACAACCCTAAAACAATGTGAAATTTTTCCTGACGTCCCGTTACAAAGTCATTAAGAAAGCTAGTGCTTGTGGTCGGTGGGAGGATGCTCACAAATAGCATGTAGCCGACCTTAGTGATTTGGAGTAGGGAAAAGAACTCCGATCTGAGACTTTTTTTGGCGTGGGCATAGAAGGAAAGGTGGTATCATCCATTTTTGGATGACGTGGAAAAAAAAAGACCGAATAGATTTTTCTTTTGTGGGCTGATCTTAAGTCCGAGTGAAGTATTTTACGTGTCCAGGCAACGTGACATTTTAGGAGACGGGTCATGCTCTGTTTTAGATCTTCCCGTGGGCTTTCCGACTTTCCGACTTGTAGGTGTGATGCGGTGCTCACGTGTCTTTCACGTATAGGCTTCCTGTCACAGCAGTTCGCCTTAACCATCCATCTACCAACCGGGAAACACTGTTACACACCCTTTGATGTCCTTTCTCTGTTTTCCCAAATACTAGGGAGAAAGAGACCGCTCACGTTCACTGGGCTCCTGCCAAGCAGGTACAATGAGATCTTCTATGCAAAATCCATTGAACGACCTTGAAAACATTACTATTCCCACTTGACAGATGAGGAAACTGAGCCCCGGAGCGAATAAATAAACCGCCCAGGGTCCTGTAACAACTCTGTGATTAAAACTTAGGTTCCTCAGATGTCACGACCCACATTCTTTCCTCTGAATCACTTCGCTCTCACCAGGTACTTGGCAGTTACTGACTCTCTTGTGCAATCTTTGGGCCTTTCTTCTTCTTCTTCTTCTTCTTCTTCTTCTTCTTCTTCTTCTTCTTCCTTCTTCTTCCTTCTTCTTCCTCTTTTAAAATAATGGGCTTAATTATTTCCTCCACGACTCATAATAAAACAAGAATGACAAGTGTTTGGCATCATCACGCAAAGGCTTGAGAGTCAGCAGATCTTGCCTCGCTGTGAAGGTACCTTTGTTGCCTCCAGCAGGTGTCTAGGTAGTATGATGTCACAGACAGAGTGGGTTGTGAAATCGCAGGTCTAGGCACCTGGCAGCGATTGGGGGTGGCAGGCGGAGGGCCGAGGGAGCAGTAGATGAACCTTAGTAACACCCAGGGTTGCTTATTCTTTTTCCTTGCAGGTTAATGTACACAAATGTCATCTCATTTATGGTTACTATTCTGTGTGTGTGTGTGTGTGTGTGTGTGTGCAAGGCACCCTTTAAAAGCCTCCATCTGGCTTAGGTGCTAGATAGATGAAAGTTCTCGTTAAAATAAAACACGCAGTTTCACGAACCCACCGGGAGAGACCGTGCTTTGGTGACAGACGTTCAAGGCGCTTTCTGAACCAACTTCAGTGTCTCTGGATGCAAACGACGCAGAGAAGCCAGAAAACGTAGCTCTCAGGTTCAGGTGATGACGTCAGGGGACAGGGGCTGGAGGAGGAGGGACAAAAAATAAAAATTAGGTAAAGGAAGAAAGGAACAGCTATCACTTTATGTTGACCCTTTTACAGAGATAAGGTGCGAAACATAAATAATCCACGTAGAGGGTGACAAGTCCACTTAGTTAATTCATTATTTATTTTACTTATTGGAGAAGCTGCCCAGCCTCTGGGCATATTTACAAGTGTGATAGAAAAAATAAAGACAGTCCCTGCCATTCCTGTTTACAATCCACAATAGATAATATATAAGCGAGACGTATTGTTTTCGGAGACAGACACTTGCATCAGATATACTTTAAACAAACAAGGGGGAAAGCAATTAATATGCATGTGAAACGGCGAAGATAAATCAGCTTTTGTGGCAACAGGAAGGAGAATCAGACAAATCAAGGTACAGGGGAGACAGAGCCGATCTGCATGGGACTGTTCTCCCCCCCCCACCCCCTGTATGGGATCGGGGTGTTGTGGCCAAGTCAGCCCCCCCCCCCCCCCCCCCCCCCCCCCCCCCCCCCGCGAGCCGCGCTGTGACTCGCTTGTTCCGCAAGCCAAGCCTGGGCAGCGCCCAGCAGCACCCCTCACCTTCATGGGCCGTCAGCCGGAGAGAGGCAAATTAGAGCCGTGGCAGGGCCACAAATCACAGGCTGTTGTTAGATGCCGTCTGACCCTTGGCGTCATTTTATCCGAGTCCTCTTGGATTTAATGTGATTCCTTTCACGCCACCCCTCTCTGGACAAATACTAATATTGTTATGTTATCATCATGATTGCTCGGGGCTGACCTGATGCCCTCCTGCCCCGAAACCGTGGGACCTTGCCCCGGCTGTGCCTTAACAGCCCTCCTCCCGGCACCTCATTGCCACTGGCCGTCCTGGAGCCTTGGGGTTGCAGAGAAGGGAAGTATCACTTAGAGGCCCCACTGCCCTCAGCCCCTGCGTCTTCAAACCCTGTGCTTGTTTTTTGTTTTCCTCTGTTGTTTTCTTTCTTTTTTTTTTTTTTTTAAAGATTTTATTTATTTATTCATGAGAGACACAGAGAGAGGAAGAGACACAGGCAGAGGGAGAAGCAGCTCCCTGCAGGGAGCCCGATGTGGGGACTCGATCCCAGGTCCCCGGGATCACGACCTGAGCTCAACCACTGAGCCACTCAGGCGTCCCTCCTCTGTTTTCTATCAGCCACCCCGACACACAAAAACTAGGCCTTTCTAATGATCAGTGGACTAGGAAGGGTAGGTCGGTGGGCACGGTGGACTCACACGGTGCGTGAGGTCTAGAGAAGATAGAGCCATGATCTCGTTGACGTTCTCCACGAGCTTTGGCGCGGTTGAAGGACAGACAAGGAGGCACAAAAGGATGTGATGAGGGTGAGTCTGGGAATGGCCTCAAAACTGGGAAATGGATTTTACGGTGCCCGACCTGCCCCTGTGGGGTGAAGAACTGGAAGAGACCTTAGAAATCCCCAACCGCTTGTTTCACGAGAAGGAAACCCCGAGTGGATGTAACTCGCTCGAGTTCACACAGCTTAGTGGACCCACAACCAGTTCTCCTGATGCCACGTCCACTTCGCTACACTCTGTTAACGATGTCTGCAACCGAACAGTGTTGACCGACTTTTTTGGGTGGGGCTTTTGCTTTTCAGGGCCATCTTCTCTCTCTCTCTCCTTAGACTGTTTGTCATCCCATCACTGTCTATTCCTGGAGTTTCCATTATCGGGTCCACTTTGCAGGGATTCAGGGGATCTCGCTGTGGGTTGTTTGCTCGGGTCTGGTTAGTGCTTCAGTGGAGCATGTCATGCAGTAGTTAGGAGCATGGACTCTGGGCTCTGGCTGCCAGGGTTCGAATCACAGCTCCGCCTTCTATGTTAGGTGGCTCAGACGTATCATTTAGGTTCTCTGTGCAGCTTATCCTGATCTATGCCCTGGAGAGAATCACAACCGTCTACTCCATAGGTATCTCCCTCCCAGCTAGTGTATGGAAAGCGACGGCCCGTGTCTGGCCCATGTTAAGCCTCACAGCAGGTTTTTGTTGCTGTTACTTCCTTCATCCTCCAGCAGTGGCCTTGAGCCGCCTAGAAGGTTATATGATTTAACCTCCCGTTCAGCTGAGGCGGGAACCCCCTGGAACCAGTCTTTGGTAATGGTGACCCCGCTCCCTGGAACGCTGCCACCTTGCAGGCCAGCTCTCCACTCCTTGCAACGCTCATCCTCAGGGACAGCTCTGTCTCTGACACTTGTATGGAATAGTCTCTTCCTCCTGCTATGGAGGTTCCTGGGGTGCTCGCGGAGTGTTCCTCCCCTTGGCTTCTGAGAGCCGGTGCTTGCGGGGCGCTGGGAGATGCGGCCAGAGCTCCTTCGGGGGTGTCGTGGTGACGTGTCTCCTGAGGGCTGAGGTCACACACCCTCTGGGGCTCACCTTGGACTCCCAGATCCCCAGGCCGAAGCACTGGTCCACGTGAGAGCTGTGGAAGACAAAATTTACCGCCTCCCTCTTCCTCTCTCCTTAAGCATAATACTGTTTCCTGAAGGTTTTGCAAAGGGAGCGTTTCTGAACTTACTGTGGAACCTGTCTGGACCAGAGGCTCAGGGCGGTGCTTGGGGTCTGCGCTTCCCTTCCACGGGCGCTAGTTGGATTCTGTTTCTGGAATGGGGATTGTCCAAATCCCTGGTGGTGTCCACTGGACGGCTGTAAGCTCAGAAGGGCAGCGTCAGCTTCCTGCTCATGGCCACCAGCCCAAGGTGCAAACTTCCTTGTCATATAGTGAGGTCCGGGCTCCCCTGGACGTAGCTTGGGGTCTTTGATTCAGGGGGTTGTACTTTCAGGCAGGAGGGGTAGCTCTTCGTTGCTTCCTAGCCTGTCAGGACTTGGCAAGGCCCAGACGTTTGGGGCTGGGGGTCGTTGACGCCAGTGTGGTGGGAGAGAGCCGCGGTGCCAGTGCCATGTTGGACGGAGGCCCTCACTGTCTTGGGGGCTGGCGGCGGGGGGCCGGGGTTACCTCCTGGGCTGCTCCTCCGCCTCTGAGCCTTCTTTCTGTCTCCTTAGGGGAGAGAGAGAGCCACAGGGAGGAGAAGGTTGAAGTGTGAGCGTGGGGAGGGGGTACAGGGAGCGTGGAGGTGGGGGTGGGGAGGAGGAACAACTGTAAAAAATGTTAATTTATTAATCACTGAATATATAGCAGTTCATCTGAAATGCTGTTGCTATGCCAACACCCTGGGAGTTTATTTTCTTAATCCGAGAGAGGAGCTCTCAGTCCCCTGCTCCCCTGCTGTGTCATTTGAATTCGCGGCTGCCACCGCTGCCACCATGGTATCTGTTTTAGATTGTGGGAGGGGGGAGGGCGAGGGGTGGGGGAGAGGGGGGCCGGGCTGAGCCACCAAAGCAGTCATATGCAAAGCAGTAAGAGGCCTTTCTCCGTAAGACTTAGTAAAAATGACACAAATTAATATACTCTACTTAAACCAGACCAAGATTAATGGTTCTCTTTCAGTGCAGCTTAGCCCAACTGTCACTCGACAGGCGTTTGTCGGACAAAATCAACACTAATCAACATTTATTCGTCTCTTGCCCTTGGGTCTGAGGAGCGTGAGCGGGCTGCGCCATTCCGCCGTGCGCCTCGCCACGCTTTTCACCCTCCATCCAGCTTTGCCATATATCACCCTTCTCCTGGTGCCTCTCCTCGGACGGATCCACACACTCAGCCATCAGGGTACATTAGAGGCATGATAGATTTTCTGTTTTAATTTACATCTATTATATTACAACATAACAGATTTTGATTCAGGAGAGACCAGCGTCTCCTATAGCCAGACTCCTTGGGAAGATTTCTGCATTAACTTATTAAGGTTCGTTAGGATGCAGCTTCGGATAGACTCCCTTGCTCGTTCTCTCCGTCCCCCTCCTCTCTCTCTCCTTTTCTTCTCTCCCTCTCTCTCCCTGGCACACTCAGTGAAGAGGTCCTGGCGCACTTTGCTTGCGCGCACACAGCCCCTCTCTACACTGGGCTGTCTGTGCTGGGTCACATGAGGCTGCCCGGGGTCCTCCCCCAGTCTCTGATTGGACTGGGATCAGCCAACAGTGGGACCTGAGAGCTCTCCCTACCTCCCACCCCCCATCCCACCCCTGGCCCAGGTCAGTGGGCCTGGACAAATCTGGTGGCCTAGCTGGTGGGAGTCCCCTCTGAGGCTTTCTTCCTAGCCCCTCGCATCTTTTCTCCCCCACCTTGTGATTTCAGTTACAGTTGCATTCTACGTTTACAGGTCTCCAGGGTCAGGGGCCCAAGAGTGGGGGGACACAAAGTTGGTTGGGCTGACCCAGGAGAAGGAGATGGACAGCAGGGGCGGAGCAGTGGGTCTGAATGGGACTGGGCTCATCTGCTACATGACCATCTTGAAAGCCTATTATTCCAGCTGGGAACAAGGTAGATGCGTGCAGCTTGCGTCTAGCGTGCGGGGTATGAGTATTTATGGTAGCCCCGGAGAGTGCCTTTCCACCTCATTTATGGAATTGGCGTTTTATGTTTATTTGTTTTCTCCCCTTCCTGTTACCAGAGATGTCGTGTTAAGTACGTCTCTTCTTTGGTGACGAAGTGCCTCTCCTTGAATTTTGGTGGGACGGCCACGTTAAGCTTTGGATATCTAATCCACCTGTTCACTGGCTGCAGAGATGAGCCTGAGAAGGGGACAGGAATCCTCCCCTCCGCTCAGATCCCGTTGACCCTGTATTACTTTTCACGGGGACACCGTGCTTTTGTCAAATGCCCGGGGAGGCTGTGTCTTTCTTCTCAAATTGGCTGGAACCCTAGATCCCTGGCCACTTACGAGGCCCGAGTTTTGTTATTTTTTTCTACCGCGATGTCCGCCCTAAACCGCAGCGAGGTTCCTTTGGTGGCCAGAATGCCGAAAAGCCACGGGCTGAGTTGGGGATGTGTGGTTTGTGTGTGTTTGCGGGTGGCTGCTGAAGTGTAGGATGTGCTAGGAGGATAGCTTAGTACTTCCATTTTGGTTTCTTATTACGCAGCAATAAAGTAAATGACGCTTAGTATAACTTTGCACTTAGAGACTGTAGCTCAATTTAAGAAACAAAACCCCACCAACAGGAGTGCTCAGTATCTTGAGCTTGGGAAACTGACCTCGTTAATTTTAATGAAGGGAAAAATTCTCCAGCTGGGGCTGGGAAGAAAATGAAATACCAATGAGGTTATCACTTCGGATGATCTCACTGAATTCAGAGTAGAATCAGAATGATGCTCGAGAATTTTATAAAAATCCCGCGGAGAGATTTAGAAGAGAATTCATAATGCCCTGGATGGCATTGAGGGAGCACTTGCCCTGGTGGGCAGAGCAGAACTCTGTATGGTCTCTCCTAAAGTGGCTGTTAGAGAAGTTAATATATTAAAAAGTTGGACCGAAAGAAAACAAATAAAAAAATGAACTAACACAATCCTTATGTGGCTCAAGCCTGAAAACAGCAGAGCAGGTCTTATGGTGGCCAAGACAGTTGACTAGAAGCCAAGGGCTTCTGAGTTCAAGTGCCTGCTGGGATGCTGACTTCCAGTGGGATCTGGGGCATCTGTGTATCACCCAAAGGCAGGAGGTGGGCTGAGGGAGTCCTGTTAGACAGTAGGCAGCTATTCGAATTGAACAGTAAGTTGATGACTTTGGCCCTGCTGTTGAGCCAGTGGGTAGTGATCAATGAGGTTAGGGTGACGGTAGCACGATTTTGCCCTCAGTTCGGAGAAGCTTGCCAAGTTGGGCTGGCATTTGGTCGGGGACCATGGAAAGAAACATCACGATTTAAGGTATCTGGCCCTCTTGCCTAAGCCTAGTCCGCTACACAGCTGATCCGGGGAAAAAAGAGCATCCCAACAATGAATCCTTCAGAGGTATGGGGCCGAGAGCACAGGCTTTCTTCTCCAAAAGCTGGAGCTTGCTGACTCAGGCTCTCTCCCCATCTTCCTGGCATATCGCTGCACTCGGTAGATTTCTACGGCCATCAGGTGAAATTCAAGTGTCACCAAAGGGGCACTTTCTGAGTAAATGGGGCCATCTTGCTCTGGGGGCCATCTGGGTCCGGGTGGAATGTTGAGGGGGATCCGTTCATACTTAGAGGCTCCTTTGAAATGCAGCCCCTTTCTCTCCAAGCTGTGAGACCCTGGTGCTGCTGCTGTGGCTGTGCGTGGATATGATGGGAGATGCTGGTTGCCAAGCAGCAGGGAATGGACATAATCGTGCTGCCTAGCAACCGCGGCAGCGTGGTCACTTGCGCAGCTTTCTGCGCCTCTTCCTGTTTGGTCTGCCGGACGACACAGACGGCTTCTGTGGGTCACCCTCTGCCCTAGGCACAACAAGGTGGCGGAAAACACAGCGAACCGGGGCGGATATGGTTTAAAATGACTCCTTTCCGTGCTGTCTGGTGCCGAGCACAGATTTCTCTTCACGGCCTTCCTCAGTTTCCCCTTTGAAGTTCTTGTGCACAGCTGCACCCGTAGGTTGATGGCTGAGACAGAAGAGGAAGCTCAGGAAAGTGCCAGACTTCTCTGGGTGTTGCCTCTCCTGCGCCTGGCGAGCCTCTCCTCTGCATGTGTGAATATAATATAAAACAGTCAATTTTTTGGTAAAGACACACACACGCATGCACGCACGCACACGCCGAGTGGGAAAGACGAGGAACAGAGCATGACTACCTATTGTTCTTGGGGGTCTGAGGACAAAGCAGTCGGGAGAGGGAAAGGCAGGCGATCCCCGCGGGCTGGCCTGGCCATTCCTCCCGGCTCGGACCTGCACCCCTCGCATGTGACGCTCCTCGGTGAGGTCACCTGCCTACTGCAGGGTCTAGAGCCGCCTGCTTGGCAGCGGCATGTGAGTCCTCTCAGGCCTGTGGTCTCCTTGGTGGCAGGGTGTGGACAGCTCCGGGAGTTCCTGAGCTGAGGGTGTCAGGGAGCTGTAACCCTCTTCTTGGGTGGAGGGGAGCTGCCCGGCTGGGTTCTGTCTATGGGAGTCGGACTGTAGCCGGGGCACAGGCCTGCATCCGGTGACCCCAGTTCAGCCCTCCTTTCTGCGCCCGACCGGCCGTGTGGGTTTGTGCAAGCCTCTTGTCCCACCTGAGCCTCTGTGTTCTTGTCTGTGACGGGTGGCGATACCTGCCCCCCGCCCTCCCCGGTGGGTTGAAGGCCCCACGAGTGTGTTGGCATATGTGCCCTGCAGCAAGCGTGAGGGGACCGTTGCTGTGACCCTCCTCCCTGTGGTCAGTGGGGAGGAGAAAAGCAAGCTTGTGCAGAACAAACGTCGACCTCTTGGCATCTGTCTTATAGGTTAGTCTTGCCAAGGAAGAGCTGTTATGTGCCCACCTTTCAGTTAGAGACCAGAAACTGCCCCCCCGTAATGCTTCACGCGGTTCCTGGGGAGCTTGGAAGGCGTCCGTCCACTTTCCGTGGTTTCTCAGACCTTCCGGAAGCAGGATGGTTGCTCTCGTTTCACAGAAGACGAGACAGGAGTAAAGAACAGTGAGGTTATTTGTTTGGGGTCCTGGAGGCCCCCCCCACTTCCAAGACGAGCCCAAATCCTGGGGCCTGAGGAGGTAGGTGAGGCCTTTGGCAAAGTGAGAGGGGATGGAGTGGGGTGGGAAGCCCCTGTGGCGGTCGAAGGTCCAGGAGCTCGAGAATTACGGACTTCCCGGTCGCCAGTGAGGGACCTGCGGACAGGGCACAGGCTGCGGGCGGCTTCTGGAAGCCTGGCGGGCTGGCTGGCTCGGCAGGGCCCAGGTGGGGCCTCGCGCCGTCGTCTCCGTCCTGTCCGGGTTTGTGCGCCTCCTCGTCCGCAGTGGCACGGGGTCGGAGGAGAAGGTTCCAGGCGCTCGCTCGGCTGGCCTCTCATGGAAGACTGTGGTGATGAGCCTTCTTCGGCCTCTTCAGCGCGACGATGATCACGTTGACCTATTTCTCAGAGGAGGAGCCGATGTTCAGCTTCGACTTGTCTGGCAACGGCCCCCTCGGCCGACCGCTCCTTGCCCCACGGGGTCCTTGGGCAGGCTGGTGCCCTGGGCACGGTCCTCTGGACAAACAGCTGTTCCCAGCATCGCTTCTCTGTCAGTGGAGGGACTTGGGCTCACAGAACCTTTGGGTTTTTCCCTCTTAGCCCCTCAGGATGCCTGCGTCCCGCTCCCTTTCTTGTTCCGTGCGTGGGGCGGGCCACCATCCTTCACAAAGCGCCCCCCAATCGGCCTTCGGGGACTCTGGTTCTGGAATCGCACCCCCCCCCCCGTTCTGCCGTGGCGTCCCCTCCAGGCTGCATGTGACTGTCCCGATCCGTGGCCCTGTGCCACAGCGGACTCGTGACAGCCCTCTTCACATGTTACGTGGAGGTGGGGGGACGGGGGAGAGTCGCGTGTGGGCTCCATCCCTTGCTGGAGCCGTCGAGCGGCTCCCGGGATGGACGGCACCAGGGGCCTCGTGTGCAGGCTGCCTGGCTGCTGCAGAGACAGGCTCCCAGGGGGGAGAAGGGTCCTGCCCGTGGGATGCGACCGTGAATGGGAGATGGAAGCACAGGTGGCCGCGGGCCTCTCAGCTGGCTCCCACCTGCCTCGTTGTGGGCCAGCCGAGGACATCAGTCCCGTTGTCACGTGCACAGCCACCCAGGTGTGCCTCTCGGGTTAGTTGGGAGGTGAAACCCTCGAGGAGCGGCGTGGAAACCTGCTGGGGGGCAGCTCCTGAGGTCTGGAGGCAGCGCGGCCTCGTTGCGCCAAGTCCTGCCAGGCGGTGGGCGCTCGGTAGGCCTTTAGGGACTCAGGTAGGTGCTGCTGTCCTGGTGAACACGGTTCCTTTAGTAGCAGCGAGGACATAGTGAACACGTGCCACGCCGACGACAGCAGATGCGACCAGATCTGACAAGAGCGAGCTGCCCTCCGGGAGCTCACGGATCGGGGTAGACGGAGGCTCTCGGGGCTCCTCTTCCCTGACTGGTGGCTCCAGACGGTTCTGAGTCTCCTCCTTCGCCTCATCCCAGCCCAGCTGTGTCAGGGGAAAGGATGGAGAGGCGGGCTTCTGCCGTGATGGAGGTGATGCTTTACTTTAAAATAAAGTATGGAAGCCACTGATTGATGGATTATAAACTGGGAGGTCCGAGATAAAGCTTCATTCTGGGAGCATCAGTGTATTTCACCGGGAGCCTCCTGGGCATTAATTCTGCCGTTAATTTTGTTATTAGAGACCTAGCCAAACAAAGGGAGGTGGCGAAGCTCGAGGCTGGTTTAACCTTGATGAAACAGTGATTTCACCAAGGATGATGTTCCCCCATCTATCTTCATCCATCAAGGCACTGCTGAAATATGCTAATGAAGCCGAAGATAGGAACACAGAGCAGTTAAATGGGGCGTTGCAGAAGCTCTCCGTACCCCCGTGACAGGGCGATGCTACTTACTGTCCAGATTTAGTAGAGGAGGGAGGGATGCTGACTGGTATGGTGGTGAAAGACGGCGTGGAGGTGGAGAGTGCACCTCGCCGAAACGAAGGGCAGGGTGCCCACCTAGACACTCCAGAGCGGGATGGAGAAGCTTGGTCTTTGGCCGAGCGAGTGGGTTCCTTTATTCTCTTGGACCCCCCTTCTAGCCGGGCCGTACAAGAAGCAGGCATGTGGCTGCATCAGACCTCGTGCCAAACCAGCTTACCTGTCACCATCGGTCCACATCCCCGTGTTTGTTCCCAGTGGCCAGAGAACACTCGTGCCTTTTTGGAGTCTCTAAAATTGGGTACCGATTGCCTGTATCACTTACATACGTGACTGGGCATCCCATGAAGTTACTTTATCTTACTTTACTCAAAGATTCTTACGTGTTTATTCGAGAGAGCGAGTGAGGCATGAGTGGTGAGGAGCGGCGGAGGGAGAGGGAGAAGCAGACCCCTCGCTGACAGGGAGGCCGACACAGGGCTCCATCCCAGGACCCCGAGATCGTGACCTGGGCCGGAGGCAGGCGCTTAGCCGACTGAGCCACCCGGGCGCCCCTGAAGTCGCGTTATGCCCTTGAATCTGGTTAAATTCTTACCGTGATGAAGCGAAATTAGAAGGTATATTTTACAGATGAGATTTGAGGGGTTAAATTCGTGTCAGAAATCTCATAGCTAGCTGGCCAGTGGCGTCGGTTGGGATTCAGACCACATGTCCATCCACCTCGAGAGCTTTTGCGTGCAACTGCCGTGGTCTGATGGCTCTCCTGCAGGTGTCCCCGGGAATGCCTGCCAGCTGCTGGGGTAGTCTGGCTCGCTTATGTATTTATATATTCTTTGGGTTTGCTTTGACTTTAACTTTAGAATTCCCTTCACACTTCCTTCTTTCCTAAGTAGACCATAAGCTCTGTGAGGCCAAGGGCAGGGCACTGTCTCTAGTCCCCAAGCGCCACGGAGTGCTTTCATTTATGACTCGCGTAACCATGGCTCTCTCTCCCTGGCTTCTCCGTGGAGTGCTTATCTTGGCCTGGTTTTCCAGTGGATGATGGTAAAGCAAAGCTGGCCAGCTGCTTTCTGGTTCTCATACGGTAGATGAAAACCCTTGACGGTTTTATTTGTCTTTACAAGTTAATCCTACAGGAATCACAGTAAAATTTCTGTTGCTTTCAATTATTGGTGGATCCGGTTCTGTTTCCTCCTGGCTCGCTGGCTCCGTCCTCTCCAGCCCGTATCAGACCACACGCTGGAAGAAGAAACAACAAATGAAATTTTATGATCGCTGATCTTCTTCTTCGGGGTGGGATGGTGCTGATCCTAGGCGGCGGCGGTCACCAGTTGACCTTTTCGCAAGAGGCAGATCCTCAACTACCAGGCGGTTTTAGGATTAGGCACGATGGTTTCCAAATCTGAAATGATTATGGGCCCCTTCCCCTTTGTGGAGATGGAGGAAGGCAGAAGCAAAAAAAAAGAAAAACAGTGGAACGAAAGATGTATTTTTGGAAATTTAAGTAAGATGCTAAGTAACACGAATTCCCTGACATACACCGCGCTGGACTATCTGCTCCGTCTTGGCCTTAAAATCTCTTGTGCCGTGGATCGTGGATCAAGCCAGCTCGGAACTTGGGGGCTCTGGACTGTCTGCCAGTAAAGAGTTAATAACCGGAGGCCCGCAACTTCCAGGATGTCGCGGGGGTCAGAGAAACTTGCCAAAAGGTAACATCAGCCATGGAGTCAGTTGGGCTCCCCGTCTGGCAGGTCTGTGTTTCTCAGCTGCTCCTCCTCCACTTTCCAGTCTTGGAGTTCATATACAGTAAATCTTTCTCTTAATAAAGCCGTTTTTCAAATCTGACTTTGGACTAGGGACTGCTTTGCCTCCAAATGCAACAGCTGTTAAACATGGTGCATTGGGCACGGTGTATATCTCTTTGTTTAGTTTTGGGTTTTTAATATGAGCAGAGACGTGGAGGAGTGGGAGGGCTCTCGCCATTCTTTCTCTCCAGGCGACAGTCCGCCACTGGGCTTGGAAATAAGGCCTCGGGGCTCCCCGGGCCGCTCGCCCTTGAAGGCGAAGCCCATTGTCCCCCTAATAAGCAGTGCAGGGTCCCCCTTTCCTTTTTGCGAGATAAAATTGTGGAGCTCGAGGTGTCAGCCAGCAGAGGCCAGACCTTTTGGCCCCTATCTGTCCCGGCTACACGGGGGAAAGCATTGGGACCCCCTTTGCTCACTTGTCCCTTCTGCTACCGTCTCTGTTCCCAATGCGCTGGCGAGCATTAACTCCCTGCAGGGGAAAAAGTTCACAAAAGAAATGAATTATGCATATGGAATTCATTTCCTTGATGAATAGGGAATCTGAACAAACTCCATGGCTGTTTGAGTTTAAGGCAGGGAGGAAGGGGGGTTGGGGCCAAACAGTTTGGGGGGGGCCGGTGATCAAAAAGAATCGAGAGTGAGAGTTGGGAGGCAGATAGTAGCAGCGGACTTGGGCCTGAAATCTCAAGGAAAAGTAAGTGGCCCTTTGAAAATAGCTCGTGGCCCATTATTCTTGCCAACGCGCACGCAGAGATACATCCCTCGCCCCCAAGTGCATGTGCAGATTTGACAGCAAATTGGGGGGTGGTGGTGGGGATAATACGGGGGAGAAGTGATGCCACCGTCGTGACAGGACCCTGCACACTTAGAGTTCTGCAGCACTTCTGACCCGTGGCAGTGCAGGTTCATGATTCCAGGGCTCAGAATTTTGAGGCAAGAGTTGTGTGGCGTATAGAGCATCGCATTTAGAAGTAGAAGGCTTGGGGGCGCCTGGGTGGCTCAGTCGGTTAAGTGTCCGACTCATGATCTCTCAGACCTTGATCTCAGGGTCGTGAGTTCAAGCCCGGCATTTAAAAAAAAAAAAAAGTAGAAGGCTCGGACCCTGAGCTCCGGGGATCATAGACTGTGTGACCTGGGGAAGTCACTTAACCTTGGCCAACCTCAGTTGTCTCACCTGTAAATGGAGAGCGTGTCATCTGCCCTGTGGAGATAAGAGGATGAAAGACACCAGGAGCACACAGTGCAAATCTGGAGATTTCTTTTTTTTTTTTGTCTCTGCCTTCTTTCCTTGACAGCCCATTAGGTGTGCAGACCCAGTCTTTAAGTGAGCCAGAGTTCCTTTGAAGCAGAATGAAAGGGAAATGGATTCAGGAGAACATGGTGGTTAAAGAAAAAAGCGGGGCGCTTGGGTGGCTCAGTCGGTTAAGTGTCCGACCCCTGATTCCTGCTCAGGTCATGATCTCAGGGTCATGGGATTGAGTCCCGCATCGGGCTCTGCGCGCAGTGCAGTCTGCTTGAGCTTCTCTCCCTCTCATGCATGTTCTCTCTCTCTCTTTCAAATAAATATTTTTTTAAAAAAGAAATGAATAAGCAAGCAAACAGAGAAACAGAAATCTGTTGTAATCCTCACCTCATCTGTATTATGATAATCATTTAAAATAATCAAACCTGATGTTTTTGGCAAATGTAGCCGTGGAATTCGCAGTTGCTGCTGCCGAAGGACTTAAATCAACAGTGGGAAGGTTGGTCATTGGCGGCCACGTAAGTTAAGGCATTAAGCTGAAAGTAGGTTTTCGAGTTTGCTCTCGGGAACCACCAGGAAGAGGCAGGCACCCTTGGGCTCCAAAGACCCGTGGGTGCTCCCGGGCTGGAAATGTGGCCCAAACCGGCCTCTTCACTCCCAACTCTTCTCCGGTACTCCTCGCTCCTGAATGCAAATAGGGCTTGGAGACCCCCAGTCTTGAGGGGAGGAAACGAGTCCACACGCACACATACACGCACAAATGGTGGGGAGCTTTCCCTGCTTGCGGATTGGAGAGAGGTTTTCTCCTGATGGTCTTGGGGGACCTAAATCCCATTTCAGGATTGAGTGGATTGAGCCGGTCTGACCGGTGCCATGTTTCTGTATTTTTCTCACAACCCAATTGCAACACATGCAATTTTCACAGAGGTGCTCTTGTTTTACAACAAATGACTTCTTTTTCTGGTTATTGTGGTGGGGGAGGAGGACGTGTAATGTAATGAAACTGTTCTTGGGGCTGTCGACAGCCTCAAAGCCCGCAACCCAGCCCTGCGTCCTGTGCTGCGGTGGTTTTCCGTCCTTGCCCCACGCGGCCCCAGGAGGGGTACAGGGCGGCCCAGGGCTGCCCTCCTGGCAGTGGGGTGAGCCCATGAGGCTCCGGGCCCTCACCCCAACTTCAGCCCCTGGGCTTCTGTCTCAGGGCTTTTATTTGTTTGACTTTATGGCTAAGAGGCTGCTTCTAAGAAATGTTTGGAATCCAGTAGTGCAGAGACTAGACCAATACCTAATATGAATTATTTATTTGTTTATTAAGATTTTCATGGCACCTTTCGTCTGAAAGCTCCAGGCGCTGTATGGAACATTTCAAACTGATAAGGTTTAGCAGTAGAGATTTGGAAACAAGGCCAGTGGCGGAGGAAGCGCTGGGAACGATGGGAAAAGAGGAAGGAGAAGAAGGAGAGGGAATGGGTGACCGACCTAGTGGACCTCCAAGCCCCTCCCAGGTGTGATCTTCCATGGAGGCCGAGCAGCTCCCCTTTCTAGGTGAGAGGGCCAACACTCCCGCCCCGTGAGTCATTACGGTAATAAAAATGTGTTTTTGATGTCATGCATAAACCTCTCAGTAAGAAGTATGTTTGCCACACTGTGGTTTTCAGCTCTGGCTCCACATTAACATCACCTGGGGAACTTTTGCAAAATTCCACCAACACCTGGGCTCCTGGGCTCCTGGGCTCCATCCCGGAACAGTGCAGCCCCCCTTGGGTTGGGGTGGGGGGTGTGCTGAGCATTTGTGTTTTCTCCAAGCACCCCAGGGTTGTCAGAGCTCCTGTGGCAGAGGTTGGTCAGGGGAGGCCAGGAGGTTGAGAGTAGCCAAAGAAAGGAAAGCAAGGAAAGGCTTATTGCCGGGGCCATGGTTTGAGGAGCTGCTCTGCTAAACGGTGGGGGAAGGGACTTGCAACTCTGCTCTGATGTTATCAAGCTATAGGTTATTTCTGGTAGTGAAGCGTGTGGTTCATTTGGCTCATGGAGCTCATTTTTCTCGTATTTCAAGGCTGGGGAACTTCAGAACCATCACCGCCGCTTCTTTGGACACTTCTTTAGTTGCCTGCCTGGCCCCCACTGAAAGCGTCTACCACATGCCAGGCCCGGTTGTAGACACATTTCACTTAACCATGTGTAAGTCGTGTGTAGGTCAGAGGTTGGCGTTATACTCCCCATTTTACAGAGGAGGAAACTGAGGCCCAGAGAGGCTAAATAATTTGCTCAGGGTCCCTAAACTTGGAAATAGTGGAGAAGGGGGTCAAACTTGTTGATGACTCTCTAAAGATGACCTTCCCCCGCTTCTTTCCACTGTACTCCCTCAAGATGACATGGGACTTGTGAGTTTGTTCCATTGGTCCCTTCTCTTGGTGGGAAGGCCTTTGATAGGATAGGTGAGGGACTATGAGGGGGAAAGTAGCTGCTGTAGGGGTTACCTTTGAGATGGAACAAGGCAACGTTGGGTAAAGAAAACATGCACATGAGCTGGGGCCTCTAGCCACAGGGCAAGCTTGAAACTAGAATCCGGCCAAGGAACAAAATGGTGGGGCATTTGTTCAGATGTGACCATGCTTTGTGTTTAACTACCCAGCCTTTGGTGTCCTTGACGTACGTTACGCCCTCTGCTTCTCTAGTTTTGGTCTGCATGGTGTTACCTTTGTGTTCAGGATGGACTCCCCATGTGAACACCGGCCTTCAGATGTAGTTCAGTCCTCTCCCAGAACCGTGCTCTCAGCCACTCCACTCACTGCCTTCCAGAACAAATGGACTGTGTGTGTCTCCTTCCCTTCACAAAATGTTCTATAATCATATTTTCTAGCTTAAAACAAAATTAGTCTCTTAAGGGTAACACTCTTCTCTGGCACTTTTATTTATTTATTTATTTTTATTTTTCCAGCACTTTTATTAACGGACTGCTTTCCTTCAGGGATTGTAATGCTTCGTACGAGGTGCCAACCCATGTCTTTTCACATCATCCAGGGAAGGAGGTGTGAACTACTTTGCGGGGAGGAAACTAAGCTTTTGTCTGTGTTGAGTGTAGACAGAACCTTTGGTAGGTGTCTCGGGCCTTGAACCTGCGACATGTGGTCCGTGTTGAGTGTAGACAGAACCTTTGGTGGGCGTCTCTGGGCCTTGAACCTGAGACATGTTTGACACAATTATCATGGCCTCTATTTTGTGATACCCTAGGTCTATCAGTTTGGTTTATTTTTTCCCCCCAGTATGTGAAACAGGTCATTCTCTGGTATCAGTTCATCGTGACTTGGAGTCACGATCCCATGGCTTCCTACAAGATGACCAGCTAGGTTTGTGGATCTTCACACCTGGCCTCCCACACCCTTCACATCCCTGTAGCAGATTGGCAAGCTAGCTTTGCTCTTTGGCCCACCTCCCACCCCTGCCAGGGGTTTGGTAGGGCAAACGTTCATCCAGGAAACTCGGACTGACCCCTGACGAGTCTGTTCTAAGTATGGATGGTGTCATTGATTGGGCCTTCACATGCGTCCCCTTTTAATGCTGCTCATGATGGTTTTCTTTTCTCTTCTCATAATAACATTGCTGGCTTTTGGGGGTTCTTTGAAACACCTTGCTTGAGAAGTCCTCGGCCAAAGAAAACCATGATATTTGGCCTCAAAGTATGGGCTCCGGCTCACATGCGTCCCGTCAACGGCTGAGGGAGAGGGGAAGGATTTCTGGGAAGGGCTATGGAAGCAGTTCTGAGCTCTGGCTGGGAGATCTGCTGATCAAAGACATCAGGGAAAATGTAGCAACTGCAGGTACCAGCCCTGGGCTTCACACTGCGGCCAACTGTATGGAGTCTGCGCCCTTCGAAGCCACCTTCCTCTTAGGCAAGTGCAGTGAAGGGAGGCTTTCTCTTTGCCCCTGGGCATCTAGGATTATTTCCAGTGGAGGAAGAGGCCCTGACTTGGCTTGATTAGAGCCAGTGCATCCCTAATGCATCGTGTGCAGAAGACAAGGCCATCGCAGACTCTGAGCCCTTCCTTGCTACTCGACCCTCTTGACAGCTGGTAGCTGGGAACAGGGCACTTGTTCTCCCCGGTGGGCATGTTCAAGGGCTTTCCCCAGTCCGATGTGGCCCATGCGGCTCTGTTCTGTGGTCCAGTGCGTGCTGCCTGAATTTTCTTTGTCGCCCTCCTGCCACCGCCCCACCCCTCACCTTTAAAAGCAAAACGTGTGCAGGAGCAGCATCTCTCTTCCTTCATCACCACCTCTGCTTTCTTTCTCCCTTCTTTTCCTCCTTCCAGTGCCACCTTTAGCAACAGGGAGAGACAGAGTTATAGTGGTTGAAGAGGGGTGGGGGTGGGATGATGCTGTTCAGGAAAAAAAAAAAATCAGCTGAGAGAGCTTAAGGCCGGGAGGAGGGAGGAAAGAACCCTCCAAGCATAGCACAGCGCAGACCCGCTCCCCAGCCTCTCTGAAGGAGGGTGATGAATTTGGTTTGCGCCAACATTAAACTGATAAATGAAATTTGTACGTTAAAACAATGATAATTTAATTGTATTTTCTTTCCTTCTTTCCCATCCCGGCTTCCGCCTCCCCCCACCTCTTACTCACTCTTCAGCTTTGGGTGTTGGGGGGGGTGGTGGGTGGCTGCGGGGAGGGGGGCTCTGCAAGCTGTCGGTTTGCATTGTGCGGACGGGGAAAGGTCTCTACCTGGCTCATTTTGTCCCCTTTGCTTCGGCTGTCACTGCTGACAGTCCTCATGTTTATTTCATCTCGCGTGGTGGCTGTCTCGTTTCCCTACCCTCCGATGTCATTAACGCACAGAGAGCGGGCCCTGCAGTGTTGAGCCTAATGAATTCCACTGTGGCTGCTCTGCTCCCCACCTCGTTACCAAAGCTCAAGGTGTCAAATTAAACCCAGCCTAGAGAGAAAGAGAAAGTGCGGGAGAGAACGGCGGAGCAGGGGAAGCCGGGGAAGCGGGAGGCGTGGGGAGCACACAGACAGCGCCCCGAAAAGAGCAGGTGGGCAGAGAGATGCCACAAATGGGGGTGACTTCCTGCGACCAGGTCCACATTAAGCAAGGTGACATGCGGGACTCTCGGTGGGACCTGATGACCTGCCCTGCGTGGTGTAGGCTTTTGCACCTTGGCCTTGGCTGCGGTGTGTTGCCTTTTTCTCATTGCCTGATTGATTTATCCTCATGGTTTATGCAGATTGGGCACCTTGCAAAAGCAGGCACAGCAACTAGAGCGAGCAAGAACAGAGCTTGTGTGTGTGTGTGTGTGTGTGTGTGTGTGTGTGTGTGAAAGTGGAGGCCAAACGAGCACTCCAGGGTTAAGGGCTCTGATCGGCTACAGAAATCCATGTTTTCAAATGGTGGAAAGAGGGGCCCCTGGCTGTCTCAGTCAGTAGAGCATGCAACTCTTGATCTCAGGGTCCTGAGTTCAAGCCCCACAGTGGGTGTGGAGCCTGTTTAAAAAAATAAAATAAAATGGTGGAAAGAGAAAATCACCACATAAGTGAAAATAATCCCCGTGGATGCTCTCTCTCCCTTTCCCCACACCCACTCCAGTCTTTTTATTTCCTTCATCTCTTTTATGCATGACATTATACGACTTACAGCATTTTTCTCTAAGTTACTGATATTTTATCATTGGGGTGTTTTGTCTGGACGACCACTAGAGTTCTCCCATTTTACAGATGGGTAAGTGTGTGGAGATGTTACCTCACCTGTTCAAGATGATTGAGCTAGAAAGTGACAGGGGTCCTAGTATAGGTCTTCTCTTTTCAGAATTTCACCTTTTCTCCCCCTTTACCACAAAAATTCCTAGACTTAGTCAAAGAGGGGAGGATATTGGTGATGAATTTTAAAAATTGAAGTAAATTTATATACAGTAACATGCATAAAACCTGAGTATATGCTTGGATGTATTTTGACAAGTGAATTTGCCCGTGTAACCGACACCCAGTTAGGACATGGAACTCTTTCATCATCCTAGAAAGTTTACTTTGGCCTTTTGTACTTCAGTTCCCTGCCAGCCTCCACCCCAGATAACCACTGTTGTAATTTTTATCATCAGAGATTAATTTTTGCCAGTTCTTACGCTTCATATTAATGGAATCATGTACTATATATACAGTTGATCTTTGAATTACTTGGGTTTGGGTGTGAGGGTCCGTGTTTCTGAGGACCTTTTTTTCTATAAATACAGTCAGTGCTGTAAATGTATTTTCCGCCTAATTTTCTTCATAAAATTTTCTGTAGCTTACTTTATTGTAAGACTACAGCCTATATAATACATAGAGCATGCAAATTAGGTGTTGATCAACTGTTTATGTTATTGGTTGGGCTTCTGCTTAACAGTAGGCGGCTATTAGTAGTTGAGTTTTAGAGGAGTCAGAAAAGTTAATAGTGGCAAAAATCAACAACGCAAGAAACAACAAGTGTTGGCAAGGATGTGGAGAAAAAGGAACCCTCATTCCCTATTGGTAGGAATGCAAACAGCTACTGTGGAAAACAGTACGGAGGTTCCTCAAAAAATTAAAAAATAGACTTTACCATATGATCCGGTAATCCCATTACTGGGTACTTACCCAAATCATACCAGAACACTAATTTGAAAAAATATATGCACCCCTATGTTTATTGTAGCGTTATTTAAAATAGCCAGATTATGGAAGTAGCCCAAGTATCCATTGATAGATGAATAGATATAGAAAATGTGTGTACACACACACACACACACACACACACACACACTGGAATGACATTCAGCCATAAAAGGAATGGAATCTTCTCATTTGCAGCAACATGGGTGGATCTAGAGAATATAATGCTAAGTGAGCTAATTTAGAGAAAGACACATACCATATGATTTCACTCATATGTGGAATTAAAGAAACAAAACAAGCAAACAAAGAAAAAAAGAGATAAGCTAATAAAACCAGATTAACTATAGAGAATAAGCAGAAGGTTACCAGAGGGGAGGTGGGTGGGGGAATGGGTGAAATAGGTGATGGGGATTAGGAGTACATCAAGAGCGCTGAGTAATGTCTAGAGTTATTGAATCACTATATTATTGCACACCTGAAACTAAATATAATACTGTATGTTAACTAAATGGGAATTAAAAGTAAAAAAAAAAAACTGAATGCATGGCTTTTCCATGATGCGAACGGTCAAATCTCCTAACCCTCACGTTGTTGAAAGGTCAGCTGTCCTTTCGTACCTAGTTTTTGCTCCTCATAAATTTCTTGAGATTTTTCAGATGTTGTTGCTTGAATCAATAAAGAGTTTCTTCCTTTTTACTGCAAAGTGGGTACTCTGTTGTGTGAACATACCATTGTTTGCTTATCCGGTCTCACTTGGGATTTTTTTTTTTTTTTTTTTGAGAAAAGTGTTTGTCAAATTATTTGATATTTTTTAAAGATTTTATTTATTTATTCATGAGAGACACACAGAGAGACATAGGCAGAGGGAGAAGCAGGCTCCCTGCAAGGAGCCCGATGTGGGACTTGATCCCGGATCCGGGGATCATGCTCTGGGCCAAAGGCGGACGTTCAACTGCTGAGCCCCCCAGGCGTCCCTGATTTGATGTTTAAGACACAAATTTTCGAAAACAGTTTTGAAGGACGTGACATGGTGGTCACCTTGGCCTGGCTCCCCTGGATTCAGGTGCAGGGCCGTGCTGCCTGGTGAGGGGGGTGGGCGAGCAGAGGTACACAGGCTTTAGGGCCACGCTTCTCAAACCTTGCCCCGCAGCTTGGTGCTTTAAACAGCTTGGGACTTCTTTTTCTCTTGGCCTCGAGTTCATTGCCTGGTTTGTCGTCCTGTGCTCTTCATGACAACAAGCAGGGCAGTAGGGCAGTGATGCCCTTCGTTGGCATTTTGTCATTCCACGTTGGTTATTTAATGGTAAAAATTCTGCTGCTCCTTCCCTCAAGGTTAAAATGGAGCTTTATTCTGGAGAAACTTCTACGATTTCCTTTCCAAATAGTGGAGTGAAGTCAAAGATATCACTGGTTGGAACTAGAAATCTTGGCAGATACTCTTTAAGTACAATGAATGGGAGGCATGTAGCTATAGGGGCAACCTAGAAAACTTTGTCAGATTGTTTGGCAACTTAGAATCACAAGAAAATTCAGGTTCCCTGACATAGCCCAGCGTTCCCTTGGATTGGACAGGTAAGGTGTGTGTGTGAGTGTGTGTGCAGGGAATTGCCACTTGTATTGACAGAAAAGAGGCCTAGTCTTTTGTACTTTGGTTAGAGTTGACATCAGGGTAAGCCAGGAGTTCTCAGGTTTCATTGACTTAGACTTGCTAATAACCCACGGCCTCGCCTTGCTGGGCCCATCGGAGCAGCACGGACCCAGAAGGGTTTGTAAAGACGCAGACAAGTAAAGCAAGAAATACTGGAATTTAAATCCTTTCCTTCTTTAAACTCTCTCCAGTGCTGTTTGTAGTTTCTTGGGGATCTAAATGGGGAAGAGAATGGTCTGAGAGTAGAGGCGTGAAGGTGGCCCATCAACATCCTACTTTCTCTGCACCCTGCACACAAAAATTCTCTAGGTATAATTAGTTAGGGGGCATTATAAAGGCTTGTTCAGGAGGGACTTTGTTGTTGTGAGTCGATGGAAGAACCATGGCAGTTAACTGAACCGTTAGCAGAGCCTCTAGTATGTCCGCTTGTGCCAGGGATGGTGCCTTGGCCAGGATAACCCAGGGCAAGAACTGATTTTATGGAAATTAGCCAAAAGGAGTTATTCATTAAGTCAGCCTACCTCCCCCCCCACCCCCATCTCTGACATCCCTCAGGGACACGTGTCTTCTGCAGGGCACCATCCTATGGGGTCTGGTTTCTAGAGTGGAAAAGTCCAGTGTTGAATAAATGGGATTGATGAGGCACATGGATGTTGGGACCACTTTTAACCTCCCAGAGAATGAGCTACTTTTGTTGTTGTCCCATTGGGATGATCAAGACAGTATGAATGTTTCGGGTGATGATCAGTGAATTTTCTTCTCGCAGTTGACCCCATTTTTGTGTTGGCTGGTCTGGAGCTCCAGTTTGCCTCCTTTGATGGCGATCATCTGTTTCTGTTTTGTCTACTTGTTTGCATTGGGCTTTAGAGTTATAAGACACCGGTTTACGACTGTGTGATGTAGTTGCTCTAATCCTTACTGAGGAGGCTTTTACACGGCCTCGGTAGGTTGCTTTTATCACAAAACTGCTGCCATATTGTTAGAGTCTCATACAGTATAAGGACTTGGATGGGGACTCAGGATGACAAATGAGGCAGTGGCTGCCTTTGCAGCCAGTAGGTATATGGAACAGGAGGGCGGTGTTACTATCCACCATTATAGTATACGCCGCTTTGACTGGTGTGGATCGTAGACGTCAGCCTTCGGTGACTACAGGTAGAGAGCGGAATACACACGGCATATTCTTAAAATATTTTAGAAATGATCTTTTTTAGAGAGTAAAAAATAATCTTATTTTTAAGATTAAAATCTTAAAATCAGATCTCTCATGATCTGATTAATTGAGCAGAAAGTGGGCTGTTTAATATAATGAGTAACTTTCGGGATCTATCGATAGAGTTCCTGAAGAGGGAGAACTGTCACATACAGATTGGTCTAACACATAAATAATTAAGTAACTGTGGCCAGGTGGGCTTAGGCAAATCTGCAGACTGAGGAGTGGAGCAGCAAAAGCCCTTATGTCCTGATGAAACCTGTTATAGTTGACTAGTTAATGATCTTTTTCAAGCAGATAGTAATTCAGAAAGGGCAGGAGCTTCGTATGTCTCTTGGATATTTTTGTCTGAGTTGTATTTGCCTGTTAGGATCTGTATTCTTGGGGTGGCTCAGCGGTTGAGCGTCTGCCTTTGGCTCAGGTCATGATCCCCGGGTCCCAGGATCAGTCCCGCATCGGGCTCCCTGCAGGGAGCCTGCCTCTCCCCCCACCTGTGTCACTGCCTCTCTCTGTGTCTCTCATGAATAAATAAGCAAAAACAATCTTTTTTTTTAAAAAAAAGAATCTGGGGATCCCTGGGTGGCGCAGTGGTTTGGCGCCTGCCTTTGGCCCAGGGCGCGATCCTGGAGACCCGGGATCGAGTCCCACGTCGGGCTCCTGGTGCATGGAGCCTGCCTCTCCCTCTGCCTGTGTCTCTCCCTCTCTCTCTCTCTCTCTCTGTGTGACTATCATAAATAAATAGAAATTTAAAAAAATAAAAAAATAAATAAAAAATAAAAAAATAAAAAAAGAATCTGTACTCTTCTAATGCATCCAAACCACCGCAGAGTTAGAAGATTTTTCAAAAACGATAGAATCCCTCTCGTCGGAGCTAATTCAGATCAGTAAACCAGTGATACCGAGTGTTTTCCTTACCCTGAAACTGAATTATAAAAAACACTCCTTCATTAGCTTTTTCAGGACTAAGAAGGCTCTCAGATTTGTATGGGACCACAACACGTCTCTTGCCTTCATTTTAGAGAAATGATGAGAAAACTGTCTGGAATTTGGCCGCAACACGGCATGCCATTTGATGCCACTGGAGGGTTTGCTGTGTCAATGTAAGATTGAGTGATGGACACTGAGGAAATGAAGGAAAAAACCCTGCTCAGTGTGAAATGGAAAGTAAAAGGACAGTAAAATGCTAAAATGCTCGGGAAATTCTTGTCGTATGACTAATTGCGTGCGAGGTTCGTAGCTTCCACTTCTGCTGGTACCCTGGTGTTCTGCAAATGGCCTACCGTCGTGCTTTGCTACTGGCTTTCCTATGTTACGAATAACGTGTTATATCGTACGTGTCCCTTATCAGGTACAGATGATAACATGTTCCACCCACGTGTGAGTTTATGAATGGGTGAACTGGGGCTATTTGTTTGACACCAAGCTTGTGTTAAAAATGAAAAAAAAAAAAAAAAGATCTCCTATGGGGGTGGGGGGGTGTTTGGCCAACACAATGATGTTAAGACAACGTATTCTAGTCTCACTACGCAAGTGAGCTGCTGCTTGAGAAGCAAAACGAAATGACGGGGAGTGTGTTGGTCCTGTTTTCCACGGAGTGAAAAATAACAAGAGCGTATGTAGAGATGACGAAAAATAGTTGAGTTCAAGAGTCAAGCTTCTGAAATGCGTGACAATCGAGGGGCAGCAGAGTGGAGCACTTTTTTTTTTTCTTTGGGGATTTGGGTAGTTCTACGTGCCCTCGTCAAACATTTTTAGGACGGAGGAAATGTGTCATGCCTTGGTGTCTAGTCAGAAGGTGGGGACATCTGTCTGTCATGTAATTGGGAGACTTCCATCTCAACAGTAGACAATAATAATAGTATTGGTAAATACCTCGTATTATCACTGATGTATTAAAACTGGGATTAATCGAAGCCATAAAATCAAAATCACAGTGAATGCTTCTGTACTGCGTGAGGTAGGGTTGACTTCAATATCAGAAATAAAGCAATAATCTCACAATTCCAGCAGAGCCCATGATCCCTGTTTTATGAGGTCATCAACGAGACAAGAAAGCCGTAGAAGATGCTAATAACAACTCAGTTGGTCCTGAACCATGGAACGTGGGATGTTGAAGTATGTTTACGTCGCACCATTCTGTCCACCGCTGGGTGACTCAGTGTACCTATTGTTCCTTCTCTTGGTCTGCTCCAGTGGAGAGGAGACTGGCTTTTACCTTGATAGGGTGGTCGAGGAAAGAAACCCGCCTTTTCCTTCCTGCGTTAGATTTGCTGTCTTCTTGCCTTTCATTTACTCACTGTGATCTGTGTGGCTTTATCGACCGTTCTGCTTTAAGCCAGTGTAACCTGCGTGCTGTTTGGGAAGGAGAGGTGATGGACAGCTAGCCTCAGAGTGAAACGGACTCCTGGTGCCTCTTCCACTCGGTGACTCACCATCTCATCATCCCGGTGGCTTTGGGGACGGCTTCCTGCGAGGGGAGCCTCTGAAGACGCGCCTCCCTGTGGCTTCAGCGTCAGGGCTGGGGGGCATTTGTGCTGCGATGTCAGGCAGATTCTTGGGGACTGTCATGGGCGGGGTGGGGGGAGTTGGACAGATGATGGTTGGCAGGTGGGTGGCAGATGGGGAGACCTAAAATTCAGAAGTTGATCCCCTTTCTCTTGTAACCACGATGGCGTTCAAGAATTGTGGTTATTTCTCAAATATTGAAAGGGGGGGGGAGGGAAGAACAAAAAGAAGAATGGGGGGAAGGGAAAAAAATAAAACCGCATCCACCTTACAACCCGCTCCAGTCCCGCAGCCAAGATTTAGTGCACTCGTGAAAGTGACCCTGTGCCCACACACCAGGAAGGCGAGTGCCATCAGTTCTTAAGGCCCGAGTCAGCTCGGTGTGTAGATCAACCACTTGAAAGCTGCTTTCTCTCTGCTGCGGTCACAGGGGTTTCTGGGAATTTCAGTTCTTGCGTAAGAATGGCCAAAATAAGTGCAGATATCACTGGAGATAAAATACCAGAGACCTATTAAAACACATCATTGCTGTGCTGGCTCCTCAGCATCACAAGCAGCGGAACTTCAGCGTTTGCTCTGATAGCAGCTCCCTCGCCCTGCGTGTTTGACGGTGTAGAAGTGTGTGCGCAGCGTGGTGTCGTAGAAATAAGGCCGGTTTTTGAGTCCAACGTGAAACGTGAATGCGGCATTCCCGTTCTGCTGCACGTCTACACGGAAGAGCCAGCTTTAGGACTCTGGACGGGCCACTTGACCTCCCCAACGCCGGGTTATTGGTTGGTAAAATGAGGATTTTAGTGACTGCCTTATAATAAAAATAATAGGCAGTGTTTACCGAGCACCTGCATAGCACGGAGTGTCGTCGTCACTTGACACACATCAACCATCCGAAGACCCGCCGCGGCCCTCTGGAGTAGAAGCTCTTCTGCTCGTTCTATAGCAGAGCAAAGAAAGGGCAACAAAGAGCTCGAGTCACTTGCCCCAGTGCAGTCGTTATGTGGCTCGATCGTGGGCTCTTAGATTTCTAGAACCATCACCCAGATGATGGGAAGACTTAACCAGAGCCATGCCCGTCCGTCACCCGGCCCACCGCCTGGCGACTAGGAGGCACTTACGAAGGGTGGCTTCCGTCACCACCCTTTACTCCTACTCAGGAACGGCGTGACCTGGGCACAGAGAGGAAGTCTTCCTTTCCCCGAGTAGTTGGAAGTGAAGTCTGTTGTTTCAAGCTCTAGAAATCACATCCTGGGAATGTGCCCAGACTTGAAGCTTACGCATTCACATCATCTCAGCTGGAAGAGGGGGGGTGGGTGGCGAAGGTCCGGTTGCAGTAAGGTTTGGGATCCCGCATCCTGATTCCTGGGGAGGGGCACGGGCAGGAGAGCCACAGATCCTTTCTTTCCAAGCTTCTAGAGTGGGACATGCATTTCTCTGCTACCTCCTCCTCGGGAAGCTAGCCCTCTGTTGTAGTCCCGCCTGAGTTCCTGGAGAACAACGGTGGCTTAGACTGACTTCCCTTGTGTCCTCAAAGCACCTTATTTAGGGAGAGTGGTGACCATGTGCTGTGTCTTCCCAAGCTGTTTGCTGAGCGACCGCCATCCTTTGAGTGAGCGAGTAAAGGGAAGTTGAGGTTGTACCAAGCAAGCAGATGAGTCTGCGAAGAGTGTCCTCTTGGCCACTGGGGAGGCTCCTGCCGATCCCCGCTTCTCCCCTCTCCCCAGCAGCGGGGGCATGAGCACCTGGCACCTGGCCGACTGGAAATATGTGCCCAGTCTCGAATTGGTGGTGGTGGTTGTGGTGGGCGTAGGAGGGAGAGAGGCAGAGAGGAGGATGATTGGGGCGGGGGCGGGGGGGACCGACCGCAGGATTGAGGGTGGCGTGCGTCGGTGGCGGGACAAGGCCCCAAGCCAGCAGCGCCCTGCCCGGCTCCTGACTTCCTGTGACAACATTCTGCCTGTGTTCTCGGCTGCCTGTGCTTATTATTTTATTTTACTTTATTTTTTTGAGTTCTGAGCTTGGTTCTCCAGGCTTCCTGTTGATTCCATGAGGCACCACGTATCTGTCCAATAAATTCCTTCCCTGGGTAGGCAAGCCAGAGTCCATTCAAGCTGTTTGTAACCAAAGCCCTGGACTGGTGGAGGAGTTTGGGTGGGGGTGGGGGTGGGGGACCAGATGCCAGCTCAGAAATCAACTTCCCAGGGGAGAGGGAGCAGGGGGCGAGCCCCATCACGTGTTCCTGGGGTGCGTGACCAGAAGGACAGGGTTCTCTGAGTGAGTGAAATCGTTCTGGGAGAAAAGGTGTTACACGAACTGGGGAAGGATTGCACCTGGCTTTAATATATAGGGGAATGTTGTCTAAGCCTGAAATACTGGTTTGGGCTTTGCACGGAGGCCTTTGGGGACCTTGCCTGCATGGGACATGCTGGGGCCTGGAGCTTGGCGGAACTCACACCGGGCTTGAAAAGCAGCTGCCAGGAAGCTGAGGCCTGTCGGCTGCACCGACCATGTGGCAGGGCTGAGAAGACTCAAAACACCTGCCTGGTGTGAGCGATGGGCGAGAGATCCGGGCCACCGTGCGGCTCTCCACCCGCACCCCCCTTCCCCGGGCTGGAGGGAAGGACTCCGGCCACCACCTAAATTTCCTTTCTGTCAGCCTGTTGCTCCTTGTCCGTCACCCTGTCGCCTAGACGAAACCAAAGTCAGCTATAAGCTGCGTTGGCGAACGCAGAAGGAAGTGGTTTTGTCTAGAGGTCACACTTGGTGGTTGCAGTGACGCCTGCTTCCCCCATCACTTTCTTTTCTTGGTTAACAAAACAGGTCTGCTTTTGTGCACTTTACCCTTGACTGAAGCTCTTCAGTGCATTGCTGGTCATCGAACTTTGAAAACCCAAGCACAGGACATATATAGACACACACACACACACACACACACACACACACACACACGTATTTTTTTTTTTTTTTTTAGTGTCGTATTTTATTTCTAACAATAATAACAGATTGGGGTCTATGTCTCCAAACCAATAATGCATCAACTGTTGATCCTCCTCATTCCCTTTCTAGGATTTATAAGCTCCTCTCCTACAAATTCTATGGAGGACAGGCATTTCCTGCCTTCCCTGTGGAGCCAAGAGCCCCCATTAATATCCCTACCGTGCTTCTGCCGGGGAGGGCGACCAGGTCCTCACCTCGCTGCAGTAGCTGGGCGCGTCTGGAGGCCGACACGCTGCTAGTGGCCATACCTGTTTCCCTTGCTGAAGGACACACAGGTTGGAAGTAGCGAAGAGCAGAAAATCTCTTATCTGGTTTTCTCCAACACCTCTTCCTCACTGGCCTGAATTCTTGTTCTTCTTCTTTTCTTTTTTTTTTTTTTTTTAAGATTTTATTTATTTACTTGACAGCAAGTGAGAGCATGCACGAGCGGGGAGGGAAGGAGAAGCAGGCTCCCCGCTGAGCAGGGAGCCGGATGCGGGGCTCAATCCCAGGACCTGGGATCATGACCTGAGCTGAAGGCAGATGCTTCACCGAAGGAGCCACTCAGGTGTCCCTGGACTGAATTCTTTATAAGCCGAACCCCTGCTGCCATTCGCTTGTCTTTTAATTCTCCGGATCCATAGTGGGCAGGAAGGAAAGGAGTGTGTGCTTTGAGCGTCTGTGCATGAGCCCAGCAGAGCTCCCTCTCTCCGTAGGGAGAGCCCGGGACCGTTTCTGAGGTGCGGCCTAGCGACCGCTGGCAATTCCACCGTAAGCCAGTCTCTTATATTGATCTTTGTGATTTTATTTTTGGCTCGAATGTACACATAAGCATTACGACCGCGATGGAAGGTAGAAGTTGTGTCAGCTCTTTATTTATTTCGCATCTCCAAGCAGAAGTGGACAGGTTGGTTATAGAGTTAAAAGGCGGAGGTGTGGTGGGGGGGAAGCCTGAAGACCTAAAAAAAACACCAACTCGCATCAATTTTCTGAATGGTTTCTTCTTAAATACTCTCTCTAAATCCTATTAAATCAATTCCTCTCAGACTTGAAGAAAGACCTCCTCCCACCCCTTTATTTAAATACCTCCTTGGTCTGGTTTTGGAATGGTCAGTCTGACCAGACATTAGGCCTTGTAGGACGCGTGCTTTAGGGCAGAGTGCATAGGGTGCTCACAGAATCCCGTGAAGCCCTGGGAGACCCCGAGCATCCTCTGCACTGACGCCTATACCAAGTCAGTCATGAGTTCCCACAGTCAGCTGTGGTGGTCCGGTGTCCTGCATGATGGCGCAAGGTCAGACGGGACCCTGAGGAGACCCTTCTTGCAAGCCTGGAGCCCCCCCTTCACCCCTGCACCACCCCCCTCCCAGCAGACCCAGGGTGGGAGTGGGGACTTGGAGCATCCCTGGATCAAGGTGTCTTGCACAGCCTCCCGGCAGTGGGATGCCGTTGTTCCCAAGCTGTGCTGGTCTTTCTACAATTCTCCTGCATTTCAGTCACTCAGTTATTATGATCACGCTCTTTCCCCCGGTCGTTACCTTCTGGCGACGTGAAGGTTTAGCATTCTGCGTTGTACATACCTGTGCACACGCGTGCAGGTTGATCCTCTTTTGCCAGAAAGTGGTTCATGTGCAGGATTTTGATCAGAACGGAGTTTTTCTACCTCCTGGACTAGAACCCTCTCCCTCCCGTATCTTAATGATTGTGTTCCTGTGAAGAACTACATCTCTAAAACACAGGTGTTTTGAAATGGACTGTGGTGCCATGGAAGCGCATTGGTGCTAACATGAGCACGACTTGTGAAAATACGTCCTGCCCAGCTTTGTTACCTTTCAGGGGTCTCCCAGAAGCCACGGCGCACATGTGTCGGCCAAAGGGATGACTTAAGCAAAATGGAAACTGTGCCTTTCCCCCCCCCTCCCCCAGTAAGTCTTGTATTGTGAGATTTGGTCAGAGCAGAAGGTGTCTTAGTGGGGGGGACCTCTCCCCATGGATGCAACATGATCTAGTGTAATAATATGTCACTGTTCAACATTACCTGCTTCGGGCTCTGGCCCATAGCTTGCCTGGTCTAGGCTCTGAACGCGAAGATACTTATCACCGACACGCTGTGTGTTCTTTAAAAGTAAAGTTATATCAAAGATACTTACATTTAATGAGATGATTGCACCTGTCTGTCATTGCAATTAAAACATTTATGAGATCATCAAACACTTTTTGAGCGCTCCTCAATGCATTGCTCTTGGTATGATATCCTATCCATCATAGTCCTATGCAAATAATTACATTAGCAAAGTATGGGGAAGTGTGTTGGCGCCTTAAGTAAAATATCAATTGCCAGGTAAGTTGGGGTGAACCCTAGGCCACCTTTCATAGTACAACTATGACTAATCAGATGATGTGTAAGTTAATTACTCTTCCCAGAAGCCAAGTGTTGAAGAAAGTTAGAGATGGTGGTCTTGCGTGCAGGAATCCAAGCACCTGCTGAGTGGTACCTGATGATTTTGTCAAGGAGTTTCAAGCAGCCTCCCCGTTTGTGACAGGTAAATCTGGGAAGAGCAAAATGCTTGCTTTTGTCAGTCAGAAGCTGGCAGCCACTTTGCGTGTGGTGAATATATTGAATTACTCATATTAATCCACATAACCAAGGGAGGTGGCTGTATGTCAGTGAGAAGGACATAGATACCTCCACTGAAGAAGATGAGCTGAGATCCTGGAGTTCAGAAAGCACTAGTGCCCCTCATTTCTTTCCTTTTTTTTTTTTTTTTTAAAGATTTTATTTATCTATTCTAGAGAGACACAGAGAGAGAGGCAGAGACACAGGCAGAGGGAAAAGCAGGCTCCATGCAGGGAGCCCGATGTGGGACTCGATCCCGGGACCTCAGGATCACACCCTGGGCTGAAGGCAGACGCTCATCCCCTGAGCCACCCAGGGGGATCCCTATTCCCCTCATTTTACATGATGAAGTCTTTTCCTTCTCACGAGGGTCGGACATTAACCAGCTGGAGGACCTTGTCCATGGGTTGTTTTAAGGCTCTGTGTCTTCTCTAATAGGCAATGCCTGTCCCTCCACGGCCACGTGTTCACGTTGGTTTTGTAGCAGGTGGCTGCAGTGCCAACGTTGGTCATGATCTCAACCAGCACAGTGTATTAGGGTTTCTGCCTTGGGTTGAACCCCCATCACGAGGGACAGGTCCTGGAGTCATTCTGCGTTGTGCTCGAGCTTCACAATGGCACAGACTTGGAATCCGTGTTGTAGGATCGCAGAAAAGAGACCTTTCATGATAGGTGAGGCAAGGGGAGGACTGGCACCTTCCTCAGTGAAGTATCAATCCTGTAATGAATCCTGTTGAGTGGTTTATTTAGGAGACAGTTGTCTCACTGGGCAGAAAGAATTGATGAGGTCACTTGCATTGGACTTTTTAGCTCATTAAAAGTAATATACTCTGGCTCCTCTGAGCAGAATAAAAAAGTTTCTTAAGATCTTGGGTTTAAAAAAAACGAAGGTTAAAAAACACGTGAGGCCCTGGTCAGCTCACAGTATGTCTGGACGGCCCGACGGCCCGTGTACCCTGAGCCCAGCAGTGCCATGGAGGCTCCTCCACCAGCCAGGACAGTGCAGACCTGCTGCCAGTGGTTTGGTCACTTCTGCCCCTAACGATCCACATGCCCCGTCACCGAGGTTGCCAAGACCCAGGCCTCTGAGTTCAGCTGCTGCTCTCTCAAATCTAAGCTTCATCAGATTGGTGGGAGACCCATTTTATCTGCCTGCATCCAGGTGCAAGGGTGTCTGGGGTTTTAGGTCTTGGGGTTTGGCCTTGGGAAGGTGGACTCATAACGTAGGAAATTGTACTGGCTCGAAGACGTTCAGCAGCAGTGAAGTGTAAGGTACGGGATTCTCAGTTTGGAGCAACTCTAGGGACAGGGTGGGGGTGGTTGCACCAAACCGGATGGTGTTGGGGAGCTCTGGAGCGTGGCTCGCGGGTGCTGTTCACTGTCCTGGGAATGCCTCGGCCTCAGAGGAGGTCCCCGTTGGCCACCTTCTTGGGGTCTACGTCTACCATGGTGGCTCCCTCTGGCGGCTTTCTTGGCTGCCACGCGGCAGCTCAGCTCTTCCTCCCAATAGCTTCAAAGGCTGGGTGGAAGGAGAGGCGGCTCTGTTCCTTTCTGCATTCAGTGGACACCCTCTGAATGCTAAAAGGGGGCTCACGTCCATTATTATCATTATTCTTATTTGATGCTTTTGTATATAAATATGCCTAAGGTTTCAAAGATTCCGTGATGTATTTAGCTAATGCTTATGTTGTTATAATGTACTAGTGTGTTCGTTTCTCAGATTAGTCTGAGAAAGAAAAATGAAATGATGATAGCTGCTCGAAGACGCCTGATAACAGATTCTGGTTGATGGAGCAGATACTCTGCAGCTTGATAAGCTCAGTAGAACTGTGGGGCTTGGGTTATTGCTATTCCAATAATAGAAATGTCCCTCGACTGGCTTCAGAGAATATCAGTTAATAATGCCTGGGAGAGGGGCTGAAATAAATACAGAGGCTGAGGGATGGGGGCGAGAAAGAAGATTCCCGAAAGTCCCTGGATTTTAAAATCGAGGCGGATTCAGACTAAAATCCTCCCTTCCTCCTGAAAAAGTAGCGATAAATCATAGATTAGTAACCACTACCTTTTATGAGTCCTGATTATGTGCCGAGGGCCTTTATTAGGTTATCTCACTGAATCTTCTTCAAAGAACTCTTTTTTTTTTAAAAAAAAAGATTTTATTTACTTATTTTAGAGACACACAGGAGAGCATGAGCAGGGGGAGAGGCAGTGGTGGAGGGAGAGAGAATCTGAAGCAGACTCTGTTGAGCGCAGAGCCCGACGCGGGGCTGGATCCCACAACCCCGGGCTCGTGACCTGACCCGAAACCAGGAGTTGGTTGCTGAACTGCCTGAGCCACCTGGGCGTCCCCGCAGAGCTCCTTAAAGGAAGGCGTCGATCCTCCTTTTCTCAGGTGAATAAACTGAGATTTGGCGATTTTCTGCAACCAGTCTTCGTCACATGTTTCTCTTGAGTGGAACTGGGGTCTGAATCTGGATTTGCTTGTTCGCACCAGGCTACACCCTCAGGACAGAGCCTGAGCTCCCATCTGTCCTGGGATGGTTCTGGAGCTCTAGGTAATTCCTCACAGGCTTCGTTGCCCTCCACCCAGATGGACGCTGCCTCTGGAGGCTTTTTCCGGCCCGCTGCTCCATTTTCATGAATGCTTGGCCTCACGACTGTCCCTTTCGCTCATGGACCTCATCTTGCTCATCTAGTGTGTGGGTGTGTGTATTTAGCTTCTGTCTTTCCATGGAAGTGAGCTAAGACGTGCAACTGTTTGCGCGAAGGCCTTGGCCCTGTAGAAGTTTGTAATCTGAAAAAATAAGTATTGGCAGAGTGATAACTCTGACTCTGCCGGGACCCCAGCGTAGGAAGCAACAGGAGACATTTGGGCCGAGACAGGTGCACTGGGTCGTGGTCAGCGAGCTGCATCTCAGACCCTGTGGGTCGCCGCTTGGGGCCGAGAAGTCATCTTACGCACGGGACCTCTGTCGTAGTCCTCTGAGTGCTTCTTCACTGAAGCGGGGTGGACCCTTGGTCCTCAGAGTTCGTATTCTTGGTGTCGGCTGGTAACGTGACGGCAGGTGCCCATGGTATCTAGAGAGCTGTAAGTTTGCGGAGACGCAGGTGTGAAGCACTTCTGCGGGAGTCGGTCCTCAGGCCGGAGAGGCCCCCGCAGCTGTCTCCTCGAGTGGGGTTCCCGTCTCCAGACACAAGGCTCCCTGGACATGCAGTTCATGCTCCCCGCGTTTTGTTTCCTGGCCTGTCCTGGGCTCAAGCGGTCCGGACGGTGGAAGGCTTAGAGGCCAGCAGGCTGTCCCTCTGGCTGGACGCAGAGGGCTCCGGCTCCCCGCATCGGGGTGGGCGCTGTGCTGTTTGCAGATCTCTCCCTGATTGATCAGGCTTGTCTGCAGAAATGGTGATTGATGTCCGCTTCCATCGCTTCTCCTCCGTGAGCTCCTCCTCCTTCGCGTTTTGGTCAGGAACTGTGTCATCGGCGCCACCTCCTATCATCTGTCCCCGACAGTCGACCCTGTCCTGTACGGTCCTGAACTCGGGCTCGGTGAAACCAGGCACAGAGCCCCCCCACCCAGCACACACCCGGGAGTCTCCTTCTTCCCTAGGCGTCCTTTGTTGTTAACTGGGGCGGCTGGTGAGGGGACAGGAGGTACTGTGCCCCGTTCCCTTTTCCCCACCGCCCCGATCGTGTCCTGATGAGGCGGGGGCTGACTTCCAGGCTTCCAAAGGTTTGCGCTGTGTCGCGGGAAGCGGCCCGGGGGGGGGGCTACCGATCCTCTCTCCTGTCCCACGCCAGCACCCCGGCACCCGGCCCGCCCCCGCCGAGGCTCAGGGTTGCCGGAGCAAGGGGTGCGCGGCCTTCCAGGCCAGGGCTCGGGCCGGGCCGGGGCCCCAGATGATCTTTAGGGTAGGCGTAGCTGATAGGCAGCCTCAAAGCCCTGCCAAAACCACTTGGCCACGGCCCCAAGATAATATTTGAAGTCCTCGTGCTCAAGAGCATCAGAGGATAATGTACTCTTGCCCCTCTTGCCTTACCTTCCCCCAGCGCGGCCAACACTTGACGTCTTTTTATCAGATGAGCTTGGCGCTGCCAGGACGGGCTCCTCGCGCCAACGTGGCAGCAGCCGCAGCCCCTCAGCTTGTTAGACTGAAAGAATGTGCCGTTTTAATTAATGATATGTAAATATCCTTGAATGGGCCGCATTTGCATATTAAGAGAGATTTGCGGAATCTGCGGAGTAATATATTTTAATTAAGGATTAATTAAAAATAATGGGAATTTCATTTCGCCCTGCAGAATCCGTTTAGATTTTAGCACACGTCTGCTTGGGAGTCTGGTAGGAAGGCCCCGCGTTACGATTCCCGCAGACGAGCGAGGCCCTCCCGTGTTTACCATCTTGGGGCCCCATCCAGGAGCGCAGGGAGTACGCAGAGGGGTGCGGCGCTCCTGTCGCCTTCCCCAGCACCCACCCATCTTCCTTCCTCCTCTTTGTGATTTTAGGGCTGTTTTGGTATTCTTTATGGTAAAGTAAGTAAATGGCTCTGAGACACGGAACACTAGTTGTGTTGGCAATTATGTTAATGGGATGCTATTAGGCTATGATTCTATATGAGCAATTGGGGAGAAGAAATGCCTTACTGAGAGAGAATGATACAACAGACGTCTGTCTTATTGATATAGCTCCAGTGGTGCTTTCTGCATAATTACACTCGGCCACTTTCCTTTGGGTGGGGGGAGAGGCCGCTGCATTAGGGAGTTGGCAACCAGGGATCGGGGTGAGGGGTGCCCCGTAATAAATGCACAGAGGACGGTGGGGCAGGGCAGGCTCCCCTCGCGGATGTGGCTGCCGGCAGGTGAGCACAACTTGCTTCACAGAGATCCTTCTACTGCCCGTCCTTTCCCTCTCCTCCCTGGAAGTCGTCTCAAGTAGGGACGGAGTTCAAGCCCCGGTAGCCCTTTCCAGAAGCTGGGTTCTCTGGAACGCACGCACCGCCTGTCTTGACCTTCGGCCTGGTGGTGGTGGTGGTGGTGGTGGTGGAGGGTCTATCCTTGGCGCCTTTTCCTGAGTTTACGAAACTCAGACCCCGTCCTCCTGGGGGGCCGACCGCTTGCCCCTCAGCCCTGCACACATGCCTGCAGCCCTTGATGGATACTGCCTGCCGCCCGGTGGGCTTTTGCCAGGGATGTGCCTGTGCGGGGGCTCGACCTGGCCGCTGCTGCTGTGGACGTCTGTCCGTCCGTCCATCCGTCCATCCGTCCGTCCATCCATCCGTAAGCCTTTCCCCCTCTGTTCCAAAGCTGCTGCCGGTTTGCAGATGGGCCGGCTTGCCCTTCCCGAGGGCTGGAGGGGATTCCTCTTGCACATCCCACTGCGCGCAGAGCGTGAGGGCCCGACGTGGTGGGCAGCCCCACAGGAAGCCCGACTCTGCCCTCAAGTGACCGCGTCCCCATGACAGAAAAGGCTTATTTGGTTTTCTTCTCTTACCGAAACACCCTCAGGGAGCTGGGGGGTGGGGAATAGCCCAGGACCTCTTTTAGAGCCGATGGCCCGAGGCTTGCATCTTTCAAGCACATTTCCGGATTGTTTTGATGACTGCCACCGCAGGAGGAATCTGGGGGGCCGGGGATCTGGCAATTAGGCTTCCACGCGGTCCTTTCCAGGAGAATCCCCCGGTGGGAAATTTCAGCACTTCCCCTGGAAGCTTGAACTCCGATTTCCCCTTACTCTCATTAAAAAATATGTGTCAGCTGTCCCCCTCCCCCCCACCGCGTGCGACTCCTGTAATTCATGAATTTCGGGGAAATCTAGCTATAAGCGCCGCCGCCGTGATGATGGCCTTGCCTTGTACGCCTCCTGACATCTCAATAGCCAGCGGGCCGGAGGCGTCGGGGTCAGGAGTGGAAGGAGGCTGGGGTGGAAGCTGAATACATCGCCGCGTGGAGCGTGGGGTGCGGAGGGCCCGGGGCTTCCGGTGCTTCCAAGCCCCGCCGTGAGGTGGGAGCCTCGCGGAGAGGGCGCAGGGCGAGCGATGGGTGCGCCTGGGCGCCGGGGTGAGCCGGGGGGAGGTGGGGGGGCAGGGAACAAAGCGTGGGGGGAGGATCGCGAGGGCTGTTCTCTTGCTGCCCATGTCCGCGCGCCCGTGTGCACTTTGCAAAGGCAGCGGTGCCGTATCTAATGCAAATGGAGAAAATGCAGTTTCTGGTAAGTGTTCCCTAATAAATAACATCAAGTCTTCTTCCCTATCAGCCGGTGACATCCCGCATTTCTCTTCCCTCTGCGCCAGCCCAAGACATTTAATGATGTGGTGCTCCTTGCGGGATGTGAGGTCCATGCTAATATCTCCCTTGCACAAGATGGTGGGAACGCGTTCAGCGCGGCTCAATTATTCTGCACCAGCAGAAATCACAGAGTAAATACGTATATATTTCACATATGCAGATAGACCTCTTTTTTTTTTTTTTTTTTTGGCCAAGTCGGTGAAGTTCTACTCTTGTTTTTTTCTTTTCATTATGTAGAAATTCGTCCAGGGCTAAGCCCTGGGTCTGCTGGAGGATTTCATTAACGGCACGAAGTAAAAATAATCAATTTCAGATGTTCCCAGGGTTTGCGGAGACGGTGTCCCTAACAAGTCTGATGCGCCGCGTGACACGGAATTCTCGCTCTGCGATGACCGCTCGCCGGCGTTCTGTATTGGGCCAACCTGGGGTGTGCGTGCACGCGTGTGCCTGCGGGTGTGTGTACCTGCCGGCGGCCCAGCCTGCCTGGAGCAGGGAGAAAGGCTCACAGGCGCCCCCCCGCCCCCCCCCCCCCCCCCCGTCCTTTTCCTGCCCCCCTTTGCCAATTGCTTCGCATTTGATTTCCCCTGTCGTAACCCTGGCCCTCCGCCGGGATGGCTTCTGAAAGGCTGTTCTGTCCTTTGCTCTGTCCTCATAAGTCTGGGCCATTTCTGGGAACATGTGTGAAAGGCTGAGTTTTTTTTTTTTTTTCCCTTTTTTGTAAGTGGTTGGGGGGAGGGTAGGAGAAGCTGGTTAAATCTGCATTCGAATCAATGGCAAGCCGCTCGCCACCACGGGAGTAAAGGTTTTATGTGGGTGTGGGTGTGTGCATCCGTGGTATATATTATCCTGGTAGCTCTGCCAACTGGGATCTCATCAGGAAGTGCTGGCTTGCCCATATGCCTTACCTTTCCTTTCTTCCCCAGACCCCCTTGTACTTTCAAAGAATGAATAAATTAAACTGAAGAAGAGTCCACAGTGGTTTTTCCATTATTAATATGTTTCTTTTTATTTATTTTTCATGGATTTCTCTTACTCTGGCTGTTTTTCTTTTTTTCTTTTCCTTCCTTTTTCTCGTTTGCGATTCCCCTGTTGATTCCCCACACTGAGTCTCCAGCCCTGCCATCCCCGCCCCCTCCCCGCCCCCCCATGAACAGGGACAGCGATTTCCCTGCAGCCTGCGTGTGACTCCACATAGACGCTCACAGATGTAAACACACCACAGAGGGCCACTGCATGTGTGAATTGTTTATACTTCCTCCCTTTGATAAGCTGTCATCTGTGGGCCCTGCTCGGGGATTTGATCCCAGTGATCTCTCGACCCCACGGAAGACTTAAACACCCTCCCGGACCCTTTGCTCTGCCTCTGTCTCTGAACCTTTCACTCTCCTTTAATGAGAATTTCTCCTAATTATTTCAGTGGCTGCAGCAGAGGGACCGCAGTGTACTTAGATCTCGATACTGGGACGTGACTGTTATGCTGATAAAGGCAAGAGATCAATAATTTAGGCCCCAGCTTTAATGGCAAAGCTGAGAGCTTAAGTGTCTGCATTCAGGTTGAGTCTTAGAGGTTCCTGGAGTATTAATGATTTCCACAGGATTTTCTCCCCCTTCTTTTTAAGCTGCTGCTGATCAGCATTCCTATACCTGCTAAATTGCATTTGTAAAGAGATATTTGCCTCGTCTCTGTGAACATATGTCTGTACAGCCCGTAAATGTGCAGAAGCATGCCTGTGCATCTTGTGTGTACATCTGATTATTCGCAAATGCGGATCCACACAGAGGCACACGGGGACTTCTATTTTTGTTCTTATCTGGGGAGTGTCCTCAGTCACTGAGTCTTGGCTTTTGGGCTGCCCATGGTTTGTCCTTCTCCCGAGTCATCTGGTAAACACGCAGGCACTTCAAAGGCAGGGGGAACATGTCATTCTCTTTTTTTCCCCCCCTCTTTCTTTCTTTTTTCTTTTATTCCCTGTCTAACTCGCTGCTCCGTCTTAAAGCTACAATTGTACTCGACGGAGAGGGGCGACACCAAAGCACAGGACTCACTCAGATGTGAGTGTGCATGGGTAGGTGGTAAAATTGAGGTTTTATCCACAATCATTCTTTCAGGAATACTGACAAACCTCTTTGGGCCCCCAACAGATTTCTACAATACACTTACATGAACCAGACAGATAAATGCTGTGAAAACAATCCTAGTACACGACACATTTTCTATTAAGGTTGAAAGTGGTGGGGTGGAAGGGAGCATACCTCACTTGAGGGATTTTCTTGGACGATTGGTCACCCGAGTGCCCATCAGCTACAGTAATGGAAGGCTGTAAATACGTAATCAGGGCTGTCCTAGAAGGTCACGGGGGCTGAGAGCGGGGCTGCACATGCACACCCACATCTGAGTACCCCTTGTTCTGCAGTGAATCCAAGCTCCACCACGTCTCTGTCCTCTTGTCAGCTCAGCCTCTCTGATATCGTTGTTGTTGTTGTTTCTGGAAAAGTTGCTGACATTTTTAAGTTGCCTTAGGACGCTGAGCTCCTCCTGTGCACCTGCTTGTGTCTTGGCACTGTAGACTCCGTGGGGACAGCATTTCTTTCAGCGCTTAGCTTCCAGCTGGTTGGAATTCTTGAGGGAAGGTGGTGGGATTCCACACCGAGCTCAGCACAGGCCACACCAGCCACCAGGGGGCAAAGCTTCGGCCGGACAGTCTGCAAGGTCTCAGGAGGAGTCCACAAAATGCAAAGATGCGCCCCTCAGGGAGACCAGGAGCAGCGTGCAGAGAGGGGCTTGAATATCCGTAGTGTTTTATACACACTGGGAACCCGGGGCACAGTGACGCAGGGACCCGAGCTGAAAATAAGACATGGCCACGCGCAGGTTCCAACGATGAGTCGGTTTCTCCATCCAGTTGACCTTTCAACACGTGGCAGGTTTTATTTACCTTTAACCTGTCCATCGCTGGTCAGCTTCCACCCCTGCTTCTCAAGTTCATTAAGGTTGGGGCTTCCCAACTCTACACCAGATCCCATTGGTTTTGCGTTTCCAAAACCCTTATTTCTAGAAGCAGATCCCCTTTCGTTTGTAATCAAGCCTAGGTTTTGTGGGGTCATGACTTCCATGTGAACAAGGGGGAATGAGAAGTTGAAGTCTAGATCCAGGAGCCGTAGCATCTTTGTGTTTTTGGTACCATTCTACTTGATTCTGTGGCTGAGGTATGCAAATAGCTCGTTTTCTCCCCCGAGTTCTTGACTTTGCTCTGCTCTGCCAAGGTCATCGTTTTTTTGCTAAGTTGGAATGCTAGACCTTGGTAATTGCCACCAAAACCCTTTTTTCCTTTTAAAAGAGATAGCCTAGGGACCCGGAGTAAAAGCCAGCAGTCAAGGAGTCCTGAGAAAGCTATAAATAGGCGTGGAATGTCCTGGATAATTCTGTGGTGGAGAAATTAATTCTGAACCACTAAGTACCATTAAGAACTTGATGCCAACTAAATAGGCAGAAATTTTTACAGATGCTGCCAGAATTTAGAAGCCACCCAGTGTGCCGTGGCTTCAGGGGAGCAAAACTACTAACTCTAACAAACTGGGGGAAATGAAGAAACACAAGTCTGAGTCAGTTGAGCCTGGAGACCACTGATCCCAGGTGAGCAGAGCAGAGGGTCACCCCAGGTGGTTGGTCAGAGAAGGAAGTCACAGGCTCACCCTACTGAGAAGGGTCTTTACACTTGATGGGATAACGTTAGGATTTTTTGGTACCTGTGAAAGTAACCCTTTTCTTTACATGGTACTTTATGGTTTACTAAATGTTTTCACATCCGTGTTCCTACTTGATCTTCAAAACACCCCGAAGAGATTGGCAAGGGAAATACAGTTAACTCCGTTTTAAGATGAGGATCCTGAGGGCTAGAAGCCCAGAGTGGCTTGTATAATGTCACACAGCTGGTGAAGGTCAGAGCCAGGACAACAGTCCAAGGTCGAATTCGTCATCCTGGGCTGATAGGTGATGTCTGCAGATCTCTCCCCTGGGAGTTTTGGTGAAACAAAACTGTAAAACCATTTCATTCATAGAAATGGGATAAAGGTTCTCTTCTGGGTTTTTTTTTTTTTTTCTACTGCTGGCATGCAACCCTTAACACTGAAGAGAATAGGAAATGTCTTCCTTTTACCATTCACGTAAGAAGTATTAATAGTAACAGCCACCAGGCAGTGCCTCCCAAGCTCCCCCCTGGTGGAGAAGACAGCAGTCTCTACTTGATCGGCCACCCCCCTCATGCCCAGCGCAGCTGAGGCCGAGCCAGCTAGATCTGGCCGGCGGGTTTCCCCTTCGATGAGGGCATCAGAAACTATTCTGTTGTATGCCATGCATCAGGCTGCCCATCATGATGAGGGGTTCGTGCCCTTTCCTAGCTTTTCCTTTCATGTTCTGCCCTTGTAAGATCCTTTGCAAGATCCTTTTAACTCGGTATTACTCATATCACTATGAATGAACTCCAGGCCCCCCGTCTGCCACTAAGGACTATCTGTGGTCTGTGCATTATATTCCACTGGACCTGCTGGGATGAAAAACTTTTAAGCAGATCCTGGTGTGGGATTGGCCATGAAGTTTCCATATATCATCAGACTGGGTGCATTAGGCAGCTCAGGCTGCCGTAACACAATACCGTAACCTAGGGTGGCATAAACAACAGGCATTGGGGGATCCCTGGGTGGCACAGTGGTTTAGCACCTGCCTTTGGCCCAGGGTGTGATCCTGGAGACCCGGGATCGAATCCCACGTCGGGCTCCCGGTGCATGGAGCCTGCTTCTCCCTCTGCCTGTGTCTCTGCCTCTCTCTCTCTCTCTCTCTCTCTCTCTCTCTCTCTCTTTCTCTGTGTGACTATCATAAATAAATAAAAAAATTAAAAAAAAAAAAACAGGCATTTAATTCTTGCAGTTCTGGAGACCAGGAAGCTCACGATCAGATACGGGTAGATTGTGTTCTTGGTGAGAGCCCTCTTCCTGGCTTGCAGATGGCCACCTTATACCCTGACATGGTGGTGAGAAGCTCTTCTGGGCCTTCCTTTTTGTATAAGGGCACTGATCCCATTGTGAGGGGCTCCACCTTCATGATCTCATCTAAACCTCATGACCTCCCCAAAGCCTGCCTCCTAATACCGTCATGTTGGGGGTTAGGGCTCCAACAGGGGCATTCTGGTGAGACAGAAACATTCAGTCCAGAACACTAGGTTTTGGATGTGGTGGCGCATGCCATGTTTGGTGTGGTCTATGTGCCATCTCCTTCCATTTCTGCATTTGGGAGTCTGGTGACCTGTCACCCGTCTTCCTTCAGTGGGACCCCTGCTCCCCAGTCATGGCTTGCTGGTAGGGCTGTGCTGTTTCCATTTGGCGGGAACTGGTGCGGTTTACAGAGACCTTCACCTAAGTTCTTGAGCCCACCTTGATAGAGGAAGGGCTGGATCAGGGTCACCCGCTGTACAGAGGGGAGCATGAAGGAAAAGAAGGGGTTTTGCATTCTCTGTACTGCCTGAGATAAACCGAGGCCTCTATGGGCTCATGAAGTGTTTATATAACCGTGTTGTATTTGCCCAGCCAAGTGCCTGGGTTTCCACTTGTGATTCCTCTTCTGCTTTCTGATTCCTTCCTGAACAAGCAGATGCCTTGAGGTGCTGGATTTTTCATCGTGGAAGTAGTAGGGCTGGCTGTAGACCAAGAGAGGATGGAACCAAGGACGAACAAAAATATGAAATTAAAATCAAATCCATGCGGGCCAAAAAAATCAAACCCGGATGGCAAGACAAAGGTATATGAAGGGGGAAACTAGAGCCCTCAGCTGAAACCAGGTGGCTCCTGAGCCTCAGAGGATCCAGCATCTCAAGCCCTAGAGCATGGCTTCTATGGCTACAGAGTTTATTTCAAGGACTTTTGGGAGCTCAGACACCAAGTCTTGAAATGGGTTATAGTGAAGGGATTTAAGAGGAGCTTCTGGAGTGGGGCTGCCTGGGTTCTTCAAAGCCTGGCCTCTCCATTTGGCTACGTGATGTTGAGTTTTTTAAACTGCCCTACTTAATATGTGTTAGCATTGTTGTTTTCAGAAAGCCATGCCTGACTTGCTTCCTAGCTGCTGAGAGTTCCTTTTCTCAAAGCTTAAACCTTGATCTTAAGCCAGGGGTTGAGGTCTGCCTTTAAACGGACTTGCTGCCCCAGAGTCCCTTCTACCCAATAGCCCTGACGGCTTGGGTGTGTTTTGCTTTTGCAGAAGAGTGCCCTGTCAGGCTCCTCTGATCACTGTCACACCCATTTGGATACTCCGGTTAGGATTCTTGGCCTAGTGTCTACCCCTTGACCAACTGGAAGATACTGCCAAGGCCTCAGTGTGAATAGTAGCCAAGCCTTCATGGTTTATGGCAAATAAGAATATCTTCCATGCATATACTGCTTTACAGTTTACCAAATGCATTTATTTGTTCCATTTACTGACAGTTTTTAAGGTACTGTGAGGTCTACAAAAAAAATATGTAAAAACTGATATCTGCCTTAGGGGAGCTTCCAGTGTTCGGGAGAGAAAACTACAATACATAAACTGCAGACGGTAATGTTCGGGGAAGTTGTAATTAGATGTCATGGATTAAAAGTACAGTGATATTTCAGAGACAAAAGCAGTGGCTTAGAGTTCGTGGTAATTAGAATTGGCTTCGTGGAGAGGAGTTGGGGTGGAATGAGGTAATGGGGAAGGCATGGGGGTGGTAGCGGGGAGGCAGTTGCCAGCGCTAAGGAGGTTATTGGAATTAAGAATTACTTCCGCATGGGAAAGGAGTGACAGCGAGGATGTGGGCCTGCCTGTTGTGCGGGATTTGGGTTAGCTTAGCAGTGGATTAAGAGGATGCTATAGACTGAGTATCTGTGCACCCCTGACAGGTTGTATGTTGAAACCTAAGAGCCAATGTGATGGTATTTGGAGGTGGGGCCTTTGGGAAGAGATTAGGTCATGAGGGTGGAACCCCTGTGAATAGAACTAGTGCCCTTATTAAAGGGACCCTACAGAGTTCCCTCGCCCCTTCTGCCTCGTGAGGACAGAGCAAAAAGATGGCCATCCATCTATGATGGATCTGGGACTTCTCAGCCTCTAGCACTATAAAAAGTACAGTTCTTTTGTTTAAAGACTGATAGCCACCGGCCCATGATATTTTCATTATAACAGCTTGAATAGACTAAGACAGACAGGATGAGTAGGGTCAGATTATGGAAAGGAGACCAGGAGAATTTAAGGTAGGTAGTTCACATGGGTATTTTGTCATTTGATTCACCAACAGCCCTATCCATTCAGTAGTACTGGCCTATTGTTCTTATAAAGATTTTATTTATTTATTCGTGAGAGACACACAGAGAGAGGCAGAGACACAGGCAGAGGGAGAAGCAGGCTCCATGCAGGGAGCCTGATGTGGGACTCAATCCCAGGACCCTGGGATCACGACCTGAGCCAAAGGCAGATGCTCAACCACAGAGCCACCCAGGTGCCCCTAGTGCTGGCCCATTTTATGGAAAGTATGTATGATGATGGGTACACCTACGTCTCTGTAAAGCTGTGCTCTTTCCATTCCAGGAGGCCTTCATTGAGAGCAGGCTTGTAGGCTACATGTGGTTGGAGGTGGGGAACCTCTGTGGCTTTCTTAGAGAGGAAGTGTGAGTGTGAGGGGACTTACCAGTGAAGTTGTTGACCGCAGCTGAGTGTGTCTGTTTCTAGAAGGCGAGGAGATCATCTGGTGAGACATACAGAGCAATCCACGAGGCAGACTGGAATGTCAGAATAGGAGCTCTGCTCCCAGGATCTGCACCTTTTCCCCCATGTCCCGGCAGCAGCCAGCCTATTTACATCCACCCAGTGCTCTCTCTGCAGCCCAGCCAGTATCAAAGACGTGATCTTTTTTGGGTCTGTGTCTCTACAATTTACGATGCCTTCAGATCACCAAACACAATCCATTTGGCAATGAAAGAAAATAGTTTTGTGCTCTTGCCTCCGTGTGCAGGAAACTGCATTTTTGATGAGCAAAGCTGTTGGCCTTCTTCATTCACACTTCTGGTTGACAACGTGAGGCCAGGGCCTCAAGTGAAAAATCCCAGGAACAGCCACCCCACTGCCACAGCCCATCCAGGGGGAAGCAGACTTCATCCCTGCCGTACGTTAAGCTGTGTTTTGTAATCTCTTGGTTTTCGTTAGTGAGTGTATACACTAATGACTATCTGACTAAAATAATTGTTTTTAAAAAATATTTTACTTATTTACTTAGAGAGAGAGCACGAGCAGGGGGAGCAGCAGGCAGAGGGAGAAGGAGAAGTAGGCTTCCTGATGAGTGAGGAACCCGATGGGGCTCGATGCCAGGACCCTGAGATCATGACCTAAGCTGAAGGCAGACGCTTAACCGAGCGAGCTACCCAGGTGTTCCGAAAATAATTATTTCTTAATGAAGATTCCTTTGATAGACTTTGTTATCAAAAAGTGGGAGATGAGGGTTGATGGGGAAGAAGGGGTGATTCTTGTCAACACTCATGGATTTTTCAGGTGAAAAGAGGTAGTAAAGCAACCCGGTTGTCTGGCCCTTGTTGGGAGGATGGCAAAGGGGCTCGAAGGAAGAGTATAGCATTCTGTGTCTTCTCTATAGGGTGGGTTCTGGTTAATTCCAGTCCAGGACCATATTCCCTTAATCCCTGGTGGTCTGGCTGGATGACCCCTAGAGGTGATGCTCTTCTTTAGTTGTCTCTGAGCTCAACCAGTGGGAGATACTTTATCAGCTGGAGATTATTTCCTTTTTTACAATCTTACCTACAACCTGCACAGTACCGAGGAGGCCAAGGTTAAGGGTACTGCATCCGCAAACCCGTCCTTTGGTCCAGTCTGCAAGGCACTTTTACAGACAACTGGATTTTTGTTGTTGTTGTTGCTGACGGCCTCTGTCAATGAGGACTTACCGTCTTCCAGGCTCAGAGGGAGGGGGGGCACCTGTCTGGAGATAGAAGGAGTGCTAAGGTCATTTTAACTTAGATTTATTTATCTAAGATTGCAAAGAAATCGTGTCAGTGGTAAGGCGACTGTCTTCATGTAGTCAAGGGGAGAAATAAATTAGATCAAATCTACGTGTATCTTCTTGCGTCCAGACCAGTATTTTGAGAAACTGGCTTGCCAGTAACTATAAAAAGCTTCCATAGGTTTTCCTCCCACTGCTCATCCTCCCCCTAAAGGTTACATGGCTTCCACGCTCTTAATTAACCACATCAAATGCTTTGTTTCCTGGGCTGGGCTTTTTATTCAGTTGATGAATGATAGCCAGGCAGGAGATGATGGCGAGGAGAAGGAGGACTCAGGAGCCCTTGTCAAACTCTGTGGGCACTTTGAAAGGGAGAAAATGACTCATGAGGTAGGGAGGGAGCCAGTCTGCTGCTGTGGCCACTGGAGAGGCGGGTGGCCACGGTAAGGACTCAGGGACCTCGGTAGGAGACATGTATAGAGGTAGGACAGAGTTGAAGGGCTCCTTCAAAACCGCGTGATGGGGACATGGTGTGTGGAGTCATCTGGGTTTTCACCAAGAGTTGGCAAACCTTTTGGGCCTTTTTTATTTTTAAGGTCACAGTATGAGCTCATCAGATTGTCAACCACAAGAAGAAAATTCACGGTCATTGACTCTGAGACCTTATGTTGCTTTTTAAGAAAAAGTCAAGCAGACTGTATTCATGTCATTATTGTCTAATTAAAAGACAAAATTTACTACTGCTTTTGTAGTTATTTTTCAAATTTACCCAAAAAACACTCCCCCACCTGTGAATAATAGCACTAGAGGGTTTCCATTGATGTTTGTGTTCTCATTTGATCTGCATAACCAAGTCTGTGAAGTAGGTTCTTGGGACAAACACGGATTTCACCCCATATTAAAGATGGCAGATCTGAGGCTCAGAGCAAGGAAATAATGGGATGGATTTCACAAATTATGTACTCTGACTCTAAGCTCCTCCTTTTAAAAAAAAATACTGATCTGATCTTAGTTGGGCAAGGAGGCTGTCATTGGAAATACCAGTGATGATGTGAAATTAATTAGTGGTTTCTTCCTTCCTGGTGGGAATGAGATCTCAGAGTAGAGCAGGTGCGTTACTTCATTGCATGTGGAAATCTGGCCCCTACCTGTGTGTTTGTTGTTGGTGGGGTGAACCTGGATGGTTTAACCAATGCAGAAGGAAAGCCTGTTCCCAGGCAGATGGGTCCAATGGATATTCCATAAGGAACTAGAAATTAACTACTAAAAAAATTGTATTTTAGAAGCTTATAAAACAAGCATTTATTATATTCATTTGCTTTTTTTTTTAAAGCAAAGCTTTTAAGCTTGTTTGGTATTATCTGGAAGAGAGGACATTAACAATTTTAGAATTACAGATTCAAAAGGGATCCAGTTTTAAACTCCCACCCAGTGAGTGGACTTACCCTTACCATGAGCTGCGACCGAGCTGGCTAATGTCATCTAGATTTTGTCTAAATTCTCCTTGAAATTGGTAGCAAGAACATGGAATTTTTCTATCTTAAATTAAGGAGCCTTTGAGATAATTATTATCTGAAAGTCATTAGGATGCCATACGCATCAAACAGGCTGTTTTTTTTCTCCTGATAGACTGAATCTCTCTCAGTGAAACATTGTGCTCATCTATCTGAGGTCTCCCTTTGGACATCTTGTAAAACAAATCCCCCTTTGCTCTTCTGCACGATGGCCACTCAAATATTTGAAGACCACTGTTTTTATCCCTTCATCTTTTCTTCCCTAAACTGAACATGCTCAATTCCTTGAGTTTCTGTGTGTTATTTGTACCTTCTTTCTACTTCTTTCATACTTCCACAGACATTTATGGAGCACCTACTATGGACAAGCCTGGGCACTTTAAACAATTTAAACTTTTTTCGTAAAACTTGAGAACTAGGAAAAGGAAATCTGGTTGTGTTCTTTTCCTTTGTGCTTAGGGAATAGAAAATGTGTGTGTGTATGTGTGTGTACGCACATACCCACAGACACATACATACACATACATACATGTGTGTATTTTTAACTATAGGAAATGAAAACTGGAATGTAAATAAATGAGAAAGATGTTGAAAAGTTAGTTAGGCATTTAAAATAAATCTTTTGACTTTGTTTTATTTTATTTTTTATTTTATTTAGAGACAGAGCGAGTGAACATGGGAGCATGAGGAGGGGCAGAGGGAGAGGGAGAGAATCCCAAGCAGATTCCACACTGAGCACAGAGCCCCACTCGGGCTCAATCCCATGACCCCGAGATCACAACCTGAGTCAAAACCAAGAGTCAGAGGCCCAACTGGTTGGGCCACCTGGGTTCCCCAAATCTTTTGACTTCGATGTTGTAAAATATTAATTGTAGGAGCACTGGGCTGGATCAGTCAGTAGAGCATGTGACTCTTGATCTTGGGGTCATGAATTTAAGCCCCACATTGGGTTTAGAGATCACTTTTAAATAAATAAACCTTTAGAAAATAATAATAAAATCAAATATTAATTATGGAGTTAATTATAGCTGCCCTTTAGAGACAGAGCATTAGAGTTGATTGTCAGGCCTCAATGCCTGTGAGGGGAGAAATGCAGCTTTGGCTTCCTGCTTCAGCAGCTTGCTCAGTTTTGTTCCAGACCAGTACATAGAATGCAAGTGAAAACCTGGTTGTGTGGTTGTGTGATTTTCCTCAGCAGTCTGGGAACAGGTGGACAGAAACTCAATGATTGCATGAAGCCAAGGCTTGGTTGCAGGACAAGTGACACAGAGCTTTAAGGACAAAGGAGAAGAAGTAATGAAATTAATCATGAGGGGTAGCCCAGGATAGGAAAAGACCCCAAAGTCAATGAAAACTAAGTTGCCAGGAGACACATTTGTTTAAATTCTACTATTCTCAAAGTTTTGATCTTTTTTTCTTGAGGATCTCAGATGTACCTTTGTCTTTGCTGGTATAAATATTGACTCAGAAATAAATAAACTTGTTAAAAAAATTAGAATAAATAAATAAATAAATAAATAATAAATAAATAAATAAATAAATAAATAAATAAATAAATACTATAAGAAATACTTTGGGGGGAATGTTTTAAGTGTCCAGGCGAACAAAAGAGAACCTTCACATATTTTCCTAGTTTATAATATAAATGCTCAATAAAAATGTGTTGATAAGTCACTTACATACAATGACAACATGTCTTTCTTATAGATTTATCTTATTTTTTAAAGATTTTTAAAAATTTATTCATGAGAGACACACAGAGAGAGGCAGACACATAGGCAGAGGGAGAAGCAGGCTCCCTGCAGGGAGCCCGATGTGGGACTCAGTCCTGGAACTCCCGGTAGATACTCAACCGCTCAGCCATCCAGGTGCCCCTCTTATAGATTCATTAAAACAAATGTGATCTACCAAGGATGTTATAAGCCCAATGAAAAGAGGTAGGAAGAAATCATCCTACTTTGAACATACTCTCTTAGACAGCCATCCCTAATTCAGACTGGCCCTTCTTGTTATTTTGAATTGGTGAGAAAATGGCTCATAAATTCCATTTTGGGGTCGCTCACTTTCTTTGCAGCTGTTTGGAAATAGAGCAGGTTTGGTACAGCTCTTCCTGGACCCACAGGAAAGACCTGTTCATCCATCCTCCCATCTGTCTGCCCATGTGTCTGTCCATCCACTCATCCATCCATTGAATAAATATTTATCGAGCATCTACTGGATGCCAGGTGCTATTGTCAGTGCTTGGAAGATATTAGTAAACAAAGCAGGAAAAAGGGGATCCCTGGGTGGCGCAGCGGTTTGGCGCCTGCCTTTGGCCCAGGGCGCGATCCTGGAGTCCTGGGATCGAATCCCATATCGGGCTCCCGGTGCATGGAGCCTGCTTCTCCCTCTGCCTGTGTCTCTGCCTCTCTCTCTCTCTGTGACTATCATAAATAAATAAAAATTAAAAAAAAAAAAAAAAAAAAGGAAGTCTGGAGACTGGGTTTTCTAAAAAAAAAAAAAAAAAGCAGGAAAAAAAAAAGCCCGACCTCAAGAAACTGTTTTTTTTTTTTTTTTTAAGGAATGATGACTTTTAGTCACTTGATAGCTGCTGTTTTCTATCAATTATCAAAGTTGGATACTTCCAACTTAAAAAAAGAAAAATCAAAACTAATCACGCATGAAGGGTAATCGTGTCTCCTACACTTTCTGTGCATTTTCCGTGAGTCTTCGGTAGCTCCCTCCTTCCTCAGGCTGCAGGGGAACAGGTGGCCCAAGCATCAGGCCTACGTGCTCCAGGGTGTAGAGGCTGGGCTTGCTGCCATGTGGGGGGCCACCATGGAGAGCAGTCCCTCACCAGGAAACCACTCCCAATAGGAGGACAGAAAGTCTTCTCTTTCCTTTCCTACTCCCCGCACACCTTCCTTCCTTGCTGGTGGTGGGATTGCTGTGAGGTGGAGCCGCTCAGGGGTGCTGGGCTTCTTCATTGTGCTGTGTTCCCGTGCCCCAGTTAAGCTCAGAAGCTGGGCTGTGAGCCTTCCCATGTGGAGAGCTGTTCACTTAGCCTGTCCTGGGGAAGAGCACACAGCAGGAAAGCCTCTAAGGGGATGGTGTTTCTATGACCCTCATCAAATTCTGGGTTAAAACTCAAGATTGCCGGATAGAGGTGAGTACGTGGATGGTACTAACTGCCATTCGCATGACCCCTATGGGCCTCTGTGGAGTGGAGTGCAGCTTCTAGATATCACATCAGGTGTCCTGTCACTTGATCCCCATCAGGATGCTCTGAGGCGAAAGAGAGAGCCCTGTTCTACAGAAGAGGAAGCCCAGCATTTCAAGGAGTTTACCCAGGGTCCTGTAGAAAGTGTCCAAAATAAGACTCCTTCCCCCTTAAAGACTTTATTTTTAAGTAATCTCTACACCCAACTTGGGGCTCAAACTCACAACCCCAAGGTCAAGAGTTGCAAGCTCTACCAGCCGAGCCAGCCAGGTGCCCCCAAAATAAGACTTTTAAGCCTAGTCCTGTGAATCCAAAGCCCGTGGTCCCTCTGGCTGGCTACACTGCCTCACCCCTGTTATCTTGACTCACACAACAAATGAGACAAGCAGGGTTCATGTCATTATCTTCTGTGTGTTACAAACGGGAAAACCGAGCTAGAGAGGCTAAGTGTTTGGGGTTGCACAGGTGGGAGAAGACTCTGCATCCAAACCCGGGTCGTCGAATCCAAGTCTTTCTGCCCTGCCACCTGGCTTAATGTATCAGGAACCACCGCGCCACGTGTGGGCACACACATGTGCACGGGAACCCACGAGCGCGCGGGCAAGTGGTGCACTCACGTTTGGATCCATCACTGAGTAAGCTAGCTTAGGGCTGCAGAACCTGGTCCACAAACTTACTCCGATGATAAAATGAAGTTCTGCTTTTGTTATGTGCTTGTGTGGTACTGGGCACCCATCTCTTCTTTTTGGTATTGATGGGGGATCGCTTTAAGATTTATGGTTATTCTTAAGATTTCTTTTCCGTTGTTTATGCGCAGGATATCTAACAGCTAGGCTTGCATGTAGAACGGCCTTATGAATATCCCTGTGAACCCCTCCAGCTCCAGCATACTGTTTGCTTTTTGTAGATGAATCTATACATAACCTACCCATCTCTGGCAGGTAGCATTATCATCCTGTTTCTTGATACTTTGTGAAAGTCTTGCAGAAATAAAAGAGCTGTCTTTATTCTTTGATCTCTCTTAGGCTTTATGCATCCTGAAAAATTGAGGGAGAACAAAGGAAATAGATGCATTAGGGCTTTCCCTGAGTTGTGAGAAGCAGCTTTAAAAAAAAAAAAATGCCTTAAAATTGTTAGAAGCCCGAATGGACAAGACACTGGAAAGAAGGATCCCGTGTGGTCAAGGCAGACCAGGATACTTCTCTGACCCCAGCCCTTGAGTTGAGAAGGCTGTGTTTAAATGTTTCTTTACACGTCCTAGATTCACAGACCCATTTCTCTGGGCATTAAAATGTATATAGATGTTACCCTAAGGATAATAAACATGGAAAGAGAGTTATCATTTCACGCATCCAGAAGTCACTTAAAGTGGGGAGGGGGGTGCTTTTCCTACAAGCTCCCTGGGGTAGAGTGTCCTTCTGATGTCACCTTGTATTGGCAAAGGAGATTTGAGGCACAATAATGGAACTTTTTTGTTCTTATACACATGTAGTCTTACCTATCCTACAGAACGTGAATGATCTTCATGGAGCATTTTATGGTTAAGAACCACTTAGTCTTTTTTTTTTAATATTTTATTTATTTATTCATGTGAGACACACAGAGAGAGGTAGAAGGGAGAAGCAGGCTCCTCACAGGGATCCCCATGCGGGACTGGATCCCAGGACCCTGGGATCACGACCTGAGCCAAAGTCAGACGCTTAAGCACTGAGCCACCCAGGCGTCCCAGAACCACCTAGTGTGTTGAAATAGTAAGTACTATTTCTTTAGTAAGAAATAAAAGAAAACTCACTTATAGGTATATTGTGGTACTTAATCATTACCTTGATGCCAGGAGTTAGAGCCTGGTACTGGTCAGGAAACTGAGTCCTGGAGAGATTGAGTGAGTTCCTCAAGGATCAAGACTGGAGCCTCCTTTTCTGAATCCAGAGTTCTCGCTCTGTCTGTTAAGGGATGTCTCATGACCCAGAGGCAGTGGCAGGAGCCTTCCAGTGTGACCCAGACTCTTCAGCAGCCCCCCTTCTGAAGGCCTCCCCTGTCAGGGCTATTCCTGGGGGACGGGAATGGCTTTTCCTAGATCTCTCTACATTATTACTGTTGCTGTTATGTTTTTACTTTTTTAAGAGTTTTATTTTTATTTATTTTTATTTTTTATTTTTTAAAGATTTCATTTATTTATTCAGGATAGACAGAGAGAGAGAGAGGCAGAGACACAGGCAGAGGGAGAAGCAGGCTCCATGCTGGGAGCCCGATGTGGGACTCGGTCCCGAGACTCCAGGATCGCGCCCTGGGCCAAAGGCAAGCGCTAAACCGCTGAGCCACCCAGGGATCCCCATGTTGCTGTTATTTTTAATTCTCTTCTCCTGAAAAACTGTACTTTTAGCCCTTGCAGATCGCACCGCAGCAGCTCATCACAATGTTCCAGATTGGAAGGTCTTATTTCACCTATATATTAGGGGCACCTTCATGCTTCCGGAGGTAGAAGGAAGCAAAGCCAGCTTTCCCCCAGGGGACAGCTAAAGCCAGCAGGCTCTCATCCCACCCCAGACCCCACGCTCTGCTCTCTCCTCCCTCTTGCCTCTTCGAGGCGTGAAATAATGCAGAAGTGTTTCCGGTTTCCCTGTGAAGGCGGGGAGCTTCTGGAGACCCGGGGAGAAGTACTTCTCATTGATTCTGTACCAGGGACAGTGCTAGGACTCCATAAACATTTTCCCGAGCATTACAACAGTTCTAGGAGGTGGGCATCATCTCCATTTTTCAGATGGGGGATCTGGGACCCGAGTACCATTTCCAAACTTGCACAGGTGATAAGAAGTTGAAGCCTGGATGTGAGCTCAGAACTGTAGGAGTCCAAAGCCTGTGTGCGGCCTGTCTATACCGGGTGCCCTCCCTCGTGCTGGAGAACACCTCAGACCATGGCTTCTTGAAGCCTTCCGAGTGGAGACCACTAGGTGCCCATCCTCTATGTCACAGACGGCAGCACCACCCAGAGGGAAGGGCCTGGACTCGGGAGCCAGTCAGGCTTGAGTTTGAATCCTCGTTAGCCCCTTCCTGTTGATTGGGTCGGCATGCTGCTGAACCTCCCCAGACCTCTCTTTACTCGCCTGTAAAGGGGACGTATGAGGATTAGATTGGAGGGCATGTGCAGAGCCCTCACCCCGGTAGGTAGGTGATCACTAAGTGATGCTCCTTATTATTATCATGAGTCCTCTATTATACCTTTTTTTTTTAAGATTTTATTTATATGTTTGAGGGGGGACAGAGAGGGAGAGAGGGGGAGCGAGCAAGAGCCCCCAAGAGCAGGGGGGGAGGGAAAAGCAGACTTCCCACTGAGCAGGGAGCCCGACCCTGGGATCATGACCTGAGCCAAAGGCAGATGCCTCACCGACTGAGCCACCCAGGTGCCTCCCCACCCCCCGCCCTGCCCATTGCACATTTTTTAAAGATGCCAGTGGTAGGTCACCTGGGTCCTGCAAGGGTACATTCTTCACCAGGCTCTTGGATCTGTGATAGAACTCTGCCAATTTCCCAGCCTCTCCTCTGTGCCAGGGTTCCGGATCTTACCAGGCATCTCTGTTTCGCCAAACCTGTCTGGCCTGGTTCCTTGGGAGGCTTCCCTGGCCCGTCTGATGGGAATCGGGCAGGTGGGAAGCAGAGAGGAACAGCTGGCCCATCGACTGTGTGGCTGCCCCAGGGGGAGTGGAAGGACGAGTGCCTTAGGAGGGCAGAAGGCAGGAGGAATGGTGATGCTTGGGCTCACAGAGGGGAGGCAGTGAGGGAGACCAGGATGCCACTTAAGTTCCCTGTCCCCTGGGCACAGGCCAAGTACACCCCCAGCCCTGGGTGAGCTTGTTGAGCACAGGAGTGATGCCTTGACTCCTGACTCTGGGCGCAGCAGTGGTATTGACACTAGTCAACAGCGGGCCGGGTGGTGTGGACACCGACGTAGCGCGGAGCAGGGTCCTGACGGCTGCCTTCCCTGGGCTGGATGTTAACCCAGTGGCCACCGGTTCTTGGGCCGCACGGGGAGGAGACGGAGCAGAGAGAGGGTGGCCCTGGGAGATGGCAAGGTCCGTTAAGGTGCAGCCATTTATCAGCCTGTGCGGAAGCATCTCGAGGTCTAGGCTGGTGGTCCCCACGTACTGGGCTCTAACCGGATCAGCCTCGCCTCGGCGATGGCAGGGGTTCTCAGCGCACATGCGGACCAGGCCAAACACTTGGGCCAGGTTTTGTACGTCTTCCTGGCAATATGAGCTGGACAGTCATCTGGTCACCATAGCCGGCGTTGGCTTCTGGTACTTCGTGCTGTGTGTCCTTTTTCTTTCTTTCTTTCTTTCTTTCTTTCTTTCTTTCTTTCTTTCTTTCTTTCTTTCTTTCTTTCTTTCTTTCTTTCTTTCTTTTTTTCAAGATTTTATTTATTTGAGAGACAGAGAGAGAGGGAGAGAGGGAGCATGAGCGGGGAGGGAGGGAGGCGCAGAGGGGGAAGCAGACTCCCCGCTGAGCAGGGAGCCCGATGCAGGGCTCGATCCCAGGACCTCGAGATCACGACCCGCACCGAGGGCAGACGCTAACCCGACGGGGCCACCCAGGCGCCCCTGTGTGTTCTTTTTTTAAAAAAAAACTTCTAGGGCAGCCTGGGTGGCTCAGCGGTTTAGCGCCATCTTCGGCCTATGGCCTGATCCTGGAGACCCGGGATCGAGTCCCACGTCGGGCTCCCTGCATGGAGCCTGCTTCTCCCTCTGCCTGTGTCTCTGCCTCTCTCTCTGTGTCTCTCATGAATAAATAAATAAAATCTTAAAAACAACAACAAACTTCTAGATGGAGAAACTGTGGATTTAACACTCAGTTATGGAAGAAGTAACTTTGATAAGAACCAAGTGGGTTTTTCTTTACTGGTTTCGTGTTTTTCGCATCTCACGGACTCTCGCCGGCAGGGTCCTGCTATGGGCACGTGCTGTGACCTCCCTGGGGGGCCACCGGCCCCGGGCTCTTCCCCCCTGGGACTCCGGTGCTGTCTCCGGCGCAGACTGTGGGGGACGCCTGCCTCTCCCTGCTCCTCTCACTCCTGCCAGGGCACACGCAGCTCGTAGCATCTCTCCCATCTTCATTTCTTCAACCTTACACCTGCATCGTATTATTTTTTTTAACGCACACCTTTATTTTTCCTGGAGGGTGGAGAGGCAGAGAGAGAGGCAGAGAGGGAGGGAATCCCAAGCAGGCTCCGCACCCAGCAGGGAGCCCAACAAGGGACCGGATCGTATCTCACAACCCCGAGATCATGACCTGAGCCGAGGTCAAGAGTCGGGGGGTTAAGGTTCTGAGCCGCCCAGGCACCCCACGGCTGTGTCTTGGAAACACAAGCGCACCTGCCTTTAGGTAGTTCATCATTAGCTGCAAGTAACTGGACAGACCCGGGGGTAGTTCTTTGGATTATTAAAAAGGATTTTTCAGTTTGGTGGTCTTCGCCAGCCAGCTTCCGGGAGTGTGAGATTCTCTGGTGTGTCTGAGCGGGCACACGAGTCACTGGCAGCTTGAAGAGAGGCTTGGCACTCTTTGCTAAACTTGCGGGTGCTTTCAGAAATGGAGGTAGAAATGAGTAACGAATAATAATAATAATAACAAATAATAATAAAAGGAAATTTGTGGAGTCCTCTATAGAGGCTTTGCAAAGCTCGAGTACTCATGTTCCCATGGGTGTAGGAGGTCTCCATCTCTGATCCTCTGCAGGATGGAAGAAGCGCTGCTGCAGACATTTCTGCACTGGTGGGGGGTGGCTGGTGGCTGGATGCCGCCTCCGGGAACCCCTCCAGATGCACCAGGACCACGACGCTCCCGCACCCATTTTCAAGGCCTTCATCAATGACCCATGACCCTACCTCCATTCTCCCACTCTTCTCCTGATATTTACCTTTTAGGTACCAAGGCCTTGCCCTTCTCCACAAATGGTCAGCATCTGGAGATTTAGGCCAAGAAAAAAAAACAATAGGATCCGACTTCCTTTTCAAACTGGGGCACGCACCCAGCTTCTCCCGACGGTCGCTGTGGCGCCGGGCTGGGTCTTCCCCGCAGCGGCCCCTCTTGTCGGGGTGGCACTGAGGGTGGGTCGGGTGACAGTCCCTCTCACCACCCTCCTGCTCTAGAGCTGGGCCCCCTGCGGGGGGGTGGAGCCGCTCCCCCGTGGGTGCTGGGGCCCCGCGTGGGGAGCCAGCGACCTTCCTCCGGGGCTCCAGATATCGAGCTGGGGAATGAGTAATTGGGACTCGCCAAAGTGTTTAAACACCAGAATTGAAATTAATGTCCTCTCATTGCTGGCTACGCTGACAATACATTACAGCAAACACCTTCCCAAAGTGAAATGAATGTTTGTTTATCCTCATGAAATATACATCAAAACATGTTGGTGGGAGAAGCCCTAATGACAGAAGGGGCCAGGTTTCCGTTAATTCCCGGCGAATAGTTAACCAAAGTGGAGTCGTTTTTCCTTTCCTATCCTCTCTTTTCTTTCCTTCCTTCTTTTTCTCCTCTTTTTTTTTCTTTTCTTTTCTTTTTTTTTTTTTAGAATAACCTGTCCACAGCTGTGTATCTAGGACATTAATATGGGTTTAATGAAAACTCCAGTTGATCTGTCCAAAGATATTGATGAGCATTGCCCAGCTGTATTAATCATCTCCTTGAGGGAGGAAATGAGGGAATGGGCGAGCAACATCCTGTCAGATGCCAATCCAGATGAAGAGATGTGGAAAAAAAAAAAAAAGAAATTATTTTTTAACCCTCTGTAGCCCCATCCTGTTTCCTGGGACGCGGACTGGGCCAGGAGGGAACGGGAAGGACCCATGACAGCACGGGAAATTCTGGGGGGCACGTCGCCTGCGAAATCATTAAGCTGGTGCCAATAAATCCATTACTGTTAATTATATTGAGAGGGCCAACGATCCACTGACAATATCCCGTTATTGATTTTCATTCGCCGGGAATCGATGTTCTGGCTTTAATCTCTTTGGTGTGTTCATTTGTTGGTTTCTTGCTCCCTCTCCTCATCTCTTTCTCCCCATGCCCCCGCTCCCCACAGCCGGCCGCCCCCTCCCCCCATGAGCCTTCACAGTAATCCAGTTCCCCTCTCACTGGTGATACAGTTCTCTCCCTAAGTGCCAAATGTTTCTTGATAGGAACAAGCTACATTTCTTTATGGCTTATGGCAAACTGCCTTGATTACTTCTACTGCTGTACCCATTATGTGAATTAAATATGTATTCAGTTGCATGCTGCTTGCGATGTTATTGCAGGGTGACATATGGTACTGACTCAATTAGAATGAGACTAGCATTAGATAACCCTTCTGATTACATGCATCCTGACCGGCTCCTCCTCGGCCTCCCCTCCGTGCACCCGCTCGCTCCAGTGTCTGCAGGCTGCAGGTTTTCATTATTGGTTATCATCGCCACCACCCTGGATGCGGGCGGGGGCTGGGAGGGGGGCTGTGGGTCTCTGGGAAACAGGGCGCGTCAGGCAGATATAAAAAGGTTGCTGGGAGAGGAATAGTCAGGGCTCTAAGCTTGGATTTGGAATTAACCTCTAAAATTATATTCTTTGGAAGTGGTTGTCAGGCCTGCGAGGAGAGGAGTCCAGAAAGGTCTGTCTAGGGTTGGAAGATCAGAAAAGGGGAAACAAAAATTTACTGTGAAATGGATTTTGTGTGTGTGATTAGTTGGGCCTCACTTTAAAAATTCTTCGTTTAGAAATGATGCCTTTTTCCTCCCTGGAGGAGAGGCAGCACCCATTCTAACACCAATACCCTTTTTACGTAGAGCACACTCGTCTTCAGTGTGTGTTAACAGGCTTGATTCTCATCGGCACCTGGTAATGCAGGTAGGGTAGGAATGGTCGCCCCCATTCCACAGATGGAGTAGTGGAGACAGAGACCCTAAGTTACACTGTAACTCAAGGTCGTAATGTCATCTGGTGGCAAAATGAGGAGGAATCCTTAAAAATGCCGAGGATGCTGAAGGACAGCTCAAGGGTATGCTATGAAGCCACCGAGAGTTGTTAAACCTTAAAAACCAAACCAAACAACACAGAAAAGAAAGGAAGTATTGAAGCGTCCGGAGCAGGGGCAGGAGTGGCTGGGATATTGCGTCCAGCCGCAGCACAATTCATGGCAGAGAACAGCTGACACACAACATTTCCTTCTGAGGAGTGATTTTCTCTCCTTGATCCTGTCACCATGTTGGAAGCTGTTCTAAGCTCCTGTCCTTTTGTTTTTCCTGCTCAGTCACTTCTGCTCTCACTGAGAGCCCAGGGACCCACCCTTTCAACCTCGTCTAGCCGCAGCCTGAGGCTGGGGCAGACCCTTCCCGGTCTAGGGCCCCTCCAGGGCCTGCAGGCCATCTTGGATTTTCCCGCGGCCGACAGAAAAGCTGCTGGACCCCACACTGCCTGACTGGCTGTTGCACCACCATCCAGAGGGACTTCTTGTCCGTGACCAGATCAAGTCTGTTTGAACATCTGCTGTATATATTTGTGTGTACCACACCATATGCTAGGGGAAATATAAAAAGTTTATTTGGTATATGGTCACTGGCCATAGGCTGCTCATACCCAGAGTGAAAACAAGTATCAAAAAGGATGGTATGAACTCAGAAATGCTATGGATGCACTTATGAATCTTAGGATTTCTAGAATTATGCTGTCATTTAGCTTTGAGTATAGGTGGCATTAAAAGTATTGCTTGGATGGATGGATGGATGGATGGATGGATGGATGGATGGATGGAATGATGGGTGGATGGATGGGTGGATGGATGGGTAGGTAGCTGGGTGGGTGGCTGGGTGGGTGGGTGATTGGATGGGTGGGTGGGTGGGTGGGTGGATAGGTGGGTGGATGGGTGGGTGGATGAACCATAGCATCACTGAGGCAGGTTTCCATGGAGGAAATGGGATTCCTTATAGACAATACAAACATCCATCCTCATCCTACTCCTCACCACTTACTGTCCCATTACAACAATGATCACTACTTTATATAGCCCTGTACTTTGAAGCAATCCTTCAAGAAACACTGAGGAGATAAACAAGCAAAGATAAATAAGCAAATAATTACCCGTTGAGGCCAGGTAGGAGGGGTGGGTGGGGGGATGGGGACAAGAATGGGAGCAAGACCCAGCAGCATATGGGAATCATTACATACATATTGTAGATGTATTTTTTACAATGTAAACGTGTTACCTATTTAAAAATAATATGTATTAAAATCAAGAAAAATTTCAGGAGCATTAGCTTACCTGATCTGCACAGCAACTGTGTCTGTGAAGGGGGCTGGTTACTTTTGTTAGGTATTGATTTCACATAAGGAAACCGAGACACAGAGAGGTTAAGTAAAGGATGCAGGATCATAGAGCTAGTAAGTTTAGTCAAGACTAAACCCAGATTGGGTGGTTTCCACCATAGCACATGGCTTCTGTGAGCCTTGGCCCAACTGTGCTGATCCCCAAAAGGGAGTCTGTGTGAGTGGGGTCTTCCCTGGGACCTCGGTAGCTGTGTGTGTACTGAGGTCTCTGCACATGGGGGAGGACGTTGGGTAGGGACCCTCCCAGTGCCACTGTTACATGGCAAAGTTAAACTCCCACGGACAGATGTGGCTTGGAGTTACAAAAAGAGGCATCTCTGAACCGGCCCTATAGTTCATATTGCTGGAGGAGGCAGGAGACATCAATCAAGTGGGTTTAACCTGGTCCTTAGGGTGGCCTTGCCATTCCCTGGGTGCCTGCCGAGGAGCCGGGGAGGTACAGGTGCACTATTCAAAAATTCATGTTAGCCATTTCACATTTATGAAAGACTTAGGTCAGTACCTGTTTTTGCTAACTGAAAGAAATCCGAAGGGGATTTTCACTTTTACGAGAAAAAGTAAGGAACAAAAAGACCGTTCAATGTTGGCTTTGCAGCAAGCCTCTCGGAGGCAGTGCGCGCCTGGACAGGGAGGGGCGCCATCCAGCTCTTCTCGGGAGCCACTCTCGGGGTCTCAGCTGCCACAACTCTGACCTGTGTCCACGAGCACCTGTGCTTTGTCTCCCTGTATTTTGTGCATCCCTCGGCAAGATGTGTCCTAAGGTATCAGAAAAGCCTGAGAGAGGTTATCTTTTGGGTCTGGGAATGCTCAAAAATATCTCCATATAAATTAATGGTGATTGTGTCTTCGCTTTATGGCATCTTGGCTCAGGGGAGGTTTCATACGATGCTGCTTCTGGATAGCTGGGGAAACCTGTGTGACAATTATCATAATACCTAGAAGGACCTGGGCCCAAGTCTGGCACCGGAAAAGCCAAAAAATGGTTAGTCTTGTAAACTGAGTAAAATATGGTGCATATTTTTGAGAGCAAAGTGTGATGACATTTTCATGGCACCCTTCAGGTCCCTGTGTCCCCTGACTGTCCCCAAGTTGCTTAGGAGTGCTCCCTTCTCACCATCCGCCCCCACCCTCTCCTCTTTCTCCATCCCCTCTCTCTGGGGCTGCCTCACGTGGCAGGAGAGAGGGAGAGCTGTGCCATTGGCTGTTCTAGTGTGTTCTCAGTATGTCTGTTGTTCCATTTGCAGCTTTCACGGATGTTTGCTTTACAGGCCCGGCTAATTCATGGCAAGGCTTTTCCGTGAGCATCACACAGCCAGTGAAGAATGGGTTTGTCCACAGATTCCATGAGAGCGTCTCCTGTCCCAAACACCACAGTGCCTTTCTTTTGGCAACATGTTGCTAGGCAAATGTATATTATGCCCCTGTTTGATCTTCGGAAGAGTTGGGACAATATCCTCCCTTTATGTGGGTCATATTCTGTTTCATTTTCATCTAAAACTGTCCGTTGTATCTTCTGCACTTCCTGACCCAGATCCCACCTTATCCCACCTCACGAAGCCTTCTGGGACTATTCGAGACCTCACAGCTACCCTGTCTGTTGATTCTGAGATTTCCAACTTTCTTCAATAACTTCTAGAAGCTTCTTTGCTTCTATTGAGAGGAGATTTCTGCCTCTCCAGTTGGAATCTCCCCATTGACAAGTCCAGTCTACACCCTTTCCAATTCTAGACTCTAGCTGTATTTGATACCTATGACTTTTCTATCATGAATCTTCCATTCCTCCTTGATTTCCATTTTATCCTATTTGCCTCATAGTTGTGTGGTTGGGACTTCTCAGTTAACTTCAGTGATGCCTGTCTCTCGACTCACCCCTGAAATATTCCCCACTATTTCTCATGACTTCATTTATCCGTGCCATACTCACGGCTCACAAAGGTATCTGCTTGTAGTCTCCCTGAGGACAGGAACCTTACCTTTCTGCATCCCCAGTGAATAGTACAATGTCTGAACCAAAGCGAATATCCAGTAAATATTTATTGAACAAATGGTAAATTACTAAAGTCTGTATTTTCAGCCCTGGTTGATTCTGTGAGTTTCAGATCTGCACGTATAACTGCCTGGCTGGCATTTCTTCTTCACCCATATGCAACAGGGCCCTCCAGCCCTACATGGCCAGAGCACACCTTCTCAACCCCCCAGGCCACATCAGATCCTCTTCCTATATGCTTTCTCTCTTTCATCTGCCCAATCCAGAGATCTCATGTTTGTATCAGACCCTTAACTTCTTCCTAAGCCTGCAGCATCCCTCTTTCCCACCTTCCATCTAATCACTGGACAATCTGTGTTAATTCTAGAAGCAGGCATTTATTGAACACTTTATGCCAGGCTTAATGCCAGATGAGGGAATATCAAGGTAAACACACCACCCTAACAATGTCTCATATCCTCTTCTCCCCCCATCTGCCACACTCCTGGGTCAGGCCCTCGCCATCTTTCACCCAGACAGCTACGTTGACCTCTTAGCTGGTATCTCTGCCCCTAATATCTTACAGCTGTTCATCCTCTCTGAGGCCCACCATGACACTCCTAACATGCAAACCTGCTTGCCACACCCCTATTGAGAATTCTTCACTGTCAGCCCCAGTGTCAAAAGCTACAGTCCCAAAACTATAGTTGTGTGAAGTATGTCGAAGGAATTATGATATTAATAATAGGCTAAGACCTGAGATTCGGAAATTATTTAGAATTTTAAACTAATTCAAATTATCAACATTCAAACGTCGCTTTCACTCACTTGAATTCCTATATGCTTTCTTGAAGAGAAGTAGCTTTATAGTCTGCTAGGAACTGGGCATTTCTCTGGGTGCACACTCCGGAGTATGCCCTGAATCTGAGCATCATTGAGCATGCATCATGGGCATGACATTGAAATCTGCAGGATGAACTCCGAAGGCGTTGGCATAAGTACATGAGCCTTGTGATCTAGGCCTTGTCTATTTACTTCACCAGGGCTCTTTCCCACCATTTTCTTCTACCTCATTGTAGGCTGCAAATACATAGAGTTCCCTACAATACCTAGCACTTGCCACACTTTTCATTATACCTTTGGAGATTGTCTCCTCCACCAGGGATTCCCTGTACCCACCATCCCTAAAGTAAACTACAGCTAATCATTCAAACCCTAGCAGAGACCTTGTCCAAATATTCTGACTCAGCCCTAGATATTCCTTCTTCTTTGTATTCACTTTGCCTTATATTCTTTCATTGTAAATTATATTACCTAGTCTCTGTAATTTTATTTTTTACGTGTTTATTTTCCAATTGGACTCTAAGGACTCTGAGGTTAATGTCTTTCTATTGTGTTTCTTTTCTTCTTGCAATTGTTTAGGACAGGCTTGGATGTTTAGTAGATGCTCTATAATCATTCACTGTATGAACTAGGGAGTCACGTGGGCACCATCTTATCCAATGGTCTCAACATTCTCCAGAGGCAGGCAATTTTAGTACCATATCTTACCTTGATGGACTCAGGATGAGCCATAGACAGGGAGTCTGAGGAGTGAGCCCTAGCTCATCCATGAGTGGTTATATGGCTTTAGACATGTTACATAAAACTTAATATGCCACTGTTTCTGTGTGCATGGTCTCTATGTTGGGAGTGTCCTATGAAATGTTTGCTTAGACCAAGTTGGAAGATCTCTATTGGGAAGTATGAGAAATAGGTTGTAACAGATAAAGTGCTTGGCACTGACCTTATGGCATTGAAAGTCTAGCAGAGGGCTTCAGGCAAGAAGTGGAGACCCTGTGGGGGTGCCTGGGTGGCACAGTTGGTTGAGCATCCGACTTTTAGTTTTGGCTCAGGTCATGATCAGGGTCATGGGATCTAGCCATGCATAGGGCTTAGTGCACAGCAGGGAGTCTGCTTGAGATTCTCTCTCTCCCTTTCCCCCGCTTGTATGTTCTCCCTCTTTTAAGTCAATCAAGCAATCAAAAAAAAAAAAAAGAAGAAGAAGTGGAGACCCTGTGGTTGTTTGAACATAGATGACACTGAAATCAGAGTTAAGGACTTCTATTCTGATAAAAATGTGCAGGATGTATACTAGACTGAAGAGGAAGATTGAAGACAAGGAAGGTCAGCCAGGAGACAAGAGGACCTGGGGTCTGGGTAGATGAAGTGGTATTTTGAGAATGAAATGCCTCGGACTGTTTTGAAAGAAAGATTAACAGTGTGTGGTAAGCATCTAGATATGGAAATTGAAAGAAAAGTAGGAGTCAGGAATAGTTGAATCATTTAAGTCATTGATTAATTTGTATTCCACAAAAAGTTTCAGATGGGAGATGACTTAGTACATAAAAAAAAAACTATTTAATGATTATAACTGTCCCAAAATAGCCAGAGGGTATGGTCACAGATTCCTGCATTATCATGTAGCTGTGGGAAATGATGCTTTGCTGGGATTGCCCTAGAGGCCTTTTCTGAACTGTGTGCAGGTTCGAACTAGACTCTGAGTTGTCTTCCATCTCTTTATCTATGTGTCTGTGTTTCTGTGTTACCTGGGAAAATGGGCTTGACATTAATAAGGACAAAGAAGTTAGGAAAGGGCGGGAATTGGAATACCTGTAGAGTTTCGTTCATTTCATATTGTGGTAGATCTTTCAGTTTCATGGAATATTGTGATTGCTTCTGTGTATTGTTGAGTTTCTTATGGAACATGTGTCTGACATTCATTTGACTTTGTTTCTTCAGAGAAAAATGTGTAATCTGCTAGCATCATGCTCTATTTTCCGGTGATTTCCAAGACTTTGCTTTTTAGATCTTGGACTTCCTTTCTGGGAGGAGCTAGAGTTTCTTCTTGTGGACCAGAGTAAAATATAGTGAGAAAGAATTTTGACTTTGGAGTCAGACTGACTTGAGGTTGTGTCCCGAGTCTTCCATCTACTGTGTGACATTGGGCAGGTTACCTAATTTCTCTCTTGTCTGTTTTCTCAGTACTAAAAGTAGAGATAGTAATATCACTGACTTCATAAGGTCTGGGGGGAGTATTATGACGATGATAATAGCTAATATTAATTTAGGGGTTGTGTATCAAGCACTGTGTTATTTATGTTTATTATTAACCCTCCCTCCAAAGCCTGTGAGGTAAATACTGTCATTGTCCCCACTATATCGACCAGTAAACTGAGCTCAAAGGGCTTAAAAAACTTGCCCTGATTACCCATGGTTGGAACTGGCAGATTAGGAATTTGAATTTGGGTTGAATGACTACGATAGCTGAGCCCTTAACAACTGAAAACTCCGCAGCCTCCCAAATCTCTCTCTTTCTGTGAAAATCTGAAAGCTCTCCTAAGACTCCCATTTAAAGTAATCACCCCTTCTACCATGTTTCTATAACAAAATGCCTGTAGCTTTAATTAGCATGTATTTTTCTAATTATTCAACTCCTAATTTTAGCTAGTTGTTCATATGTCCCTCTCTCTTCACTAAATTATAAACTTTGGAATGTAGGAACTGTGCCTACCTATGCATTTTCCCTCTAGTGCCTTCTTTCTACATAGGCATTCTCAGTATTAATTTGTTGGAAAATTCTATGAAAGGCTCAGCTCACTCTTTCCCTAGGGGACATCTTTGGTGCTGCGAGGTCACCTTTCCCTTTCTGTCACCAAAATAGAAAAATTAGAGTGTCAAGGAGTACTGTAAGCAGCACTAATGAAATGTGATCATTTAAAATAATGAAATAACATCACTTAGTCTGATGATGATCCTTATATCTACTCTCCCACCCCCCAAATAAAAAGTTATAAAAGCAGAAGTGATCTTTGCCTCAGTAAGTTAGACTGTGATATTTGGAATTGAACTAGACAAGAAATGAAGTATCAGGAACCAGTTCCTCCTTGCCTCCAGGCATCAGACATGCTGTATCCTATTTGGTCTTAGCTTTTTCTCACATTTGCCCCTTCTGTTGGAATGCAGGCATTCCTCTGAAGCTTTGCAGGAAGTGCCTTAGACATGCTGGAGTCTGACCTTCCCTCTGTGGGGAGCATGTCTGGGGAATCAGTGTGAGTACCCTTCAGGGTACCCATCGTCAGGAGGGTTGGGCTCTGAGCCTGTCCTTTTCTCCATTCTGCCACAGACTGAGATGGAACAAAGAAAGTCCGTGGTCCCTTGCGTAGGAGTCAAGGGAAAGCAAGACTCCCACCTCTGAATGCTCTTAGGGTTAGAAGTGCCTTATAACTGTTCTAGGGTGCAAAGATGAGTGATAATAATGTTCCTGTTGGTAAAAACAATAACACACAGAGTATGTCATACTAATCAAAGCATTGTGTACACTGTACCTCTTGTTTCTGTCGGATGGAAGGAATTACAGGATTGCGTTTGGCAGTATTCAGTGAAAGGCCTTCAGTTAGTTGTTTTGCCTCCTGTCTCCTCATTCTTTCCTTATCCCAAATGAGTCTCTCTGGTAGTTACTTCTCACCATTCAGAGCTCAGTGTTAGCAGCCTCGCCCATCTGAAGTAACAGGGAGCCAGGACATTAGCATAGAAGGCCTCTATGTGACCAAAATAAAGGCGCCATGCACTTCGGACTGTGCAGTTGACTCATCAGAGAGCCCAGAGGCCACCACCCAGAATCTCTTTGATCTTATTTCAGACACAATTCCAATGGTATGGTTGTCTGGTCTTCCAGCTCTTGCCAGAATATATATGTGGTCATGACTAATCCTTACTGAGCACAGTTCGCCATTGCTAACTGCAGACCCTGGCTCGAGGGCTCACAGGTATTAACTCGGGTAATCCTCATGACCCCTGCTAGGAGCTGGGTAACAAGTTTGTCTCCATTTCCCCGGGGGAGGAAGGCACGAAAACAAGGGTCTATAGCCAATGGTTGGGTTTGGCTTCCATGATCTGGTCCTACAGCCGCGCTCTTAACTATAACACTACCGCCGTTGAAGAAGAGGAAGCTCCAGGAGGCAGAAAGACTGTGCAGAGGAGAGGAGAAAACTTGCACGGCCCAGCAGGTGGAGTTTATGTACAGTAGACAGGCAGGCTCCCACCTAGCAGTGGGTCTGGGTGGTAATTGGCATTCATAATGATAAATGATTTGGGTCACGAAGAGGAAGCCAAATTATGTTCAAGATTATCCATCTACCTATCTGTCTGGATATCTTTTTAAAGAAGCTAGATGGAAATATAACATGTTTTAAAATGATTTACATCCAGAATGATGAAAATAAACACAGTTTTGGTAACCACCTCCCCCGCGCCCCCAGAAGGTGGAGACGAGGCAGCTTTCCAGAGTGATTTATTTCTCGGTACTTAATGCTCCCTTGCCTTGCTGCCCGCTCTTGGGTTCCAGAGTTGCCGCTCCCTGGGTGTCTTCCCCCAGAACAAAGGTGGTGGGCCACCGGACTGCCTCCACCCCCTCTTGCTCCAGAAAAGATGACAAGAATTTATGAATCGCCCTGCACCGTGGATGGGGTGCCGCACGCTCCCTCAGCTCTGTGTTGCTCTGCCTCCACGGTGGCAGGTAGAGGGAGTGCAGTGCAGTGAACATCAGTCCTTTCGTGAACCACCGTGGAAATGGAAAGTGGTGGTGGGGGGGGGGGGTTGGTCAGGGGAGTCGAGAGGAGGGAGGGGGTTGGTGGGAATCACTGCTTTGTCTGAAAGGGAAGCTCTGTGACTGTCCCTTCAGGTCTGTGAGGTGTCTGTTGGATGAGAAGGAAATTCTTCTCTTCTTGGCTTCCACCTCCCCTGGCCCCTTTATTTTATTTTATTTTTTTTCTCCCTTTGTAGAATCCTATAAAATAAAAAAGCCCAGCAGAAAGGGAGCTGTGATGCTGTCGTCCCTGGCGTTGATGTTATTTATTTTCCTCAGTTGCTGCTCTGGAAGCCCGGAGTTGACAGAGCGGTTTTGTAGAATAGAAACATTATAGACTGTTACTGTCAGAGTGTTAAATGTGATGGATAGAGAAATAGAGGCGAAGGAGGGGACTTAATACTGAGAGCCAGGGTGCTCATGGGAAAATAAACCATCCGCATATAAGAAATGAATGAGGTAATGTGGCGGGAGGTAATGGGCTCTCGCAACATGCCGGAACAGAGATGCTTATTACGGGGCGTGCTTAACCCTTGGCACGCTGGCTCCCCTTTGTGGGTACCGGGGCTTCTCTCTGGGTCCCTCTGTGGGAGCCTGGGGGGCTTTCCTTCCGGCAGGGGAGTGGGAGTGTGGGGAGCAGGGGGCCTAGCATGTTCCTAATGACGCCTGGGACGGTGCATCAGAGAGCCTGGGTGCTCCCCAGGGGATCTGGGGGAGGAGGGGCTCTGCTGGTTTCTCCACTGGAGACCCATTGGGAGCACTTGGATTACTTGGGAGGGCGGGAAATTCCTGGTGCTTGGCTCCCTTGCTTGACCCCCCCCCACACTTGCCCCCCGGAGACGCCCTGCTGCTCTCCGTAGCTGGTGCCTAGCCCTGTGCCCCTGGCCCACCTGTCGGGGGGAGGGAAGGGCAGATAGGGTCATCTTTATTACCCCCCTGTCAAGCACGGTGCCTGCTGCAAGGTGAGCCCATCAGGTGGGCACCCTGCATGGATGGGACACCCCAGGGACCCAACCAGGCAGGTGGGGTGCAGTGCAGTGAGCTGAAATGTGGTCGGGTTCTGTGAGCAACATGCTTTTTCCCTCGGCACTGGGTTCCTGTGGCCTTTCCTACTCACTCTTGTGTCCTGCGTCTGACAAGGATTTAGTAAATTAGGAGGACTCAGCCGACCCGGGCCCCCCCCCCCCCCCATCTACCTGCTGGGTGGCCTCGAGTGAATCATGTACTCTCTGGGCGTTAGTTTCTTCATCCATAACGTGGCTAAATTTATTATCGGGAGTAAACATAATCACGCTTATGAAAGTGTTGGCAGGCTATAAAACATTGTGCAAATACCAAAGTATTACCATTATTTCTGTTGTTAGTAACAGGACAATAAACACGCATTAAGTGATAAAGTGAAGAACTTCACCCAAGAAATCGTGTTTTCAAGTCAGCGGCTTCGCGTGCTCCAAGCAGTGCCATCCTCGGCGGATGCTAAAGTGGTGGTCACATGGTCAAGGACACCGCCCTGGTGGGACGTTGGTTTCGTTGGGGACCCCGGGGACTGCAGTCACCCTACAGCTGGGGTATTCGTCTTCTCCTCTTCAAAGTTTCACGGAGCCGCTGGATTTTGGAGAGAGAAGGGCTCATAGAGAATGTAGATCGTTGGCCTTGATTCTGTTTGGAACATGCTGCCTGCTGGAGCTCGGACCCCACCTCCAGCAGCTGCTGGATGTTTCCCTGGAGCTCTTCCATCCAAGATCTTCTTCAGCCCAACCTCGTTCTCGGAGATGTGACTGCGCCCTATGAGGCCATGCCGCTAAGGGCCCTCATGATGATAAGATAGTCCACATTCTGGGGTTTTTTTTTTTTTTTTTTTTTTGATTGTCAGTTTGATTTCAGAGGTCCTTAGTATTTCCACAGGAGCAGGAGGACCTAGGTTGGGGGGCATGGTCGACCGTGCCAAGTCTCAGGTTGGCATAGGTTGACCACTGGAGGCGAGGGGCCAGTCTTACCTCCTGCTTCCTTTTCCTCTAGATCTCGTCCTCGCTTCTGGGTCCACACCTGCCAGACAGGGTGGAAGTCTTGCTTTTTCGGCTGCTCGTCCTGGGGATGTCCGGTCACCTGTCTCCGGTTTGTCCTGTGTATGTCTGGTCTCCGTCTGTCCTTCACACTTTGCTGCCTTATACTTTTCTCAACAACCATGGCCTGTATAGAATGTTCGTTTCTCTTGATTCCTCAGATTTGTAGACTATGTGTAACAGCTGGCTAGTTACAGTTTCTGGTGTTTGATTGTTTTGCATGAGAGCATCTTGTCTTATGAAGGATATTAAAAATTTCCTGAGAAAAGGGGTATATTCTGTATATATATATATTTTTTTCCCTATGATTGGCATTGCATTACCCTCTTTTCTATTGATTTGTCATCTGTTTGTCTCTAATACTTTCTTCTCCCTGTTTCCAGTCTTCCTCACCAGATTTTCAGTTCCTCCTAGAAAGAAGCATCGCCTGAGGTGTCTTTTGCTGTCCTAAGGCACCTAGTATATAACCTCCCTTGTTATTTTTTTAGCTTATTGACAGTTTTTTTTTTTTTTTAAGATTTATCTATGATAGACAGAGAGAGAGAGAGAGAGGCAGAGACACAGGAGGAGAGAGAAGCAGACTCCATGCCAGGAGCCCGACGCGGGACTTAATCCCGGGACTCCAGGATCGAGCCCTGGGCCAAAGGCAGGCGCCAAACCTCTAAGTCACCCAGGGATCCCCTATTGACAGTTTTTAACAGAAAATGTTCTGTTCCTGCCCATGTCTACTTTATGTGCTCAGACACCCTTATATCCAGCCTTAAATGGAGCAGGAAGGAATGCTAGGTGGACATGAAAAATAGTCCCAACTGATGACACAATCTTGTCTCTTGGTAAATAATATTGTTGACGCATTAGGGTGAGAGTAGCTTTGGCGGGGGTGCATCTAGGTCTGTGCTTAAGCATCTGCCTTCAGCTCAGGTCATGATCCCGGGGTCCTGGGATCGAGTCCCACATCGGGCTCGCCATAGGGAGCCTACTTCTCTCTCTGCCTGTGTTTTCCCCTTTCTCTGTGTCTCTCATGAATAAATAAATAAAATATTTTTAAAAAGAGAACAGCTCTGAGGGTAGAATGTGCTGGCGCATCTGAAGGCTTTCGACCAGTACCTGACACCAGAACTTGTTAGTTACCCCAGTAGTGCATTGGTGGTGGTCATGATGGTTGAAAGCAGGAACAGTCGCAGTAATGCCTGATGCCCTCTGGTCTGCCTTTTTTGCTCCATTTGTATTTTGAGAGAGTTCCGTATATTTGGGTAGAATCTGTAAGCTGAGGAAACCCCACGACTAGACCCTCTCCGTGTGAGTCTGCCTTGGGCTGCTGGGATCCTTCTGCCTCTTGCTTGTTCTAAAGGCTGGAGCCTGTCATGGTGTCTTCCTGATGGCCTCTGTGGTCCTGGGACATTGTCTTCAAATGTGTCCCTATAAAAGCCAGCTTCAGTTGGGTTCATGCAGCAGTGGGTGGGGAGGAGTGTATTTTTGGACCCAGTAGGTACAAACCCCTGGGTTTGTTTGAAACGTACAAGAAGGACAGTAACAAGGAAGAGGGGAGATCTGGCTCCTGGCCTTTTCGGGAGACTCTGCTTCTGTGCATCCAGGCCCCTCTAGGATGCCTAAAGTGGGCGGACATGGAGACCAGAGTTCAGGAGCAAAGTGGAACAAAGCAGAGAAGGGCAGTGGTTTCCCCTTGTGGATCAGCTATTTTTCTAACTCCCCTTCTTTTCTGTCTCCCAAGCCGTAGCTCACAGCGCTGTCCGTTTCACCACCTCTTAGCTCAGAAGGGTGTGCACTGGGCCCTTCCTCTTGGGAATAGGGAACTCCTTTCGGGGGGGAATTGCCGGTATCCTTCAGCAGGTGAGACCAGTTAGCCTCCAGAATAACCTGGGCTGCTTATAAAATGCAGAGTCACAGGCAGGTTTGCTCTCTGGCCTAGGAATCTGCGTTTCATAAATAACCTCCCAGGAAGTAGATTCCTGCTGCACATACCTTACTCGTTGGGAAATACCTCTACCTTTGCGCCTCCTCCCATTCCACCGTGGTGGTGCCTCACTTACTGGTCCTGAAGCTGAGGATCCACTGCTATGTGAGAGCATTTTATTATATTTTTTAAATATTTTATTTGTTTATTCATGAGAGACACACAGAGAGAGGCAGAGACACAGGCAGAGGGAGAAGCAGGCTCCCTGCGGGGAGCCCGATGCGGAACTCGATCCCAGGACACTGGGGTCATGCCCTGAGCCGAAGGCAGGTGCTCAACCGCTGAGCTCCACAGGTGCCCCAACCATGTGAGAGCATTTTAAATGCAGCCCGTGTGCTCACTTCAACAACACATATAAAAAATGAGAACAAGACGGAGAAGATTAGCATGGTCCTATCCAAGGATGGCGTACACATCTGTAAGGAAGTTCCTCTTAGTTCACTGAGCTCTGCACTTGTGATTTGTGCCCTTTCCTAAACCTGTTTTATATCCTGAAATTTAAAAAAAAAGCATCTGTTGTCCTTTAATTAATGGTCCTCTGACCTATGACCCCAACCCAAGAACTTTTGACCTGCATCAAGAACTTTTGAGGAGACTAGAGAACTGGTATTACAGATCCAGGGTGTTCCTGTAGACAGCTGTCCCTGAAGGGTTGGTAAGATGCAAGTGCCTACATCTTTGTTCAAAAATCTAGTTTGTAGCAGTTGCGGGGAATGGGTGGCAGGAGCGAGCAATGCCTCTCCTCGTTCCTCCTGTGCAGTCTGTGGTGACCACCGTCAGGATACCTGCGGTGTCCCCTGCACACGGGTTAGAATGTTGGCGGCTCGAACTGGGCCAGGAGAGCCTGTGACAGTGTTGCCCGGACACTCCTGGAGATGGGGATCATAAGGGGAGAGTGAGAGGGTGCCCTGGATTTGCATTCACAAACGTGAATATGCTCACGAGCTCCAGCTTTTTCCAAGATCTCGGAGATGCGATTGTGTTTACTCACGTGCACGTGCACTGCCTCCTGCTGATAGAGTTGTGTATTTGTAGGTACCGTTAGGCATTTCCCTTCCACGCCGCAGCTGCCATACCGGAGCCACCTGTCCACTTAGAGTTGGCTGAGTTGTGTGTGTGAGTGTGTGCCCTCACGTGGGTGTATGTGTATATGTTTACGCCTGTGTTTGGTGACCGGCCATCCTCTTCTCGTGGTCTCCTGTTAGGACTTGGTCTGTGCCACAGTGCAGAGATGCTTAACTTACCCTGCCGGTTCCACTGATGTCCAGCCACGACATGTCTTCTGATTTTTGAAAACTTGGTGTTTGCAAACATCCTTGTTCCTCTCTGATTTCCCCCCCTGTGCTATCGTAAATGTGTGAAGGCAGGGGAACTTCGGGACGATGGTCTAGAGATGAGACGGAGGAGAACGTGTCTGGATTGTGTGGGTAGTGGGTTACTTGGTATAGGTTTGTATCATTGGAGTTGAGTTATAGTGGTGGGACCAGGGGAGGGAGACAGACAGACACACATGGACATAGAGACACTCAGATACAGACACACAGACGCTCAGATACAGGCACAGACACACAGATATACAGACATGCAGACACACACATAGACCCACAGGCATTCAGATACAGACAGACACACAGACATACACATAGACGCACAGGCATTCAGATACAGGCAGACACCTAGACAGACACAGACAGACACCCAGATACACACACACACACACACACACACACACACACATAGATACCCAGATACAGACAGACACACACACACCATAGACAGACACACAGACACACAGGCATTCAGATACAGACAGACACACACAGACAGACATCTGGACAGACACAGACAGACACCCAGATATAGACACACACACACACACACACAGATACCCAGACAGGCAGACAGATACACACAGATACCCAGATAGAGACAGACACATACGCCTAGATACAGACACACAGACACCCGGACACACACACACACACACAAGCACACAGACACCCCGATGTAGACAGACACACAAACACACACACAAAACTACACATATACATACAGCACACACACATTCAGATACAGACACAGAGACAGACAGACACACACACACAGTATCTGTACTGACTCTCATGAGCCTGAACTCCTTCTGGCGGGGATGACCTGTTAGCCAAGGGCCCAAGCCTGCGGGTGACAACATGGGTCTCTCTCTCTCTCTCTCTGTCTCTCTCTCTCGGTCACAGCCATTTCTGCCGGCTGCACTCAGTTTCTGCCTGAACCGAGAAGCCCACATACTCTCAGGCCTGAGATGGGGAGGAAAGGAAAAGGAATGGCCTGTCCTCTGACCTTTCCTAAACCTCTTCTCCGCACAGCTCCAACAGCGCCCATGAGGACCGCGCCGCCTTGTTACGGTGGGCTCTGGCATTCAGAGCCACTTCCCTACAAATCTCTTTTTCTTGGCATTTCCTCCAATTTAACCACCCCTGAATTGCATTTGAATCAGTTGAGAGAAAGAGAGAAGGGGAGGAGGCTCCCCCCCTTGCTCTTGGAAAAGCAGCTCACAACCAGCTTTATTTGGTAAAACGCTGCAATAGATGCTTGTCAGAAATAATTTATTCCTGTTAGCTGTAATCTGAAGGAAAACAGATACAAGTCCTATAGTTAAAAAAAAAAAGTAAAGTAGTCTTGCTTTCGCTGACAGTACAAAGGTGTCATATACAAGAAGGATTGACACAGACCAAGGGGTCTTGTGGGAAATATGATAATAACTATAAAGAAGACAGATTATTCCCCAGTTGCCAACATTCAAACCTTTTTACAGTCAGTTCAAACATATAAAACTTTATTGCTCTAGCAGAAAGGGGAACAATTTCTGGTTGCACAGCTTTCCCAGGGCTGGGTTTATACTGTCTGTGTTATTGCTCTATAGTGGCATTTTAAAGTTTATTGAACAAGACTTTTACAATTGAAGGAAGTATATAAAACTGTAAATTTATTAGATTTTTCAGGATAAGTGCCCTTTCTAGTTGTGCTCAAGAATTCGGAGCTACGAGAAACTGCTAGTTACAAGACTTATTAATATTAAAGGCTGAGACTACGCACATTTTATACCTTAACCGGTCTCAAAAATAATATTATTATATTACTGGGCGTCAAGGCTCTGATGCTGTGGAATTGGATGGCTACACACATGGAGGACTCTGAAATACCAGACGTGTTTATTTTTCACTGGCTAAAAAGTTAGCTCTTGTTATATCTTACTTTATCTGATTTGAAGGAATCGGTCAGGATTACTCCTCTGTTCGCTGAAGATCTCTCACGGTGGTTTTTCGGTCAGACTCTTGCTTATTTCCCAGCATTTCTCGGTGGAGGGCTACCGTGTTGAGTACAGGTGATGGGCTTTTGGAGCGTATTTTACGTGAGGTAATGTATCGTGATCTCCCCCCCCAAAGCAGCTAAACATTCAAATAATCGAAATGCTGCTAAAAGGAGTTCTTTATTATGTTTTTCAACTTCTCTCTTTTTAAATTTTTTTAATTAAAAAGTTTTTTATTTCTTTTTTTAAAAATTTTTTTATTTCTTTTAAAAAAATTTTTTTTTTATTTCTTAAAAGCCTTTGAGGGACCTGACTTTAGGAATTTTGTAATGTTTGTGATCATCTGTATCATGGTTTCTGACCATCTGCACTCTAGATTTTTTAGGCGAGAAGATTCTTTGTTGTGGGGGCTGTGCTCTGCTCTGTAAGGTGTTCAGAGGCATCTCTGTTCTCTACCATAGTAGGCAGTGTCCCCGTTATTCCAGCCAAAATGTCTCCAGACATTGCCAGGTGCCCTCTGGTTGGGGGAGGGGTAATCATCCCTTGTTAAGAAGCACCCATTTATTTTATTTTTTATTTTTTTAGAAGATTTTATTTATTTATTTGACACAGAGATGGAGAGAGCACAAGCAGGGGGGAGCAACAAAGGGAGAGGAAAAAGCAGGGCTCCCCGCACCTGATGTGGGGGTGGAGGATGTGGGGCTCGATCCCAGGACCCCGAGATCATGACCTGACCCAAAGGCAGACGCTTAACCAACTGAACCACCCAGGTACCAGAAGAACCACTCACTTACCCATTATTATAATATGTCTTTGAAAACAAATTTTTTTACTGTAAATAATAAAGTATATGATGTGGGTTATATCTGGTAATTAAAAAAAAAAAAAACCAGTTACCCAATATGGTCAATGACAGGCTTTTTTTAACTTTCAGAAATGTCTGACTGTGGACTTCTCTTCAACAGTGTGTTTGTTACCCAAAGAATATGGCCTAACTCAGTCTTTGAAGTGTTCTGTGGAATTTCTCGGGGCTAAATTACTCCATAATAAGAAATGACCTGTTTGCTTGCCTGAGTCCGACGGCCCATGTTTACGGGTGTATCCATCTCTGAGTCTGGAGGGCAAATTCTTTCTGTATTATCTTAGGGTTCACCACTTATATATATGTTAGCCTCTTTGATTTTTCAAACGCATGTGCAGAATCATATGTACATACACATACACACATTTACATTACGAGCCTTTCGCAGTGAAGGATTTCAGAGGGACGGAGACATTTGGATTATAATTTTCTCACTTGACATATTTAATGTGGATGTACCATCAACTTGCCTTTAATTTTCAATTTGTGTTCGAGAATTTTTTTAACCTCATCAGAAGGTTTTATTAGTGGATACATTAAAAACATTCAAAGAGGTTGTTTATAGCACCTGTTCACCTTCGTGCCACTTAATGTTAGGGAAGTACCTACGTGTGAATGGCACTTTGATTTGGGATTTTGTGCTAATTTGCCTAAAATTAGCCATAGCGTTTAGAGAATAATTAAGACAATATGTTTTCAAAAGAGAGTAAATTATAACAGGCCTTTTGTTTTTTATTGCTTGCTGCAATTTTGGAAGTCTATTTGCTTTTTCCCCCTTCATTGTAAAAATTTTAGACACTTGTGACTTAGGTGTACCTCGAAAGTGTCTTGCTTCTGTTACTATTTTGTGGAGCCACTGATCTTTCCTGTCCCCGTGGCCTTGGATGGTTGGTGATGTTAGCCGTGAGGCAATGTGTCCTTTCTCCTCCTCTTGCCATCTCTCTAGGTCGTTGGGCCCCTACCCTGTCGGTGCATCCGAGGTTCTCTTGTGTGAGGATGTGTGACATCCCTAAGAAGCATGCTATAACTCACTTTATTTATTGATGTTTTTCTGGTAAGCTGGATATAAAATACGTGATTGGAAAGCAGATCATACAATTGGAAAGTTGGTGGGTCGCCTCTGGTGATCCTCTTAGTAAGTCAAAGGGTGTGTTCACCATCACCCCTCTAGCTACATTTGGTTTCCTTATGTCATAATACACCTTGCTTGACTTTTTCAACTACTAATATCCATAGCCATGTGGTACCCGTCCAATATGGCAGCTGTGGAGTTACGCGTGAGTCATGTGGCCGTCTTTGAACTTGGCCATCAGAGGAGGTGCTTAGCCCCTATGCGGCGGGCTCCCACCCCTACAAATGATAGCGTCCACACTTCATGAAGTTAAAGAATGCTTACGGTCTGTGGTGTAACTTGTCATGAGAACCCGACACTGAGTCAGGCATCCACAGCCCTCCCCTCCAAAGCACTCCTGGTGAAGAGCAGAGTCTTCTTCAGGTCGCGCTAACCCCTGGATCCCCAGGTCCTGCTCCCAGGCACCCTGGGGGAAGGGGCAGATCGCCGTCTTAGGAGAACTGTGGCCAGGTGAAAGGAGTCACTAAAGGAGACCAGAACCCCAGGCAGAGTTGGGTTCCGTGCATGTCCCAAGTTCCTGGCCGGCCTCGGCCAGGCCGCCACCTGCGGCGGTGGGTCGCCGAGGCCTGTGGGCTCCTCCAGGCTGAGAGGGAGCGAGCAGGAACAGCACGAAACAGCAAATGTCAGGAAAGTGGTAAGCCCTGAATCTTTTATGAGACCTTGGGTATTCTGATCACAGCTCCGCTGACACTGAGATGGGAATACAGATTACGGGAGGGGGCGGCTGTGACATGAAGCCCAGGCTTAAATCTTCCCAAGGTTTTAACGTGCCTCGCCATATGAATATTTTGTTATTTTATTTGGCGCCGTTCCCGCAGGAGGCCAGGAGAGAGAGCGCTGGCCGAGCCTGGGCCAGGGCAGGGCCCGAGATGCGGGAGCTGAGAACCACACTGTGGCTGATGAGGCTCACACCCTTGTACGGCTGTGCGTGTGTGTGAGTGTGTGAGTGTGTGAGGCAGTGTGAGGGTGAGAGACTGAGAATGCGAGTCTGTGTAATAGTGTGTGTGTGAGGAGGTATGTGAGATTTCATGTGAGAGAGTATTGGAACGTGAGTGTGCATGTAGGGTGTGTGTGTGAGAATGAGTGTGTGTGACAGTGTGAGAGGAATGTGAGTGTGTATGTGAGAGAATGTGAGTATGATTTGAGAATGTGAGAGAACGAGTGTGTAAGACAGTGTGTGTGAGAATGAGTGAGTGTGTGTTGGAGACAGAAGGTGTGTGAGAGAATGACTGTGATGTGAGAGAAAGAGTGAGAGAGACCTGTGAGCATGAGAGAGAATGAGTGCGTGAGACTGTGTGAGATCGCGTGTGTGAGAATGAGTGTGAGAATGGGTGTGGGTTGGAGACAGAAGGTGTGTGAGTGTGTGAGAGAATGAGCGTAATGTGAGAGTATGAGAGAGAACTGAGAGCATGACAGAATGAGTGTGTGAGACTGTGTGAGAGAGAACGAGTGTGTGTAACAGTGTGCGTGTGTATATGTGTGTGTGTGTGAGAGAATGAGTGAATGTGACAGTGTGTGAGACTGTGAGAGAACGAGTGTATGTATGTGTGTGGGGAATGTGAGTGAGTGTGTTGGAGACAGATAGTGTGTGTGAGTGTGTGAGAGGCCACGTGTGAGAGAGACCTGTGAGCATGAGAGAGAATGAGTGTGTGAGACTGTGTGAGAGAGAACGAGTGTGTGAGACAGTGTGAATGTGTGTGTGGGAGAGAATACGTGCTGGGGGGATGTGAATGCGCGTGTGAGCCAGGGAGTGTGCACGAGAGCACAGCTCCCCGGGAATCGTGTCGCGTGTCAGGCCTGGATGCTAAGGCCCTCAGACCTGCTTATGAATTCCCTCGGCTTCCGGTGAGGGAAGGAAGGAAAAGAGCAAGGCCCTGAGCTGCCACGAATTGCTCGCCTGAGAGCTTGTCTTGGGAATGCAGATGGTTCAGGGGCCTCCAGGCTGGGGTGGCTTTTAGGGAAAATGGGGGGAAGCCACGAGAACGTGGGGGCCTGTGGGGCCGCGGGACACGCGAGCGAGGGACGCTGCCGCCCCGAGGGGAGGCCGCAGGCCTGTGGCGGGGCGGCGCGGCCAGGGGCTCGCCGTGGGCCCGGCCGGGGCGTGAACTTGCGGCCGAGCTCAGGGGAGGCCCGAGGGTGCAGCCGGCGCGGACGGGGCGGCCCTGACGGAGGCCGAGCGTTGGCCGAGCCCCAGAGCCCCAGAGCCCCAGGGAGCCGCAGGCGCCGTGAGGGCCGCCGTGAGGGCCGCGCAGAGCTAGACTTTGAACTGCTTTCCCGGAGCACGACTTGGCAGCGCCTTCGAGCGTCTGGATTCCGCTTCTCCACACGTGTCCGCATCTGGAGGGTCGCGCGCTGGCCCGGAGCCAACCCGGAGCCAACCCGGAGCCAAGCGGCGAGGCAGGCGGCGAGGCGGGGAGCCGGCAGCCCGGCACGGGCCACGGGGCAGGCGGCGCTGTGGGCGCGGGGCCCGGGGGCGGCCTTGTCTCTCGTCGGAGCCGTTGCCCAGCAGAGGAGCGGTGTGAGGGGCACGCGGGGGTGACTGAGGCGTCGTCATTCATCAAGAAGAACTATTTGTATCCAGTGACGCGGAGGTGTCAGGCTCTGGTCTAAGTGCCTTTAGCATATGTCACCTTCACAGCAAATCTGTGGCGCAGGTACTTCATCCTCACCTTAGCGATGGAGGAGCCAGGGCTGAAGCAGGCGTAGGGGAATAGAGCCGGGTTTTGCCATTCATTCATTCATTCATTCATTCATTCATTCATTTTAGAGCGAGAGAGCAGGTGTTGGGGGGAGAGGGCGCAGCAGAGAGAGAAAGAGAGAGAGAATTTCCAGAAGACTTGAGCACGGAGCCCGATATAGGGGAATAGAGCCGGGTTTGCCATTCATTCATTCATTCATTCATTTATTTATTTTAGAGCGAGAGAGCAGGTGTTGGGGAGGGAGGGCGAAGCAGAGAGAGAAAGAGAATTTCCAGAAGACTTGAGCACGGAGCCTGATGCGGGGCTTGATCTCACGACCCCAAGACCGTGACCTGAGCCGAAATCAAGAGTCGGACACTCAACTGACAGCCACCCAGACCCCCCACCTGGCCGGAGCCGGGTCTGAATCAAGGCTGTCTCCAAGGAGCTTGGCCTCAAACCCCCACCTGGCACATTTGGCCTGAATCTGTTCCTTCCCTCGAGCCCCCACTCACTGAGCGCCTAGCAGATGCCACGTTCCATGCGGGGTGCTGGGGGTGCACACTGGGGGAACACCGACCCCATGCCCACCGTCATGGGGCACCCAGGCCAATCGGCAGTGGCGGTGGTGCCACAGGTGCTCCGAGAAGGCTACCCATGGTCCACAGTGGCGGCCAGTCTGCATAGACGGGATGGCTGCATCCCACCCAACTTTTTGAGGTCCCCTTTGTCAAAATCGGCGTCCCCCGAAGGCTCCATCTGCCTCCGTTGTTGACACCCAGAGAGCTGGCCTTCGTTCCATGAAAGTTTCCAGAAGCTTCGCAGGGGAAGAGGGGCTTGTGGACAAAATGGGAAGCAGACCCACCAGAGAAACAGGCCCAGCTGCTTGTTGCAGGAAGTTCTCTAGCCTCGTTAGCCCCAAATTGTAGCCGAACAAAGCTAGGTCCATGGAAACAGAAAGAATAAGTAAACAAGAAAAGAAAAGGAGAGAAAACCCCACTTTAACTTGAATAACCCACCGCTGAGCCGGCTCCTGAGTTCAGAGTGGGGGATTCTCATGTTTCCAGGATATTTTCAGATTCTGATGGTAATTAGGGGAAGACCATTGTGACCTTGAAACTTGGTCTGGGGGGACTGAGCTGAGGACCACCAAGACATTGCACACAGACCACCCACGGCAGATGCTTGCATGGATCTGCTGGCCAGTCGTAAGGTTGTCTGCGAGGCAACCTAAGCCCTATTTTGTAGGGCGAGTTGGAAGGGTGAGAGCAGGTGTTGAAAAGCCATGAAAAAAAAAAGGATTAAAACAAACATGTGCCTCAGGCTCATTTCAGCTAGCAGCCGGACTTCCTCTCTCTTTCTCTGAATTTGATATTATTACAGGAACATTATCACAGACTCAATTTTCAGTCGAGAGTGAAAAAGCAGTCAGCTCTGGGGGTGGCTTCTCGTGAGCCCCATAAATCCGCAGGGAGGAGGGCACGGGGTGGGCAGACAACACCAGGACCGGTGTAGGCCGTCACAGTGCCAGGACACACTGCGTGGTGTAGGTGCAGCCAGGGAGCGGGTCACGGGGCACACCGCGGAGTGTCGTTTCGAGGGTTAAACGGGCGAGCGTGTGTAGGATTGGGGCCTGCACGCCGTGCTCAGCGAGTATCAGCTGTTGCTCCCATTTCTTCCTGGGCAAAGTGACGCCATCCTCTCTCTGCAGAATGAGAAGGTGACATCCCAAAAAGAGAGGCACCGTCGTGGGTAGGAAGGAACTTCTTTGGGGTTCCCTTAACTTGTTCCCGTTTTCTCATTTCAGTTCCCTGCTTGTCCTTATTGGAAGGCTTCCAGAAGTAGAGTTGAAACTGGGGACCTTCTCCAGTGCTGTTGAATTGATGGGGTGTGTGCCCCGGTGGTGTGAGGGGCCACCTTTCTTCCTATGGGGACAGAGAAGGCCCATGTAGGGGATTCAGGATGAAGGAAGGGGATGACCAGGTTGGAGATACCAGATTCCTTCCAATGTTGAACAGAAGAGTGGACAGTGACAGCTGAGTCCAAGGGACTTGGAATCCACCTGCTGTCGCTGACCCCATCTGGCCTGCTCGCCTCACACCCTCCTGCCATGGGCCCTTCTTCCCCCCTGCTCCTCACCCCGTCCACTTGCATGAGGGGAAATTGCGTCACCCCCTGAAAGGACCGGGTGGCTGTTGGCCATGGGCCCTCAGCGGTGACCCAGGGCTGCACCGTCAGCCACCGAGACGTCTGCTGACCGGGGGGCAGAGGCATGGATGCTTCTAGCAAAACTTTTACCCTCACGAGTTTTTCTTTGGGTCCTTGCTGCCTCCCTCCCCTGCGATGCCCCAGAGGGTTGACTTTCTGTGACAAGCCTGAGAAACAGGTCTGTCGGGGAAGAACATGGGGAGAAACCGGATTTGGGAAATTGCTTTCAGGACACGCAATCTCCACAAGCACGGGCCTGTCCCCCACAAGCGCAACCGTGGTTGTTGCCCGTGTCTCTATGAGAAGAGTTGAAGGGAATGATATAGACGCTCCGTTACGGATGTCCAGCCGCCGTGGGCCGAGGGCCTGCTACGTGCTGGACGCTGGCGTGTGGCGCTCATTGGTGGGAGGTCTCCGGTCGTGCTTGGCCGTGGGGAGGGGACCCCGGTGGGGGGAGCAGACAGGTTCTCGGAATGCAGTTGGGGGCTGAAGAGCTGAGACAACTGAATTGGTTTCCCCTGTTTCCCTTTGCTAGTTTTTTTTTTCTTTCTTTTCTTTCTTTCTTTCTTTCTTTTTTTTTTTTTTTTTTTTTTTTTTTTTTTTTTGTCTTTCTTTTCTTTTCCATGAGAGAATCAGAAAGGTCCCATCTGCCTTTTAGGGGGAGGGTCTTGCTTGGTGACTAGTAGCATCTGGGGTAGGGTCCAGTTCATTATGCCACCCAGAATATCAAAGCAGTTTAGGCGTTGGAGACCAGGGAAGAAGAAGGGATTTAAACACACACACACACACACACACACACACACACACACACACCCCACAACCCTGCTGCCAATCGGGTAGCTCTCTCTGCTGTCTGCAGGCTGCTGCTACCCACTCGTTACAATTAAAATGAAGTGTCCGTCAGCGGCTATCTTCTCTGTGTGGCCCATATGTTTCTGAGCTGATACTGTCCGGATTATTCTGTTCGGGAAAACGATAACGGCTGTTTATAACCTTGGCAAACACTGAGGCTTAATCAGGCTGGAGCACATTTTCACCAACTGGCTGATAACAGGCTGTTAGCAGCCTTATCGCTGGGGAGAGATAGGCCAAAATAAGCAGATCTGTGAGCACAGGAGCCCAATCGAGTGGTACACACTCTGGCCCCAGCTTTATTTTTAGATTCCCTTTCCCCGGTTGATATCAGAAGGCGCAGAGGAAGGAGGTGGGGTGGGTAGTAATGTGTGCCCCCGTGGGATGTTAATCAACATGAGAGGCAGAGGGTCAGCCCGGCTTCCAGTGCTCCGGGCTCCCTTCAAATGAGGGAAAACACGTGCAGGTCTTAGGAGACAAAGGAAGGGAAGGGGCTCTGTTTCCTGGCCTGGTGTGTGGGCCCCGATGCCTGTTGGGCTCAGCATCTTCCCGCCGTTGGAGGCTCCATCTGGACCGGCCGGCATAGGTGCTGGGCTCTTCCTCTGTAGGGAAGAGCCTGCTTGTGCTTTCTCTCCTGCTGTAGGGCCTGGCTTGTGCTTTCTGTCTTGGTGGCCTCCCTCCGGAGTGACAGACCCTGTCCCATTCATCGTCCTCGCGTGGGCTTAGAGGCCACACAGTGGGCCGGGTCAGTGGAACACAGACAGGAGAACGGACACTGAGTGGGAGGCCCAGGGACCAGCATAACCCGAGGCCCCATGGAGTCCTGGACTGGTGACTGGTTCTCAGCCCCCAGGGAGGCACTACTGTGTGCGTTTTCAGAGCGGCCCAACCTCCTGCCTCTTGGGATGGTCTTCAAGGACGAGCCCTTTGGACCCGTCCCCATACAGTGAGAGATAAAAGCCAGATCCACAGCTAGCTTTTTTGCTTCTGGACCCGGTTCTCCGAAACAAGTTACTCCTGAGCCTTGACATGTGTGCGCTGCTAGAGCAGGTAATGGATTTGAGACAAAAAGATAGAGGTGAGGCCGTCAAGCGTGTGATGGAAATACACGTCGGAGGGGACGCGGAATGGCGATGGGCAGCAGATGCCAGAAAAAGAAGGCAAGCGGGAAGGTGTTGTTTGCCGTGGACAGTGGAAGTCTTGATGTTTCCTCTGCATTCTGCAGAGACCGTCCTCTCCGGAAGAGCATTGGGCATCTTTCTGTCTGCTTCCGTCCGTGGGTCCGTCTCCATCTCTCTTCTCCCCTTTCTTTCCTGTCCTCTCCCTGCTTGCTCTGCGCAGCTGCCCCGTTCCCGACTCACTTTTGTCTGCCTAAGACCCAGCCAGTGGAGTCAGGTGGCGGGAAAGAGGGGCAAGCGGACCCGTGCATGGGGGGAGGGAGGCGTTTTCAGGGGCGCACAGATTGAAGTAAGCACAGAAGGCAGCGGAGAGCATTATTACCATTATCATGCAAATCTATTTACAAGGCTCCCTTTATTCATTAATCTTTGAATAGCAGAACCGTTCATACAGCCCTGAAATAAGAACCACCTGTGCCTCTACAACCAAAAAAATTAAAAAAAAAAAAAAAAAAAGATACGGGCGTTAAGGACAAATGATATGTGGGAGCAGGAAGGGAAAAATTAAATATAAACAAATCCAATCATTCTGTCATTTAGATCTCCACGTATATGATTTTACAGCTCCCCTGTTGCAAAATGGCCAGCTGATGGGCAATTTAGGAGACGTCCCCCAAGTTGAGAGAAAATCTCGGGGGAGGGCTGGAAATGTAATCAAATGACTCCAACAGTCTGTGTTTAAAAATCCAAACACAGGTTTTTCTGCACCAATTCTTAATTCTCCTGTTTGGAAGTTAGTGCCCATAAATGGAATCTAAATGATCCGGGTGAGTGTTTCAGAGCTGCTGGTGGACTCAATATAGAGGAATCTCTTATATTATTGTCACTGAATTCATCATAATATAATATAAAAATCTAAATCTGGAAGAGACCTTACATATGATCCAGTTCAATCCTCTCACTGTCTATTAAACCTTTAATTAAGAGTTCTTTACACGTACTCCACATCCCCATTTGTCACATGGCACATAGGCTGGTTACATTATCTTTGGAGCGGTTATTCTTACAGGGAGCAACATAGCTCTTGCAAACACTTATTACCCTGTGTTATAGGCAATTAGCAGGGGCTGCAGGGAGATGCGGGGAAGGGCTCCAGCTTTCTTTGCCACTGTTGCTAAGATGGCAGGATACCAGTTAGAAAGTCCACAGAAGAGAACATCTCCCACGTAGGGCTAAGCCTCTTCTGAGGAAACCTACAAGAGTGCCAACAAAATGCAATGGCCTCCGCATCCCTTTCAAGTGGACCTGACGTTAGCTGAGCCTGACAGATCCTGACAAATCCGTCAAGACGTTGGCTCCTTTAGTTCTAACCACCAAACATTATTGCTCACAAGTGTTAGAGTCACAGAATCTTAAGAGCCAGAGGAACCCACCTGAAGAACTACGTCCTGGTTGTGTAGATGAAGAAATCGAAGCCCCGGAGAGGGGACTGGAGCTGCCTGGTCCGTCTGAACGAGGGCTCCAACTCTAGGGATGAAGAGGATCTCCTACCTTCTAGCTCAGCGCTTTTTCATTTTTATGATGACTTTATAGGGTGATTTAGTTGTAGGATGAAGAAGTTAAAATAAATCCCTTAACTGTCCATGCCACTGTGGACTCATCTAAAATAAGGATTGTAATTCCTCAGTTGATTTTTAAGTTCCCCAGGAGCTGGGCCTGTGCCATCCACCTCCGCCTTTCCCGGGTGCACGCTCTGAACGTGGAGCTGCTCAATAGATGTTGACTACTGAATATTTGAATGAATATTTGAATGAATGAGTGAATGAATGAATAAATGAATATGACTTTTAATTGGATTTCTCAAGTGATGACTCTTTCATTAAACGATTGATCTAAGTTGGGCGCATATTCCCAGCCACTCATTTCTTAAATCTGTTTCAGGAGAAACAAAGAAAAATGGTGATGAGGCCTTTGGCAGTTCTGGTGAAAGACCTCTCGGGACTGCAGAGGCCTGTTTATAATCGAGGAATTTTGTTATTGTTCGTTTGCCTTGTGGTTGGTGGTTCGCAAAGCCCATGCTCCTGAGGGTCATTTGACTTTGAGGTTCTCGGTAGTTAGAGTCTTTCCATTTTTCCCAGCGATGGAAGGGGAGTTTGCTTCTTTTCTTTTCTTTTCTTTTCTTTTCTTTTCTTTTCTTTTCTTTTCTTTTCTTTTCTTTTCTTCTTTTCTTTTCTTCTTTTCTTTTCTTTTTTTTCTTTCTTTTCTTTCTTTCTTTTCTTTTTCTTTTTTTCTTTTCTTTCTTTCTTTCTTTCTTTCTTTCTTTCTTTCTTTCTTCTTTCTTTCTTTCTTTCTCTTTCTTTTCTTTCTTTCTTTCTTTCTTTCTTTCTTTCTTTCTTTCTTTCTTTCTTTCTTTCTTGATTTTTCACTTATTTGTTTGACACAGAGAGAGTGTGTGTGAGCACAAGCAGGAGGAATGGTAGGCAAAGGGAGAGGGGGGAGCAGACTCCCCGCTGAGCAGGGAGCCTGATGTGAGACTTGATCCTAGGACCCCAGGATCATGACCCAAGCCGAAGGCAGATGCCCAACCGGCTGAGCCACCCAGGAGCCCCGGAAGGGGAACTTATAAGGCACCCTGGGTGGACACCTTATGTAAGTTGCTTCCTGCTGTTCTCTAGTGTCTAGATGACCCCTGTGTCCAAGCAGGTACTTGGTAAATGGAGGCGTTAAATGGAGGTAGGTCTACTTTGACTCCACTAGCCCATGCCTTGGAAGTGAGAAGCCGAATTGCAAGTCTGAATTATCTGAATTGATTCCTCTGACTCAGAAATCCTGGCCAGGATACGCTTTTCCCCTCAAAGCATACATTCTGTCAGTTGGCTAAAAATCTGTGTCTTTGGACCTTAACTCTTGTCACCAGGGCCCTTTGTATCCTAGGCTTGTCTCCCCATCACCCTGAGAGGACTATGCACAAAAGCTGATTGTCCACCTAGGCTTCTGAAGGTGGCCGTTCAGAGGGTCAAAATCCAAGGCGGAGAGATTACTTGGGGAGGGGGTCGGCTGGGTTCTTTTGAATCGAACTTGCTTCTCAGAGGCACGTGACTGGCATATTTGGGTCATTAAATATAAAGACATTCCTACTTATGAATTGTGCCAGCACGATGTTTTCAGATCGTATGAAAACGGTGTGTGTGGCGACTGCCAAGTAGTGTTTTTATGCGTGTGCCTCTGAACACACCGCCCACTGGTCCGTGTTGTGTAAGACGGTGGTGCTGTGCTCCAGAGGCCGCATCATTCATGCTGAGATCTTAGAACCTTCCTTAAACATCCAGTCATTTACGACTCCTGTGAGTTAAATAAATAATAAGATCCTTACCCCCTTGAACAAAATAGGAAGACTAAAATTTTGAAAAATTAGGCAATTTGGCTCCAGGCGGAATGTGCAGCAAAAGCATTAACCGGTGAACCCACCCTCGGCACCAGCGGCAAGGATTCCTCCCGTGAACATGTTTGTAGCGGGAGGTTGCCGTGTGGCTTCGAGAGGGGCTTTGAGTCTTCGGACTGACACTCAGCATCTGGGAGGGGCCTGCTCCTGAGTTGCAAACAGTTAAAGAGAGAAAAAAAAAGACAAAACATACACAATCAAGATCTTCCCTGTAAGACCAAAGGACACCATTGGTGGGATTAGCTCCGTGGAGTACGTAGTTAAAGTATTAAAAATTGTGATACAGATGATGCTCAGTTTTGGAGGTGGAGAGCACTCACGTTGCAGGGTCGTGGTGGGGGGGACTTATGGTAGGGGAAGGGAACCCGGGCTCTGAGTTGAAAAATGGGTAGGATGGAAGTCAGCATAAGGTGGAAGAATGGGCCTTGCTTTTGAAGCAAACCAAATAAATAAAGGCAGAAAGATGGGAAAGAGGGTGATGGTTTTGTAGTAGCTCTTACTATATCTCAGTTTCCCCTCTGGTAAAAATAAAGGAAATGGTACTGGTTAGGAGTGTGGCACCAGGGATCCCTGGGTGGCGCTGCGGTTTGGCGCCTGCCTTTGGCCCAGGGCACGATCCTGGAGACCCGGGATCGAATCCCACATCGGGCTCCCGGTGCATGGAGCCTGCTTCTCTCTCTGCCTGTGTGTCTGCCTCTCTCTCTCTCTGTCTGTGACTTAAATAAATAAATAATAAATAAAATATTAAAAAAAAACAAATTTATAAAAAAAAAAAAAAAAAAAGGAGTGTGGCACCATGGGCAGGACAGTACAGTGTGACATATTCTCGGCTGCCTGGGTGGGTTGCTCTGTGTCTCACCTGCATGGGCATGGCATTGGCTTTAGGTTCTTCGGTTCCTTGAGAGCCTTCATTTAAGAACTTAGCGGGGGATGTGTTTCTTCAAAGACTTTTATCCACCTGGTGTGGGGGGCAGTCAGAACCGGACTGGGGGAAGAGGAAGCCCCTTCGTGGCCACAGGATGAATATAGCCCAGCAAATGCAACCATGAGGGGAAGGAGTCCTTGGGTGTCCCAGTGGCCCCTCCCTTCCAAGACTGAGCTCGGTCTAGGATTGTCAGGCAGGTGTTCAAATAAATAATGCATCTAGAAACACTTCCAGCAGCAGCTGGGACCGCCTTAGTAGCTCCAGGATGGTGGGAGTACACGGTCCCAGCTACTTGGGCAGGTGTGTGTTGGCTCCAGAAAGTTAGAACAAACGCTCTCTAGACATATCCCCTACATGGACTAGGGACCCGTTTCTGACGGAGAAACAAAATGAAGCATTTATTTCGTCTAGCCCTGCCTGGAAACCGGTTGCCTTGGCTGAGCCCATCAGTTCAAAAACAAATGAATAGGCTTCCACTAGGGGGAGACTGTGGTTTCAGAGCACTAGGTTGGAATTAATACCTGTTTCTATCCAGTTCTTGTCCATTATTAATAACAGCACCTAGTATGACCTTAAGGAGAAGATCAATCTCCATTCATGATCATAATGACGATGACTTAACATATTCACAGTCTGTTTAGTGCTTATGCGCCAGACACCTTATGTATTGTTTTATTTAATCTTCAAAAAAAAAATACCAGTATTGTTCCATATCCCCCAATAGTTCTGAATGGTTCATGATAGTTAAAAACTTTGTCCAAGGTGCATAAGGCTTAAGTCATGGAGTTAAGTCAGCTTCTTGAGCTACCATACTTTGTTAAAAATGTGAACTTGCCATTTAACAGTATGTTTTACCTTTTTTTTTTTTTTAACACGTTAACTTAGACATATGGATTAATGTAGAAAAATATCTTATATTGACCTTATAGCATGTTCAGGGTAATTTTGGAGAATCCAGATTGTTTCTGTCAAAAGATGTCACCCCCAACCCCTAAAGACAGCCGTGCCTGGGGTGAAAATCAGCTGCTGCCCATTGAAGCTTCCCAGTTGGATCCCATTTGGGAACCCTTGAGAGGTCAAGATGTGGTGACCGTCATCATTGTGGATGCCGCTTCTGTAGGGCTAACTCTGGTATGTTGTAGGTCTAAGAGGGATACTTGACAACTGGGAGGATTTAGGATTTGAGTGACAAATGTAGTCTTGAAAATGATTCTGTAGGTTCTCGTTGTTGTCACGTGATGAGTATCCATCTAAAAGGTTTTAAAAGGTTTTATTGGTTGGAATTGTAAATATAATCTGTTCTGAAGGTAAGGAGAGCGATGTGATAGATCATGTTCCTGGAGCTTTCTGATTCATCTAAGTTCTTTTAGTTAGTTCAGTGGAAAATAGTTAATTTTTGTGAGGAATCGACTTAGGGAGCACTCCAGCAGCCAATCCTTGGATTGCTCAGGCTTCAGGGATGAGCTAAGCCCACCTCTGCCACTTTGTGGAATCAACACTGATGAGAGAGGTTGCCTGGCTAGAGCTCGCCAGAGACTCCACCTTGGTTTTGACTCTGATCATCTGGAGGTTACATAACGATGGTGGAGATAGCCACACACTCTTCTCTTTGTGGCATCGGGGGCTAGTTTTGAGAGAGCGCTCTGTTTCCGAATTTCAGATTTTGGAATGGGAAAATTTGAGTTGCAAGTGAGATAGAGGTTAGGTCTTTCTGAAACCGAGACTGGAGTCCTAGAGTCTCCGTCTCTGTGGTCCACTGGCCTCCCTCTTGTGGAATCACACTTGGGTTTACTGAAGAAGGAGGGGCTGACCCTCAGGAACTGGCCAAATGACAACCTTTTGGTTGATAACGAAAGTGTTTCAGAATTCTACTCAGCCTTGCTCCCGGCTGGTGACCCCGTCAGATCTGATAAACCGAACAAGCTGGGGATGACCGCGAGCTGCAAAGGAGCCCCACACAGGCCTGCTGGTCTGTGAGAGCCAACAAAGGGGCAGGGGGGTGCCTCCCCAGCAAGCAACTCCACGCTGAGCCATTTTTCTCTGTACTCCCTCTCTTGCAGGTTTAAAGCGGAGGTGAAGTTAGGGGAAGTTCTTCTGTCTCTACTTTGTCCTGTGAGAGGGAAGGTTGGGAAGCTGACGGTTTGATGTCTGTAGTAAAATGTGGACTATGAGCCCTGATTCCAAAGGCGATGAGATTGTCCAACAAACATTCGACCAGAACCTGGGGGTCTGGGGGCGCTAGCCGTATTTACTTGGTCTGAGTAAAAGCTTTAGGCTGTTAATTGGAGTTGTAAATACAATATTTTTTTAAAACATAAACTCCATGAACCTGATACAGTTCACTTTTTAAATAATTCTAATTTATTTATTTGAGAGAGAGAGAGGGAAGGAGAGAGAGAGTAGGAGCAGGGCAGGGAAGAGCAGAGGGAGAGGGAGCAGCAGGGTCCCCTCTGAGCAGGGAGCCCCACATGGGACTCTATCCCAGGACCCTGAGATTGTGACCTGAGCCAAAGGCAGATGCTTAGCCGACCGAGCTGCCCGGGCGCCCCTGGAGTTGCCCATATAGCATTTACAGGAAATGAGGGAGTAGATGTATGGTGTATTAAAATTACCTGTAGACCTTGTAAAAATTGTACATATCCTGGATCATCCCAGACCTGTGCAGTTTTGAAAAGCTCCCTGGGTGAGTCTGTGCCGTGTCCCACCGAATGGAGATCCGGTGCTTTACATTATTATATAGGAACATTGTTGTTGTCCTGCTCAATGAGCACCCCGATGATGGCCCACCATTCCTGTCATTGCATTTGGAAGTATTTTGGCTCCTGAAAGCACATGGGGGTATGCGTGAGTCCATGCACGTGTACTCACGGGTTTGTTTTCTGAAGCCCACGGTCTGCTGCTGGCCCTTGACATGTGATCAGAGTGATGTGGACATACAAGCCTGGGCAGACCGACTCTCCCCATTTCACCCTGCCTGCAAACACAGTTAACATCCTCAAGGTAAAGCTCTGAAATCCCATGCTGACCTTTTCGTGAAGCATTATAATCAAGTTGAACATTTCCAGTTGTACCACAAATGCTTGCCCCATGGGAAAACACTTCCCTACATTTTATGACAATTGATTCTGATTTTGAGGAACTAATTTGTATTGAATGCAAAATGTCCAGCCTCGCATGGAAACTGGAAAGTCCCCATGTCCAGACAGGTCCAACAGTGTGTTTTTGTTAAGAAGACAGAGAAAACAATGAAAGATTGTGTTTTCTGTTTCAGAAAATCCTTCCTTCATTGTTCTGCATATTTTTTCCCTTCCTTCCTTCCTTCCTTCCTTCCTTCCTTCCTTCCTTCCTTCCTTCCTTCCCTCCCTCCCTCCCTCCCTTCCTCCATTTCTTTCTTTCTTTCTTTCTTTCTTTCTTTCTCCTTTCTTTTTTTTGTTAATTTTTGTTTGTTTGTTGTTTTTGTTTTTTATGGTCCTATGGGTCTAATGACAGCAGGCAATGTTCAGATGTATGGGCTTATGGAAAGCTTCACCCTGTCTGGATTCTCAGCTCCTAGATGGCAGAAATCACTAGATCTTCTTACCGTGTGTTAAGCCCCCCATTGTGCCGAAGATCCCTATGTGAACATGCTGACCCCTTCCAAGAGACTCTTAGATTATATGACTGATGTTTGTTCTCTGTAGGGAAAGTCAGTGTTTCACTCCCCACATGGTGGTTCTGGCTACAAAGGGAGCGCTGCCCCTCGGACTCAGGGATGAACCCAAGAGCCCTGGGGCCTTTTAACATACCTTTGGAAGAAGTCACCGAAACAGAAAGCTACCACTTCTCAGGCTGACACCTGCTGACACAAATAGGAGCCTCTCAAGGTTGCCTTCAGCCAGGGCCCAAACCGGGGCTCACTTGGAGAAATCTCATTGAAGCTTGAGTTCCCCTGGCCCCCCAGACCCCAGCTAGTGTCTTCTTCGGTGTGAATCGCAAGTGATACTTGGGCAGGGATGTGGTGAGACGTCTGTTAAGGCAACAGATGCCCAGTGGAACATTGCTTGTTTGGCTTGTGATCTCCAGTCCAGGGAAGGTGCTGCCCCTCCAGTGGCGCTGTTGGTTGGCAGAAGGCTTCTGTAGCTTCCTTTCTGAGGGATACTCACAGTGGTCACACCTGTGTTGTAACAAAAGACAAATTTAGGGGAATCCTTGTGGGGAGCAGGAGGAGGTCTCTTTTTCCGAAAGAATGTCAGGATGTCTTAGGTGGGCATCTGATTCTACTTACCTGGACCAATGAGAAGAAGGCCAAGCAGGTGTGGGTGTCTGTAAAGGTTTCATCCAATCCCAAGAGTCCGTGAGCCTTCTCAGGTGCATGGCAGACTGTCCATTCCTATTTCTGGAATTTGCTTCTTGACATTGTCATGCCGGGGACTTTTTCTGAGTTGTGCTTTGTGGTAGAAAGGTCAGCTGTGCACCGAGGAATATGGGACTCATGCTCTTCTCCATCCTCGGGCCCTGGAGCAGGCATTTGACTGTGTTGCATATGAATTGGGGAGTTACAGGGTCTTAAGACTTTCTCTGATCCCCAGTGTGGCCTGAGTTCTCTTTAGGGCACTGCTTCAAATCTCAGGGACTCCATCTGTAAAATTGGGTGGTGGTGTTTGGTGTGTGTGTGTGTGTGTGTGTGTGTTTTTTTTCTACGGGATTGGGGAGAGAATGGAGGTAGAAGCATAATGACTTAAAAGCAAAAACAATTGAATTCTTTGAGCTGCGGTGCTCTGCTATGACAGCCCAGTTGTTTCCCGTGTGGAATACCTTCCAACACATTTATCTGGATTCTCTCACTTTTCCGTTTGCTGTCATTGGCCTGAAAGAGCAATTTACTAAAGGTTCCCTAATGTTCCCCAGGTAAGAGCGCTGAGCGTTTTGCGGTTGACCGTTGGACTGAGCGGGGATTGGGGGCACCAACCCCCTGCACCGTGGAAAATCCACGTATAATTTTTGTCTCCCCCAAAACGTAATAGCTTCCCGTTGACCTGAGACCTTACCGATTACAAAAGTAGTTGATGAACACATAACTTCGTATGTTACATGTGTAACACGCTGTATTCTTAGGATGAAGAGAATTAAAGGAAGTTATTAAGAAAATCATAAAAAAGAGAATATCCTACTGTAAAAAAAATTCTGTGGATAAGGGGACCTGCGCAGTTCAAACCCACGCTGTTCACAGGTCAGCTGTGTTTAATTTCTCATTAGTAGCTCCCTGTGGTTCCCCTTTCCCTGCCAGGCTGCCCTAGGAAAATGGGGAACCCCATCTGGGGATTAGCCAGGGTGCATATTTTCATTTAGAATGTTTTATTTATTTGTTCATCTATCTGTTCATTTAACAGAACTTTATGGAGCATCTTTTTTTTTTTTTTTTTTTAAGATGCTAGTCTTTTTTTTTTTTTGAGAGAGAGAGAACACAAGCAAGGGAAGCAACAGGCAATAGGAGGGGGAGAAGCAGACTCCCCATGGAGCAGGAAACCCTACATGGGCCTGGATCCCAGGACCCTGGGATCACGACCTGAACCAAAGGCCACTTAACCGACTGAGCCACCCAGGCGCCCTATGGAGCGTCTTTTAGCGACAGGCTGTATCCTAGGCACTAGGGATACAGTGCGAATGAAACAGGCAAACAAACCCTTGCCCTCACGGAGCTTCCATGTCAGTGAAGGAAATAGACAGTCAATAGGTCACAACATGGTGGGAGGCGGTACCCTATCCTATAAAACCCTAATGTCTCAGGCCCAGTTTTGCATCTTACCCCTGGATTGACCCTCAGTGCGAGGCTCCCTGGCGGGTGGCCCCCTGTGTGGCGCTGCCTGGCTGTCACTGATTATACGTATCTGCAGGGCTTATGCTCGTGCTCTGTAACCATTTCTGCTACGGGATCATCTTGCCGTTCACTGAAGCCTTAATCTCTTACGCCGCGATCAATGGGCGTGTGCCTTTCCCCGTTGGATGCTCATTTTTTAATCCTTACTGCCTCCTTCAATGTCACCCCGTTCCATTTTTCTTTATAGACTTTCAGGTCTACTGTACCTGCTGATGACTTAGTGGAGAGTGTTGGGCATCTCCCTTAATTAATTCCATCGATTGCAAATCCCACAGGGTTCGAGGTCCTTAGATTTCTGAAGCAGCTAAAGGGAATGTCTAAATTCCAACCTTTTCCTCCTACAAATTGCTTTGCCACGATGTTGCTGGGAGGGAGTGCTGCGGTTTTATTCATCTGAAAGAGTGTATTAATCCACAGAGGGTTCTGCATTCTTAACTGGGCTTTTTGTATACGAGGTGGAAGGAAAATACTGGGCTTGGATCTCTCCCTCTTTCTCTGTCTCCCCTTCTTCTCCCATTGACTCCCATAATGCTGGCTGAGCTGGGCTGTAGTCTTCGCAGCCAGTGGTTTCTCGGATTCTTTGAAGAAGGGTATGACCGTCGACCTAGGACTTCTTTTTGAGGAGTAACCGCGTAGGGTTTTTCCAGGAGGATACAGCTCAAACCTATGGCAGTGACCTCATTGAGTAATATCTATGTGATTCTTTTTTTTAATGCTCCCTGTGAAAAGGAAACACAGAATTTCTGGGAAAGAGTTATCAACTCTGGCTCCGCATCGTGAGGTTTGTAAGAACAGCACATCTTCCACAGAAATCAGCATTGCTGGGAACCTGAGAGATGATGACCTCATTTCCCTCGTTTTGTAAATGTGAACACGGAATAAGGAATTTGCACCGACTGAGTACTTGACAAGCACCAGGCCCCTAGACGAGGCATTGTGCACATGCGATCTGTGAATGGTGCAGTAACTGGCTGGATTGGGCAAATTCCAAGCCGCCACTAAAACCCAGTCCCTTTCCAATCATCCTACTGCCTCTCCTGAAACCCAAAGAGCCAAGGAGAGGGAGGACGGAGGCAGGGCGCCGTAGAGGCTTGTGCACTGCTCTGGCCTGGGCAGACGCTGGGTGGCGGCCAGACTGGCTGCGCTCGGAGCATTGGCAGCTCCCAAAGAGTTAATGTGGGACCGGCGTGGGTGGTGGGCAAATGGAAGGGGCTGGAGGGGAGAGATCGACAGATGAACACCCCCCCCTTCTCCCCATCATGCCATCTGACCGTCTGAAGTTGTGTGCGTGGTGGAAGGCCAAGAAGCACATTCTGAGAAGGGCGTGGACTTGTCTGCAAGGGCTTTTTCCCCCTCTGCCTGGGCCAGCCAGGTCGCAGAGCCCTGTGCTGCCTGCGGCTGGAGAAGAAGACTCTGTTGCTATGCGCCGGAAGCTTAATTTTATTATTGCTCTCCCCTACTTAATGTCTGTCTCTCAGGCAGCTGGTGATGTTTTAATGAAGCTGGAATTGTATAGTCTGTAGCGCTGGATAATCATAAGCTGCCGAGTCAGAATCAAATTAATAATTCATGAAATTAAAGTGTATAATTAATTTGAACCATGCAGATGAGAAGAAGGGCCAGCACCCACAGCCTGGAAGGAGCTGAAGTGTGGGGAGTGTTTACCGAGCTTGGCTTCTGTCCCCAGATCGTGTCAATCGGCGTGCGGGTTAGGGGTCGCCTGCCTGTTGGTCTGTCCACCTGCACGCCCATGCTTACCGGAAGGAAGGTGCTTTCACCTAAAATGTGAACTAATCCTAGAAGCTCCAACTAAGCATTTTAGTTGGTTTTGAGTCCCCTTTCCCAGGCCCTGAAAGGATCTTACTCCAACTGGAAATGAGACTGTCGGTCGTTATGGGGTTGTGTATCCTTGTGGCAGGGGGTCCGTTGAAAGCTCCATCAGAACCCCACCACCACCATTTTTTTAAGATTTTATTTATGTATTTGAGAGAGAGGCAGAGATAGTGACAGAGAGCATGAGCAAGGAGGAGAGGGAGAAGCAGACTCCCCGCTGAGCAGGGAGCCCAATGTGGGGCTCGATCCCAGGACCCCGGGATCATGACTTGAGCTGCAGGCAAATGCTGACCCTTCTGAACCACCCAAGTGCCCCAGAAATTTCACTCTTTTGTACAGGTCACCAGGACGTAAATCAAATCCAGAAATTTAGGCATTTTATTGAGCTTCCAGTGTCTTATATTTCCGCCTCGTGAGTGCTGTCTCTCACACACACAGGCGGACACTCGCACAGCAAATGCGAATGACCTTCCCTCGACAGCCGCAATGATGTGTTTCCCATCTAGCGTCCTGGTTTTTTTTTTAGCTCTTGCAGAGGCCCCTGGCCTGGCCATAACTTGAAAAGCTGTTCTTGGTGCCATTCCTAGCCCACAAAGAAGGAAGGGAGAGGAGCCCAAGTGCCTCATCCAGGGACGGGGACTGGTCGATCGCGTCTGAATTGCTCTGCCTTTCCTGCCTGCTACTTTCAAGCAACTCTCATGTTGTCTTTGTTGTCTCTCTGGGTGTAAGAGGCAGGGGTTCTGCTTATCACTGGTGTGTTGACATCACTTGCCGGGCATTTTGCCTGTCTTCTGCAGACGTTGACTGGGATCCCTCTATTGTATCTGTAGGGGGTGCCCGCACTGGTCCTCCTCAGCTTCGAAAGACAAATGCTCTGGTGCTCTATCTAGTGAGAGAGGGATCTCTGGGTTGTGCTTTTCATTAGAAAATCCCTTCTGGTGTTTCAGCCTCCTAAGCATGGCATCTCCTTTTCCCAGTGGAGGCTTGCAGAGAGTGAGAAAGCAAAATGGGGAAGTGCAAGTGTCCGTTCCTCTTTGTCAGGTCTTTGAGAGTTCTTGTTCTAAAGGGACAAATGATTGGAAGCCGTGATACAAACTAATAATGCATAAACCCCCAAAGGTTTGGGTTGCATTGAGGCTCCGTTGACTTCACGTTCTTGAGTCTTCAGGATGTTTATTTGTCCCTCCTAGAGAGGCTTGCTCGGTCTGCCTCTGTGCTCACGCACTTCGCCGGGAACAACGGGAGGGAGTTGTACCAGTGGGAAATCTCCGTGGGTACCCAGGGCCTCACAGACAACATCAATTCTCTTTACTGTCTCTTGATCCACGTGCTTCTCCTAATGGGCCTTCGCTTCTGTGGCCTCAACTTCTGCACACCTTTCTGCTTTCCCACAAGTAACTAACTTCTCAGCCACTGATGCTTTGCCAGACGGGCTGATTCCCTGTAAACACATCTCAAAGTTCTAGCTTGCTCCCAGCAACCCATAAGCCATTGCCTGTCTCACACTCTCCGACTAAGGTACAAATCAGAAACATCTGAGGCCCAACACATAACGAATTCATTTGGGGGCCAAAATAATGGTCCTGTAATATGCCTGGCTTCCTATCTTCCAAGCGTTTTGCCTACACAAGTAAATCCTGACTGTGAAGTAGCTATCCATCATTTTTTGGTAAGAAAGCCAAGACAGAGAATGAAGGTGACTTGCTCAAGACATCTAGAGTGCTTGGCACCATGATGGAATTTGCTTTGTCTTGCTCTTCAGTTGGTAGAGGGAGCTTTTGACAACCACCTAGAGGATTTGGAAATGAAATGTAACCACCTAAGCACATCTGGAATTTCCTACTCTCATGTTCGGTTGAAAATTTTTGTCTGCCTTGAGTGATTGGATGCCATCTTTTTTTTTTTTAAGTTTTTTAAAAAAATTATTTATTTGTTTATTCATGAAAGACAGAGACAGGAAAAGAGAGAGAGAGAGGCAGAGACACAGGCAGATGGAGAAGCAGGCTCCCTGCAGGGAGCCTGACGTGGGACTCGATCCCAGGTCCCCAGGATCAGGCCCTGGGCTGAAGGAGGCGCTAAACCACTGAGCCACCCAGGCTGCCCAATTGGATGCCATCTTGCTGGAAAAGTGTTATACTACCTGGATTCCTGTATGGCCTTTTTAGCATTAAAAGTGGAATCTGTTTTTGACAAGATGAAAATATGGAATGATCACAATATTTACTTGTAATCTCTCTCTTTACATACAAACAGTTCGGTGGACCCATAGCTGCCTCCTCCAGGGACTGGGATCTTGCTGATTTGAATATGTTGATTACGGTTTGCAGAGGCTGACGTCTTTTTTTTTTTTTTTTTTTTTGCTGTGAGCTTGGTGTAGAGAGAATGGAAAGGACGATGCTGAGTCTACTTGTATGTCACCTGAATAACTGGACAGTGACCCTGCCAGCCCAGTTATTCTAGCCATGCAAACAGTAATTAAGCTCGATTGCTGTAGGATCAGTTTAATTAACCAGGTGGCATTCAGCCATGAATATGGGTAGAACCAATGAATTAACCAAAAAAAAAAAACAAAAACAAAAACAAACAACAACAACAAAAACTCCAAACAACAACAACAAAACCCAGTAACACCTTAGCAACAAAACCTGGTCACATCTGGGTATATGAATAGGTGCATATTGAAGCCACTTCCAGGAATTATATAAAATTGTGAGCATGGGCATTCACTTCATCATTGAATTAGCACTGTTTGAAGTCTATTGAGTATGAAATGGAGGTCTATGGAGTATAGAAATGGTCTTTAGGAAGTCTTTTAGGAAGAGAAGTACTTCCTAAAACCTGTAATGACAAAATAATGCTCTACTGGTAAAAGCATCCCTTGCATCTCCAATGGTGAAATAATTCTTCGTTGTGGTCCTTACTTCATGACTTTATAGCAGTATTTGTGTGGGGCTGACAGTGCATTTTTTGTATAGGAAGAAACTGAGACACGTCTTGAGGGCAGTGACATCGTCGGCATCCCTTGGGATAGGCGCTGAGTTGGGGCTCCACTTCCATCTTAGCATCAGCTTTCTCCAAGAGCCTCTCTCGTTCTAATGTAATGCAGGAGAAAAAAACCTTCCCCTTGGTTTTCTGGGTTCCCTCCAGCTACTCTCTTTGATCGCTTCAGTTTGGTCAGGTGCCCAAGCCATGCAGCATAGCATTACAGTTTTGCTAAAGCTTAATGCCGGGCTTAGGGTTTATGAAGCTAGAAACCCCTAGGAATAAATATTCTGACCCTTTAGCAACTCCAGGGTGAGTTACTGCACTCGCCCCTTGGCATGCGCATAATGAATATGTAATGAAATTCAGTGATTAACTTATTTAATTTATGTATTTGTTTAATGTATGGCCTTCATATCCGTCTTACCATCTCAGAGAACCTGCAATTTCTGTTGGTTTCCTTTGGAAGATTCTGGAAGTCAGGGACTGTGCATGTGCACTTTTCTTTAGTACTCACTATGTCACGTTAATAAAACTCCATTTGGTTATAATTCCAAGTAATACAATTCCTATACAGTCCATTTTAATAAAGTGCACTTTTCAAGAACTAACATACTTTAAAAAGTAAAAAGGGCAAATTACCTTCATTTAGTGCATCTGAGCAGGCGGTGGTAGCTCTTGGGTGGGTCTTCTGGCCTGCCCCATCCACTCACATGGTTGCGATTGGTTCTTATTACTGAGATTTAGAGATTGACTCAGTGTTACAGACACAGCCTTTGGTTAGTGGCTAGAATTTGGTTATAGGTCATGGTTTGTTGGCTGCTTGTCATTTGAACCCCAGAGAGTTTTGCTCAGACTTCTAAGTTAGCAGTTAGTGCTGCACCTGTAAGGGGCAAGTGGGAAAAATCACCTGTCCCTCATCCGAGAGGGAGGCTTTTACCCCATTGGTGTTTCCAGTGGGGTTTGTCAACATTTGTGCCCTCCCTGCATCATCTTCTGTGGAGGGTATGAGAAGAGAAACCAAAGAACAAAAAGTGGAGATGGCTCACCCCTACGCGTTCTGGTGAGAATGGGGGTGACTCTAAGATGGGTGAACCGTTTGAGGCTGTGGTTCTCGGAGACACGAGCAAGGAGCCCACATGCAGCGTTTCCATTTCATGGGCAAACCAAGAATTTATTTATTTTCCAAAATGGAGCCAAAAGCAGAGAAGGAATTCATAATTTTCAGAAATTATTTATTATCATTATAACATTTCCCCACAGGCAGCAGATAGCCCATTATTCAGAATTATAACCTATCCTGGGTTTAGACATGGCCTGAATAATGAAATTGGGGGAGATGCAGAAAATACAGATATTAATGTTAACTAAACCTACTTCACTCAACAGAAGGAGGGACTGCCTCTCAGCTACAGATTTGTTTGTTTTCTCAAAAATGCATATTTTTTGCTCAGGGCCTCTGGTTTTTAACTTTACAAACCAGTTGAGAGTCACTGAGTAATTTTTAACTGCAGGATGCATCTCTTTCCCAATATTCTCTCCACCCACTGCAACATATTTCAGCTTAAATGGCCTGTTATTTTTCTTCACAGAGCCATGTCTCTGCATGGGTGAGAACTACAAAACCAGTCAGGAGGAATTTGATACGCCAAATGGGTCAGCTCATTATAACTTCTAGGAAACCACAAGATAATTGTAGGGTTACTGCTGGTAGGCTCCTCGGCCCCGTGTTAGGCATTCATACTCTTCTCCACTCAGCTTGCGACCGCCGCTTCTCCCTGTAGTACGTTTGCTAGGACATCTGAACAAAGATGGGGAACATGCCTTTTCCAAAAGGCAGAATTTTCAAGGCAGCGTCCAGGAATATTAGGTAACTGACCTTGGAGGTTTACCAAAGCAAAACTAAAATATGCGATTGAATTCTCACGGTAAGTAGGAAATAAATTTGGGGCATCTGCTCCAAATGATTGGAGTACCTTTGTTGATTCAAAGCGAATTTTCCCTGAATGATGTCCTATTGATAGATTCACTCACTATGTAGTGGTTAGGGTCCTACTGAAGACATTTATCCACGTACTTATATTTGTATCTTCATCTATGAGGGTAACAATAGATTGGGTCTGCTTTCTAGGGTCTCACAAGTTAATATAAATATTTTTAATATGGGAGCACCTGGGTGGCTCAGTCAGTTAAGCCTTTGCCTTCAGGTCCCGTCATGATCCCAGGGTCCTGGGATGGAGCTCCATGTCAGGCTCCCTGCCCAGCAGGAAGCCTGTTTCTCCCTCTTGCTCTCAAATAAATAATGTTTAAAAATAAAAAAAATTAAAAAATAAATGCTTTTAACATGGATGTAGAGAGTTCAAGGAATTGCATATATGTGTGTGCGTGTGTTCTAGGTCTATATGTATGTCTTTATAGATGTTTGTATATATAAATAATTAATATTTCTAATTATAGGCAGCATTCATATAGCAGTTACTATATGACTGGGGTGATTCTCAGTGTTTTTCAGGCAATTTATTTTAAAGAAGCAGAGGAAGTAGGTATAAATATTATCCTCCTTTTACAATTAGAGAACCTAAGGTCCAGAGAAGTTAATTAACGTACCTGAGGTCACACAGCTCATAAGTGGCATATTTAGTTAATGTAGGCAGGCAGTCTGGCTCGGGAGTCTGTGCTGCTTCTCACATATGTGTAATAAGCAAAGGACTGATGGTAATAATAATAAGAATAGAAGAAGCAGGGGCGCCTGGATGGCTCAGTTGGTTAGGGGTCTATTGATTTCAGCTCAGGTCATGATCTCAGGGTTGTGAGATCAAACTGTGCGTTGGGCTCCACACTTAGGATTCTCTTCTCCATCTTCCTCTCCCTCTGTCCCTCCCCAAACCCCTAGCTCATATGTACTCTCTCTCTCAGAAAGAAAGGAAGAAAGAAAGAAGTAACTATCACCAAAAAGTCTCTGTGCCCCAAGTACCGTGGCCCACACTTCACATCCATTCCCTCCCTTCATCCTGTCAATTACGTGATGATGTGGGTGCCATCAGTACCCTTCACTTTGCACACTTAGAAATAGACTTAGTTTCTAACTCGCCTCATGTTGCACATCTGGGAAGCAGCAGCTCTCTGGTATTGTTGGGATACACCCGGAGGGCTTCAGGACCTCTAAAGACACATCCACGTACATCCCTGTGAGGGAAGGAGAGGCCGAGCTGGGTTTGTAGGAGGGTAGGAATGGCGGGTCTATCAGCTGGTTAGAGCATGGAGTCTGTGAATCCATTTCTCGTTGGTTGGTTTTGCTCCTCTCCATGGACATAACCTTGAGTATTTGTCCCAGAGTTGGTGGCATCAATGAGGAAGGACAGAGCCATCCCCATGCTAGAGCACTGACACACCTTGTTGGCTGTGGCCTAGCAATGACAGTTGTGCAGCAGAAGTCGGGATGTGGGTGTCCTGACCTCTCTAGTGCCCACCCCAATAGTACGGAGTGTGTGTCCTGGGACCTCTCCATTAATAGGGTGGAATAGTGTCATTGTTTCATCCTGGGTCTTATGACCTAGTTAGGCATAATCTTTGGGGGAAGGAGGTGATTCTCTCCTCTCCCCTTTTCCCTCAGCCTTCTCCTGCCTTTTGGAAAAGGTTCAATCCCATCTCCCCGTGAAATATTTTACTGAAGAAAAGGGTCTCTGGCCCTCCCTGGGCTCCTCAGTTGAGCTGCCACAGCTAAAATGGGATCTGAACAACCTGGCACTTCAGACTCCACGATTCATTTTGCAGAAAATGCACTGCTTTTGCATAAGCGTGGTCAAGTCGAGGGCAGCGATAGGGGACAAAATCAAATGAACTCAACTGGCTCTTCCCCCTTGGCATTAAAGAAGCAACTAGAATGACCATTTATTGCAACATTTTTGCCATATTTTCTCTCCTTTTCATATTTGTCAACACCGATCTCTGGATGCTGGAACTTTGAGTCTACTCTTTTGTTTAAATGTGGAAAAACATAATGGATGGATGGGTAGTGCTCATCAGAATGAGGTCAGAAAAGTCGAAGACTCCGGTGTGTTTTTGCCAATGCAGTGCGTGTATGTGCACATGCATGCACTCGTACACATATGTCTGTGTCTCTGACGTATGGGCAATAGGTCTTCTGGAGACCGACACCCTCTCTGTAGGTTCTAGAAACTTCTTTACCAGCGATGACCCACTTGACCTATTTTCCAAGTGTCTTTTGCCTTCCTCCTACTCTTTGCATTCCTTCCCCCATCAGACATGTTAATGGCTCATATCATCTTCCCTTTTCATCAGTCAAAAAAAAAAAATCTCGCTTGGCTTCCCCTCTGATTTCAGCCTGTCACTTGATGAGGTCCCTGCTATTTATATTTTTGTTTGTTCAGAGGGAGGGGGGGGAAACATATAAATAAAGCCCAGGCAAACCCAACCGCCCTGCTGGATTGGAAGGGACTCCCTGGCCTCATGGCAGCAGGGCTGCCTAACTGGTAGTTAAGCAGGGACCAAGAGGTCCACACCATGAAAGCCGTTGAAAGGGTTACTGGGAAATGCAAACAAAAACAACATGCAAATGAGGCCGCCAGCAACAGGTAGGCTTAATCAGATGCTGTCAGATGAATTCAGCATCTCCCGATTGTCGCCTCTCTTTGCCTCCCATTCGGAAGCCCTCATCTGCTCCAGATGTGGTTTAATTTACTGCGACTTGGCTAATTACTGTAATTAAGGATTAATTACTGTTAATTACTTTCACATAAACTCAACGCCAGTCAAAGAGCGGAGCCTTATGAAGTCTGCCACAGAAGTGAGCACGGCTTGGCGGCCTGCGTGCGCTCTGCAGGTCTGTGGATGGCGCCTGGGCCCCTGCTGCCACAAATCTTCCTGACCTTCCAGCTCGCCAGCGGGACAGGAGGGCCAGAGGTGCGGGAAGGGTCAGCGCTCAGGCCCTCACAGGGCATCAACTACCAGGCCCTTCCCTACACAGTGGGCCACCAGAAGGACAGGGCTGCTGTTGGGGAGAGGGCCCGGTCAACCCGCAAAGAGATGCGCAAAGCACCAGCCTTCCCGGCGGATGTGGGAGCCAGCCTTGTCTTCTTTTTCTGTTATTACACTGTTGGCTTTGTGAGCTGATAAAGAAGCCAAATTCCTTATCGGTGCTGAGGCATCTGAGATGTTCACCGTAGGTAATTTGGAGCAAAAAGAAAAGAAGGGGCTGGCAATCGGCACCAGGTCATCCATTCTTTCTAAGTACTACCTTCCCTTCTTAACACATGGGCCGGTTTCTGTAGCGAGAAGCGGATAAAGGAATGGTTAAGCATCCTGCAGGCACCCAGTCCGTCCAATGGGAGATTAGTGCCACCCCAAATACCTGTTCCCCGACTCCGCCTGGGCTCTCAGCTCTGCCAGTTAACACTTCCACGCCTTACGGAGAAGTAGGTTGCCCTAGTGACTGTTAAAACAGATTCCCTTCTTAACCCTGAATGCGGCCTCCGCCTGGCAGATGGCACTAGGTTCTAGTTCATGAAGAAAATTGAACCCTTTGATCTCAGAATCCCTTAATCTCCCCCCACATTATCTCCAGATGGATCCATATTCCACCTTCCTCTTCTGCTTCCTCCGAGAGGTATTCCCTTTCTTATATGAAGGTGACTCTTCTCCCTGTGTCCCTTATGCTAGTCTCTTCTCTCTTCTGGTCCTTGGCTTTATCCGTGGTTCTGTTTGTCTTCCGTGTGCTCGTGGGCATTCTCAAGTCTTTTGTAACCTCCAGGAACCTATCTGTGGCTCTGTCCTTCTGTCGCTACACAGTCAGTCTTTCCCTTCCTCCTGTCATTCCAATGCTTGACGACAGAAATCCGCCTCTGATCTTTCTCGGCCTATCACAGTCTTCCTTTGCCCCATCCTTAGACTGTTCTAGATAATGTCACCAAAGCCACACAGCTGCTTGAATGTAATGTGTAATTTACAGTCTTCATCTTATTGGGCCTCTATCGTTGCTGTGTTTAACACTTTTCTTCATGACCTCTTGATTCTGAATGATTTTGTTCCCTTTAATGGGCTTCTCTTTCTCCATTAGACCCTTAGATATTGATATTCCTATAGAGTTCTAACCTCAGATGGGCTGCAGATGGACCTCATTCTATCTACTTGTTGGGTGACCCCATCAACCTCAGGGTGTTTACGACTCATCAAGTGGCCTAAGAACTCTGGGCTTAGGGTGCCAGGCCATGTGTCTCATTCACTCTTGTATCTCACAAGGGGGAGTACCACTATTAACGTAGTGGTGCCTCCTGCTTGCTGGACTGTGGAACCCTGGGTCATGTGCACCTTTGGGTGCCTAGCAGGGCAACTTTCGAGAGTCTTGTTCCCACTACCACCTTTCTTCTTACACAGGAGGATATTTCTGTTGCGGTGAGGCAGGTCTTCATGTCATCTAAGAAAATCCTAGGACTAGAATCATTTCAAAGTCAGGTTCAGAGATCTTTCCTGATTGTGCAATTCTAAAAGATGCATTGATTGTTGGTGCAGAAAAAGAATACTGGGATATGCACTCCCATATGTTTATAAAAAAGTAACCTCCTTGTTCATAAGTAAGGTCGTCTTGAATTTGACAGAAGGGAACTACCAAAACATAAAAGGAACTTTAATTGAGGGCTGAAGAAACATTGAAACTAATTTTTTTACTCTATCCAATTAATTTTTCATAAATTAGAAAAGGAAAACTATTAAACAGCTTTATAGTTGAGTTAATTATAATTATAAGAGAAATTTTAACTTTTATGAAATATTTTTAAATCTTAATTAAACCTCTTAATCAATTAAAGCAAAATAACCTTTATACAATTAAAATGTGCTTTAAAAAATAGACCCTTTTTTGTGTTTGTTTCTTGCTATGTCCACAGAAATATTCTACTCATTTTTTTCTTTAGTTGACGCATTGACAAATGGATTGCTGGGCTTTATTGTGTACATGCGTGTCCTTACATACTATATGTTGCTGTGTTGTGTAGGTGTGGGTTCGTTATGTATATGCACTTGTATTTTACTCCATGCGTTTGCAGATTGTGATTTTTTTCAGACAAAATCACATTTATTTCAATAGTTCAAAGTACAAATACAGCAAGTCAGTTCACAATGTTTCAAGATACAGTTTTAAGTATAATGAAAACTTGATACACAAAAATGAAAGGGTAAAGAGCAGAAATAAAGCTCAATTTTTAAAAAAAAATTCAAGTAACCCAAAAACCTTTAGACTAAAATATTCCATTTACAGCAATTCGGAAATGCCTTAATTTATAGATACCAGTAGTACATTGCAATCCAAAAGGACTTCTCAAAGGAAAATCACCCCAAACCAGTCAGCTCAGGAGAAGAGTGGAAGTTCTTGGGGCGGGCTGTTGCTGATTTGGCAGCCTCACTCTCACTGTTGATTGATATGGTTCAACCCATGATACTTTGATGTTTAGGCAAATTCTAGAAAATGTTTAGTTCAACATGAGTCCAACACCCTAAGAGATACTGAAATAGCCACTATATATTTACTAGATTTTAGAGACCAATTTTAACTTCAGGCCTATGGTGTCACTGGGGGAAAGACACAGATTGATACTTCTTCCATTACTTAAAACCTTTCTTTAAGGTTACCAACATGGCCTTTACAACTTCCTCATGAAAATCATGCTTCATTATATATTTACTTATTTCTACACATACAGAACATTTATGTAAAGTGGAAAAAGTTTCCACTAGGAAGATAATTAAAGGTTGTTATGTTCTTTGTATCACTTAGCAGCCAACACACATGTTTATTTCTGCTCCGCAGAAGCAATGTTAGCTATTCGCAGAAGCAACATTCGCTATTTGCTTCAATTCAGGATAGATGTGTGTTTTCAGGATGGTTTAATGAGATATGTATTGAATCTTTTTCTCAATCTTCTTCATCTTTTCATTATAGGCAGTAAACTGAGAGTCTGTTCCGAAAATTCTATCCCACCATGTAAATGTGGAAGCATAGTTTCCGATGAAGTTCACATGGTGGAAATCATGATGCCGAGAACCAGCATAGAAAGGGATCAGATTTAAAGGGTTCAGAGGAATGTCATAGCCACTATGGACATCCATAGTTTCTATCAAACGAATGGTCACCCATGCCCAAAGGAGAATGATATGATCACATAAAAGCATGATTCCAATGAAAAATCCAGTTCCAAAAATCAGAGTTTCCAAAGGATGTGCATATTCAGCTTCCATTCCAAATGGAGCCTGAAACTCATGATGAACTTTATGAATATATTTATATATTCTTTTGTGATGTAAGAGCCTATGCAGGAAATAGTGCCAGGTATCCTCAATCACCACACAGCCAAAGCATCTTGCCAAAAGCATATAGCATCTTGGCATTCTTTCCCAATCATAAGGTATATTAAAATACTCTGTAAGACAAGAAGTTCCACAGATCAAAGGAAGCTGGATACACAAGTGATTAAAGAGAAGTACTTTAAAACATTTCCATTGGTTTTCCCATGTTTCTGGTTTATCCTTTTGAATTTTGTACTTTTTCATGAAAGATATAAATTGAAACAAAAATCCAGGTAAACAGAACAAGATATAAAGAACCTCATGAACTATCAAGGATCCCCATGTTGCAATCTGGAGCTTTGTATAATTCAACATATATTTCCAAGCATTGTTAAATGGTTCTTGTAGAGGATTCTCAGATGAAAGTGAATCTACATACTCCACAGCCAAGGATGCTGAACTAAAGATGCTGATACTTTCATTTGTTGCCATTTTTCAAATCTCTGCAGAAAGCCTTTGAATTCTGGCCCAGCGGCGGGCCTGCAGATTGTGATTTTAAAGGACATTCAGCTGTATGAGATTTTAGTGGGCGTGCACTTGATGTACAGCACTAATAATCAGATGCTAGTGCTCTATATTTTGAAGTTATCTCCTTTTTCATTTTTTCCTGGAATTTTGTTGTAAAAAGTATAGTATTGTAGGTCCCGATTACCAGCGATGGTTTGAAGGAAACATCTCTTGTACATAATGGACCAAAATCAACTTCAGTGGGCAACTCATTTGCATGCTTAAAATCCAAAAAATAGAAAAACTGCCATGCTAAATTACTTAAATACATCCTATTATTTCTTGTCTGAATAATCAACTTCGTGATTTGAATTTCTCTTTTAATGCGATTTTGTTTGTTTTGCACACCATCACCATCAGATGATGTGTTTGCCGTGACCCACCATGTACTGATTCTTGAAGTTTAGGGATTGGGTAGCTTTTTCCCCTTATGTGATATGACTATCATATAAGGCGTCGACTTAACAAATACTTTTTGAATGCCTGTTGTATGTCACACACAGTACTAGGCCCTGAGAATAACGTGGTGTTAAATTACCTGTACTAGTGAATTATATAGTGTGATAAAACTAATAATACACCATTACCCAGAGTAACAAATAAAGTTTGACATATTGAACATTTTTCCTCTCTGTGGCAGTATTTACTTAGGTGCCTGGACTGCATGTAAATGTTGAAGAATGGGAAAGATAAAGCTCTATTGGATGGTACTGTGATCTGGAGAGGGAATCTTTGTGGGGCTGCCTTTTGCCAATGAAACCAATTACGTTAGGAAAATCTCTGAACTAAGGAAACGTGGAATAAAGAGATAATATCATGGCATTATTTTCTGAGCTGCATAGCAAGAACTATGGAAATTAGGTGAAAAGTGAAACAGAGAACCTTCTAAATGCTTCTATAATTCATTAATGCTATTAGAAAAGTATTCATTTCCAGTTAAAATTTAATTTAAATGCTTAATTTGTTTCATTATGTTTTATGCAATTATTTACACTATATTGTATAAGCTATGTATATACACACCGTAGCTTTAGCTCATCTCTATTCCAGTCACAATGTAAGTACATTCCGTATTTGCAACGCCACGATCATTTGAAAAAACAGATATTCCTTTTGTAAAATAAAGTGTTTAGATTCCCGGATTCATTCAACACTTGGCAGCGTAAGAATTTATGGATTGCTTAGAGGGGCCACAAATAAACATGCAGAGATACGCTTGATCTAGACATAGTGGGATTAAATTCTGTAGGTTATTGCGTATCTAGAACGTGCATGTGTTTTGCACTTTGGAAATTTGTTGTAAATAGCACGGATGCGCGTGTGCCCGTCTGCGTGTGCTCATACGCCTGTTGTATGGAAGCTCGGAGAGGTAGGTAAAGGCCTTACTGCGGAGAGTGGGAGCCGAGAGCCCAAGAGCAGGAGGGAGAAGGAAAGAGAAAGGTGATTAAGCCGGCATTGTTCTACGGGAGCGCTGGCTGCTGCTATTGTTTTCGAGCATTTGAAGAGGAAACATACTCATTTAGCTTTCAGAACGAATGGCTTTAATAAGGGCTGAGCGGAGAGGTGGGGTGGCCCTGATGACTGGGGAGGCCCATCAAGGCTCCCCCTAAGGCCATTCCGTCAGAGCCGGGGACCACATGACCATTAACTCTGCAATCAGGACAAGTTTTCAACATTCCGGGGTATCCTTCAATGGCAGAGAGAGCCATTTGGAGTCCAGAGAAGATGTATATCAGCAGTAATTGGATTCCGGCCAAGGCTCCAAGACAGTGTTCTCTGCGGCGGGCGGGCCGGGGAGGCGCTGGGCAGGGCAGGGCAGGGCAGGCGGGCCTCCAGCCACCGCCCGGGGCGAGTGGCCGCACGCAGAGCTGTCGGTTTGCCCGGGAGCCAGCCTGGCCTGTCTGCGGGTGTAAGCGATCCCCCTTCCCCCGCAGAAACCGGGTTCTGACTGTCCTGCGGGGCGGGCTGCGACTTGGGGCCCGCGGCCTAGGCTGCCCCGGTTGCACTTGACTAGACAAAGCTGGTTAAGGCCTGAAAGGGCCCGTCCGGCCCCTTCCACGCGGCCCCCTCCCTTCCCTTCACCCTGACTACTTCATTACAATCTGCCTTCAGGCCGGAATTGCCCTGCTTAAGCCTCAAATCATTATAATTACCATTATTAGAAATAGCTGCGGGGGAGGCGTTGGAACACCAAGTGAAAATGTGTGAGTGTGTCCGCTAGGCCTGGAATCACTCCTTTGGAGCTCGGGGGACCACGAGGCACGAGGGTTCCACCAAAGCCAGCTAATGCGACGGCTGTCAGCTCCACTCACCCCACCTGTCAAGAGGGGGATGCGGTGGGGTTCATTTTTTTAATTGACACCTTCCTCTCTCATTCCACGCTCTCTCGTCTCCATCTAATTCCCCCTTTCATCCTCGTTCTTTGAGGAGAATCCATTCCTCCGCTCCCCGAATAAAGAGAGGGGAGAAAGCCACCCGAGGAACAATGACACACGCGTTATCCTCCGGAAGAGACATAGGTTTTGAACAAAGGCACAAGCCAGGAAATGCCGCGAAAGTCAGAAAAATAATTGTCAACCTAATACGAGGTAGACAAGATGGACGGATGGAGGGGCGCGAGACGGGAAGTCAGCGAGGCCGAGTGGGGGGAGGAGGGCGAGGCTCGCCCACCTCCAGGGGATGGACACGTTGTTTCCCACTGTCCGGTTTCCTTCACGTGTTGAGGTGGAGCCCAGAGCTTCATACGGGGGGGCCCACAGAAGGGACACTGGGTGAAGGCCCGTGTGTGTTTTCGGCCCCTCAGAAGGACGATCTGTAGGTTATTCAGGAGGATTATGAGGGGAAATGGGAGGTAATGCTGGTGACCGAGATCCAAGGAGGCTTAGGAAGTAAGGGACACGTCCAGGTGGATCCTGCCCAGCAGAAGTACCTCAGGACCCCCTGGCCTTGACTTTGGGCAGCCCTGAGACGTGTGCCCCACTCTGTGTTTTCTCAGCACCTGACAGCAGAGCCCCCCAAAGAGAGCTCCTTCCGTGAGCCTTGGCCTGTTGAGCTCTCAGGTCCCTGAATGATGGGTTTGCTTGAAGTTAGATTGACACGTATCACATGTGACATTAGTGGTATTGAAAGGTGGAGTGGATCAGTTCCCTAAATCAAGAAATAAAGTAGGATTCAGTGAGGGAAATATGTCAGAGCCTTTACTTCAATATTGAAGTATGAATGTTGCCTCTTTTTTTTTTTAGTTTGTATTTTTAATCAACTTGAGGTATAATTTACATAAATAAATGCACCTATTTTATGTGTATAGTTTGATGAGCTTTGACAAATATATGTATCTCCCCCAATCACCACTTCAATTAAGATAGAGAACTTTTCTATCACCCTAAAAAGTTGCCTCATGCCCCGATACAGCCACTGCCACCCCCCCAACACATCATCCCTGCCTCTGGCAATCCCCTTTCTGTCACAATGGTATCATTTCTCTTCTAGAATTTCATGTAAGTGAAATTATACAGAATGTAGTCTTTTGTGTCAGCCTTCTTATATATAAAATCTCAAAAATAGTATTTTGAGATGCACCCACGTTGGTGCTTGGCTCAAAAATGTGTTCCTTTTGTTGCTGAATATGATTTCATTGTGGGAAAATACCACAATTTGTTTATCCATTCATCCATTGATGGACATTTGGATCATTTCCAGTGTGGGGTTCTTATGAATAAAGCTACCGTGAACATTTGTGCATAAATCTTTGTGTGACATAGATTTTCACTTCTCCTTGGTGAACACCTAGGACTTAAGTCATAGAGTAACTTTATATTTAATTTTATAAGAACTACCAGGCTGTTTTCCAAAGTGGCTATACCTCTAGCTCTTCTTGAGTTAGACCATAGCATCTTTTCTACAAAGGAAAAATTAGGTGAGATTTTACTTACGGTGATAGAAAAATCAGCCAGTTGATACAGACTGCTCGTGTTCTATATAAAGCTGTCTTTAGGCTCTGGTGGATAATTCGAATTATTCCATTTTTAAAAGTAACTTTAAGGGGCACCTGTGTGGTTCAGTTGGTTGAGCATCCAACTATTGATTTCTGCTCCGGTCATGATCTTGGGATCGTGAGATTGAGCCCCACGTCAGGCTCCACATGCTCAACACAGAGTCTGCCTGCGGTTCTCTGTCCCTCCCTTCACCTGGGCACTCTCTTAATTAATTAATTAGTTAAAATGAAATTAAATAACATTGAAATAAAACCCCCTTTCCTAAAATCTACAGGTCTTAACTATTAATTGATCTTGTTGAATTGTGCAGCTATTTAAGGAAACAAGAAAACAGGGTTCGGATCTGCATTGTGTTCCATGGCCCCATTTCTCACCTTCTGCAGGAAACCTTCTCCGAAGAGCTCCCTCAATTCTCCTTCCTTCCACTGTTATTTATGTAAATTATCCTGTAGCACCGTCTAGCTTGAACAGTATTTTTCTAACTATTCAGTTGTTTCTGGGTGGTGTGATGGTTGGTCTGTTTGGTGATACCAGTTTTGGTAGAGGTCCCTTATAGACCGGAAGCATGTTTTCTCCTCTTCATACTCCCCATGCCGCTTACTAATGTCATGCATACCGTCGGTGCTCAGTAAATTATTCAGGAAGCTTAACTGATCCCGGAAGCCCTAGTTGAAGGACTCATGACCACTCTACCATCTAAGATGACACATCTTGAATAATGTGGGTTCCCCCGGTGTCAATCAGTCTCAGCCCTACACTACATGCGTACTCTATGTGCTTTTTAAACTCTGAAACCTCACCTGCTCATGTGCTTTCAATGGGCTCCATATACAGCTTCCTGCCTTTAGAGTAAATAATCACGCGATAAAGCTCAAGAAATATTTGGTTGCGGGTTTTATTTTTCCACCTCAGCTGCTGATGTGTTACCTAGCAGGCTGCATTCTACACAGTGCTTGGTTCTCTTGCACAGCTTGTGGTGAGTGAAATTATTACAAGATTCAATGAATACCTGCTACTGAGCAGCTTCCCTAACCACCCAAACCAGTCTTTTGTTAGTGGTTATTGAGACGATTGACCTACTCAATTTTCCTTCAAAAGAAATGAGCATTTTTCTTCCCCTTTCATTTCTAAAAGCAGATATGGCAATTTGCTTAAATTGCTGTCTTTAAAAGTTTCAATGATTATACTTTTTCCCCTCTCTTGCCTTTTTTCTTCCTTCTCATTTAAGTTGCACACTGCCGTCTCTTTTTTTCTGTGATTGGACACAGTTCCTGCTGCAGCATTTATGAAGTAACTCTGTGTGTGTGTTTCCTTACACATTAGCATTTATTTACCTGAGATCTCAGAGACAAAATAGGTTATATTGAAATATTTGAGTAACATTTTATATTTTAATTACAGTGTCCATTTCTTTAGGCATACATACCAGAGTTCTATAGCTTAAAAAAAAAATGCAAGTGCCCCTCATGGAAAGCCTCCATTTCTTTGCAGAGAAAGGTAGGTAGTTACTGGCCTCAATGAAGTAAGAGGAAGTCAGGTTATGTTTTAAAGATTTTTATATCTGGAGAAGAGACAGTTTGATAGAAATATGAGGAGAGGAAATCAAAGTTACAAGTGAGGGACTGACTGGGGGGGCGTGGATGCAGAGAAGACTGGGATGGTGATGAAGTCCTACCACCCATTGGCGGAGGCCAGGAGCATCGTAGTCACTGATTCAACACTATAGGTTCAGTTCCTGTGGGCTACCGGTTTCTTTACGGTGATCTGTGACCATGGCAACAAAACACATTGAGCCATCGCTTCATGCCATATGCTTTCTATGTGCTGAGCCATATGATGGAGAAATTATATTCTAACTAATAGTATGGAAAGGATAACAAATATGGAAAGACTCCGTTCTGTCTTCAGAGAACTCACAGTCTAGTGGCCATAAACTTGACACACAGTAACAGGCAGCTATATTGCTAATAAGTTGACTATGTTAGAGGTAGGACCAGTGGATGAGAAAATAAACTTACGACTAATTTGTAGGGGGGGGACTCACCAAGCTCAGACCCCATTAATAAGGCTTTATGTAATATGGAATTAGTATATTTAGATTAGGTACCAATGATTTGTGTAAGATATTTCAGATTCAATGTGGATTCATTCATTAATTTGCAAAATATTGAATATGTGTCTATTATGTGCCAGGCATGAATAAGACCTTCATTATCTTTGCTCTCAAGGAACTCAAGAGTTTATATAACAGGTAAATACATAATCAACTCTTTAATACATAAGAATAAGTGCTTGATAATATAAATATTTGCAAAATTCTTTGGGAAAACAGAAAAGGGAAAATTAACTGTACCTGTGGATACTGGTATTTGTTCACTGTTACTAGATACAGGATAAAGATTTCAAAACCATCAGGCTTGGAACATTATTAAATATTGTAGGTAAAACTATAGGGAAAACCTAACAAGAGCTGGTAAGGTATGTATGTGTGAGTATTGGTGTTAGAGGAAAGGGCTAGTTCTTCCTCTTCTTTGCTACTATGTGGTGTTAATAGTTTTACTCAGGTATATACTGAGAGACACATTTTCTAAGACATAAGCAGAAAAGTTGGCCAAGTAGTCTCTGGCTGTTGAAGGCACATGGAGTATGAATAGCACCCGTGGGCCCTGAGGAACACATCTCTGGATTCAGTGGGCCAGGAGTGCATTTTGGTAAATTCTTTAGTGATCCAGAATTCATATGATTTAGATGTAGGCTTTTACTATTCCAAAGAACACTGGACAGGTTTCCAAGGTTATAAATTGCAATTCCTGTTAACAAGCAGCCAGAAAGGGTCCTATAAGTAAAATGTATTTCAGATCCAAGAGTGAAAGAATAATGGTATAGTAGATCAGAGTCTTTCGCTCCTGTCATTTAAATGTAATATCTGTACAAGGAAGTAACTGCAGAAATGGGCTGTGGGTCCCTGTTGGTTGCATTGGTAGGATGGTAGCCAACCTTTTTGTCCCCCTTTTTCACTATACTTCTCTAATAAATGGTGAGAGTGTTTTAATAAGTCCCCTGGCCATCGTCGTAGTTATGATCTCTAGATGAAGACAACTATGTGAGGCTGCTATCCTAGGAGACTGTAGTCAGCATGTATGCGTGCATGTGCGTGTGTGTGTGTCTACACGTATGCGTGCTTGATTTATGAACCACCAAAGCTACAGTGAAGTACTAGGGTGAAAATCACCTACATTAGTAGCAAAGAAATGTCATCATCAATTCCAAGAGGGACTTGTAAACCTGGAGCTAACAGCCAATGGTTTAATTCTTTTAAAATAGAAATTTCTTTAACCTTTCTAGGCGAAACCATATCCCATCTGGAAAAAATGCAAATTTATGGGCAAGAAGAAAAGCTGAGTTGTGGTTTTCATCTAAGAGCCAAATAAAAAATACCCATATTTGAAGGACAGTCTTCTAGGGAGTCTTGAAGAGAAAAGTAGCTTTTCTACTCACATTGCAATCAATTCTAGACAAACTCCAGAATAGGGAAACCTGTAGGTATTTGATACTTGTTCTATCCTAGGTATGGGGAGAAAAGTCTTCAAAGCCTTCAACTACAGGGTATCATTACTTGTTGACTGAAGGATCCAACACGTATTCAATATTCAACACTGAGGTTCCTAAAACTGGATTTCCAGTACAGTAGGAGACTCCTCCTAAACAGTGAATGAATGAATGAATTAAATGAAAAAATGATATACTCAGGCCATTATCTACAATTAGAACCCAGATATCAGCTTGAGGAAACTGCCTAATAAAAACAGTCCATTTATAACTAACCCTGTTAACTACTGACTTAAAAAAAAAATGAAATCAAAGAGCTGCAGCTTGACTCAAAATAAAAACAAAAACACATAGAGATCATTTTCGTCAAATTTGGGCTTATATTTAGAGATCTACAGACTGGGGGTTAATAGTCCTACCCAGCTTACTGCTTGAAAATGCTAGAGGCATGGCTTCTGAAAGTGACTGTAGAGCAGTTGACAGTGATGAATGCGAAGTGGTAATGAATAACTTCATCATAGAGCAGAGATGTCATGGCTTTGCATACTACTTACTGGACGGAAGGAGTGGAACCCAGCGTTGACTCCGATAATATGATCGACTTTCCTGCTACAGGGTCAGTTCCTGGCAAACAGCAGTGTAAGCCAGTGAAGAAGATTCCTCAGGGGCTAAGACCAGTGGATGGAGCAAAGTCAGAGAGCCCAGCTAGCCTAAGTGGGGAGCTCCTGGTGGGATTGTAGCTGTTGCATTCCTTTCACACAAACGTCCAATCAATGGCAACATAATTAGATGACCATGATAATGGTAATATTTATTGCCATGATAACAAATTTGATAACGGTTCTATTGATCTGTTTTGTTCATTTCCTTCCTCCACTGGAAAGTCAGTCTCGGATGACTCTGACATGCTGAATTCTTCCTTTTTCCTTTCCTTCTTTTTCTCTTGATCTCTCACTCTCTCATTTTTTAATAAGGTATCTTCAGGACTCGAGGATCCAACACTCCTACCCCTCACTATCCACTATTTTGATCTTTTTGCTAGAAAACGTACTTCCTTCTGCTGCTGTTGGAAATGATATATGTCCAACCTGCACTTTAGCACAGCATATGCGCTAGACCCCTCAGAATTTATTAGGTAGTATCTGCGAGGCTGTGCATCATCTTTCATATTATGTTTCCAAAATTGATTCCAAGGAAATCCAGGATTCTCTTAGACAGCTTAGCAACCCTGTATCACCTAGCATCAGATCTGTCTGCTGGCAACATTTAAAAAAAAATGGTGGCTTAAATAATATCTTGTGGAATAGAATTCCAAAAGTGAGTCATCGGAGAACGAGGGGCCTTATAAAGCCATCATTCTGCATTTAGCTTCTATCCCCAAGGTCCCCTCATAATTTAGCATTACTGCTGGATTTCCAGCCATCCCATCAATGTTCCAGGCAGTAAGGAAGGATGGAGAAGGTTAGGAAGGGCATAGTTCTCATTTGAATCATTCCTTGAAGGAGCCTTCTTAAAACTCCCATAAACACTTCCACATACACGTTATTATCCAGAACTTGGTCCCATGACCATTGCTAGCTTCAAGAAAGCCTGAGAATGTAATCATTTGCCTGGGTATATTTTCTAAATACATTGGATTTTTGTTTCTGAGGAGGAAGGGTAGAGAATGGGCCTTGGCTAGGCAACTAGAAGTCTGATGGGACTGTAAGGACTTGTTGCATTAATCTGGATTCCTTGAGCTCACATTTATTCCATACACCAGAAGATAACACCAGGAGGTAGGATCACAGAACATCCGAGAGGAATGGCATAATTTCCGAAATAGCAGAAGACATAGGCAGACCACACCCATGGTCGACACCAAGTCAAAATCAGAAATTCAAAGTAATGTGTCTGACTCAATAGTGGGTTATATTTCCGAGGCCCATTTCTAGCCACATCTTGTAACTTTAGGAGATTTCCCTCTTATCTCTTCTATAGTTCCATACTTTTTTGTGTTTGGATTGAGAGATCAGAAATCTTCTGTACTTACTACTTGAAGAACTTCCAACCACAACATCATAACATGTGTCCAATGGGCGAATAGTTTACTGAACATGCCTCTTTTAGCGAAGTAACTGTTAACACTCATGGTTATTCTGATATGTAGCCTCCGTATCCAATGTCTTTAGATCTGCTGCCTTTATTGGATCTTTGTAACAACCTTGCAGGGCAGGGGTAGTGTCTCATCTGTGGGAGAACATCTTGATCTGTCTAGATTGTTTCTGCTTCCCCAGTAGCTACAATAGTGCTTAGTATATGACAGTCACCCAACAAATAATTTCTCCCTCTCTTCCATAGTCACCACATGATCAGAGGTGAAAGGGTAATAGGCAGAGGTTGTAGACATGCCCTCTACTCTTAGGTAGCTGTTGATCAGGGATGGGAGATATATAGATAATCAGAGAGAGTTGATTCATCAGCAGGGGTGGAAATTTCACATGGATCCCATATTTTATTGAGCTATTTGATCTAGTGTCATATCTAAGAAGATAGCGTATGTGAGGGGACAGGGAGGGGGTTGGGTGCAGGGTCGGGGAAGGAGGGATGGCATCTTGGCTGATTACTTGTCATCGGCAAGACTCTATTCCATGTAATATACCACGCTTGCAAGGCACTGTTTTTATTCCCTACACCACTCTTAGGTGGCAGTGCTTTATTATCTACGCCAGACTTGCAGGTTAATACTTCTATCCTCATTTTAAAGATGGAGAAACTGAGTCTGAGAGATGAAGAAAGTCGCCCAAGGTCAACATATCTAGTAAATGGCAAAGCTGATATTAAAATCCATATTCTTTTCCACGGCACCACATTGCCTCTCCAAGGAAAAATATCGAAGCAGGACACTTAAACTTTACAGTGAAAAATAGAAGGAAAGCACGGGCCACAGACTGAGCAATGGCCTGGAAATTAGAATTACTGAATTCTGTCTTTCTCCCGACGCTGCCCTGGGACTTGTCTTTATCATCACAGGCTGCCTGCTAAGAGTGCTGTGTAAAGGATCGAGCCTTTATTATTATACAAATACTATTTCTTAATAATAACAGTTATATCTACACCTACACTTCTGCCCTTATCAAATTGAGCTAATAATACTGTTTCTTGGCCAAAGCAATGTAATAATTAATGTGTTGGGAAGTGCATAGAGAACCAGGGATGAGGTGCCTCACTGCTTTGTCAACATGATCAGTTTGCAAAGTGGTTTCGAATCTCCTCGTTGAGCTGCATCCTCTAAATTTAAAGCACCCAAAGAAAGTAGTAGTTATCGTAACGATATCAATCCAATCGTCTATTTGTAGTAAACTTAGTCAACCAGCTGCAGGTTAGGCCAAAGGTTCTAAGCATTTTCTGCCAATTTACTCCTGTGAAGTGTCTAATAAAGACATTAGCAGAGTGAGAGACCATCTGAGGTTAGACCTTTCCAAGAGCCTTTAGAAATCTCTTTGTGAATTCTGCTGCATGCCTTCCTATGTGCATATGTGACCCAGTGCCATTAATATTAATATCCTATTCCTGCGTTCCATTTTCCTCTGGATACTGAGACTTTCCAGTCCAATCAGAATTGATGTGACTGAATCATGTGCTTCTGAAGGATCCTGCCAATTGGCCTCCATCGCACATCCTAAATATCAGAATTGAAACAATCTCTCACTGATCTGTTGTTGCCACATGGCCCTTGGCAGTGCCTAGGAAAGCATCTGATTGTTATTTTTTTTTTAAGATTTTATTTATTTATTTGAGAGAGCGGGCGAGCAAGCGCACAAGCAGGGGGAAACAGCAGGCAGAGGGAGAGGGACAAGCAGACTCCCCGCTGAAGAGGGAACTGGATGTGGGGCTTGATCCCAAGACCCTGAAATCATGACCTGAGCCGAAGCCAGACACTTAACTGACTGAGCCATCCAGGTGCCCACATCTGATTATTTTCTAAGAGAATAGTATAGCATGTATATTTTTAAGTGGCCATCCCAAGTACTTTGAAATAAAGTATCGAATCTAACTTTCCTAGGGCCAAAGAAAAGCTAAGAAAGCCAGCTTTTAGGTACCAGAAGTATTCGGAATTATTTTCTTGTGCTTGGCGTCTTGGTGCAAGAGGTTCCCAACAGACGGTAAAGTGATGGGGAGCATTCTGCTCACACATCTTGGTCACTTAGCCTGGAATTTATAGGTAAAGTGGTAACAGATAGTCACACTCTTAAATGTAATGAGAAAGTGCTAGTGAATAGTTTTTTTTTTCCTATGTTTCCCACCTGGATTTCTTGCCAGCACTCATTTTAGCATCAATTCTGCACAGAATGCTGTGGGGTCCTCATGGATGTGTGTGGCTACAGGGAGTGGGGATGAGGTAAGGTGGGCAGGTGAGTAGGTACAGAATTTCGTTTCTGGAGTAGAGTCACCTGGGTCTAGTTTCCATATGGTGCTTCCAAGTAATCCTAAAGGAAGGATTTTATGTTTCACAGAACACAAAACTCTTGAAAATCACTGCACTTTCTCATTTTATTATGTCCCCGAATCATTGAGAAGCTGTTGTTCCCTTTGTATGGATGAGAAACTGAGGCTTAAGCAAATCGAGTTTCCAGGGAGCACCTAACCCAGAAGTTACTGAGTAGCAGCTCAGAATCTGATCTGCTGACTCTAAATTTTGTTGTTGTACCACTAAATTCAGACTCCTTTTTTCCAGACTTAAGTACTAGTAAATTTGAGAGTGGTCTTTTTCCTTTTAGCAGATCCAGACTATAAAGAGTATTTTTGTAACTCTCCTACTTACGTTAATGTGGCACCCGTGTGTGTGTGTGTGTGTGTGTGTGTGTGTGTGTGTGTGTCGTAGGTATATCTGAAAGTAAAAGAAAGGAGGACAAAAGCTGGGGCAAAGACAAATGTGGTCATGTTTATATTCTTGGCCTATTATGGGTGTAATATGACGGTGCGTTTTTTGTATATTTTTGTGTCCTGCTTGCCAGATCTTAGTTTAGAACAGCCCTCCGCTCTGTGTAACCGTAAGCAAGTAACCGTACCTCTCTGAATCTTGAATGACCATGGGCTCACTAGAAATGAGAGTATCTGCCACCTTCCACAGGAAAAGTAGGCAACGCAGGATTTTGTTGGCCATTTCTTCTTGGGCTGAAGAGTAGAGCAGTTGTGAGATAATGAACAGTCCTCTGAGTGGAGACATTTACTGGACCTCGGCGATGCTCAACTTGACCCGAGTTGTAGTGAGACCTAGGAAAAAAGGACAGCCTTCATGGTTTGAGGAGGAATGGTGTTCCAGGACATGTTGGGGTCAGACAGCTTTAGAATTCTGTTTAGATTGGAGGTTGACAGCGGGAAGATAAGGTTTATGAATCAGAGCAGAAATATTTCTTACTCCATTTCCCCTAATGTATACACCCGATCATGAGTAGTAAAATAATATACAGCCAACAGCCTGTGAAGAAAAGTCTACCCACTATTTTAACTTCAAAATGAAGTTTAACCAATGGGAGAAATAGTATGGGTGCCATTCATTCATTCCTCCTCTTCTTCTTCTTCCTCCTTTTTTTTTTTTTTTAATTTTTCATTTGACGGGAAACGTTAAGGTCCTGTTAATAACACAAATAGACCAGCAGGATTTGAGATGCAAAGTGTTAAACACTAAGAGCCTCAAATTCTTTATTCGAAATAGAAGATACAAAAAGACCATGTCACACCATAAATAATAATTGTGTGATCAAAGATGTGTGTGTGTGTGTGTGTGTGTGTCTCCAGGGATGGCAGGGAGAGAGGAAGTTCATTGGGGTTCACCTGACTTCCACTGCTTTGTGATTCCTGCTTGCTGCCTTCTAGAAGCACTCATGTGTATCAGAGGACAGGCCAAGAGATAATTAAGTGGAAATAAGAACTCCACGTCCGGCCTCTTCAGAAAGAGGCAGCAAATCCTCCTAATCAATTCTGATTTCTACTGGCTTGGTTGCCTAAGGTCAGCGTAATAGTCATTAGAAGAGGTCATGGCGGGCTCTGTGACCTCGATCATCTAAGGTTAAATAATACGTCATTAAAAGGGTCAATCAGAAAAGAGCAGATATTTTCCCTGTGATTCACTTATTTTGCAGAAGCCTCTGGCTTGGAAATTTCTATTAAAATTTCAGATCTCACAGCAGAAATGTTTACACATTGCAGTATGGCTGGATTCAGAGGAAGCTGTCCTGGAGCTGATGAGAAGGGGGGCGGGTTGTGGTCTTGAGGAGCAAACGGCCATGACATCTGTCCTTCATTCTGGATGAGGAGAAAGGTCACCTCATTTCATTAGATCTTACATGAGGATTTGAAAAGACCACACTAACCTTATGGGAGCCCCTCAGGATAGCATGGGGATGCAAATAGTGGGGGGGAGGGAGAAGACAGGAGGAAATCTTTCTTCACTTCAAGTAGGATCAGAAGTATGAGAAGGAGGAAACCAGGAAGAAAATACTCACAACTCTGTAATAGGTTTGATTTTAGCCTCACCTTGTTGTTACGGGATAGTCCTCACTCACTCTGGGAAAACTTCACGAGCCACCAAAAATAGGGAAAATCAAGTATAGCTAAAGCTCTAAGATGTCCTTCCAGACAATATTAAAGCAGCACAGAAGACGGGGAAAACAAAAGGAAAAATACTGGCAGTACTGTCCCCCAAATACAGGAACACATTGCATTTTGCTGTATTACTTTCAAATAATTACCTTTAACAACTGCTAAATAGTCCTTAGGTAAAGTTTTTAATTTATTTTTTTAAAAGATTTGTTTACCGGGATCCCTGGGTGGCTCAGTGGTTTAGCGCCTGCCTTTGGCCCAGGGCCTGATTCTGGAGTCCGGAGATCGAGTCCCACATCGGGCTCCCTGCATGGAGCCTGGTTCTCCCTCTGCCTGTGTCTCTACCTCCCTCTCTCCCTGTGTCTCTCATGAACAAATAAAATCTTTTTTTTAGGATTTGTTTATTTATTTGGGGGAGGGGGAGGTGAACATGTAGGGGAAGGCCAGAGGAAGAGAATCTGAAGCAGACCCTGCACTGAGCATGGAGCCTGACCCAGGGCTCAATCCCATGCCCTGAGATCACGAGCTGAGCTGACACCAAGAGTCGGACACTTAACCGACTGAGTCACCCAGGTGCCCCTCTTTAGGTAGAATTTTTTAAGGGTAATTGCCCAGGAAATAGGTGAAAGTAATGACAAATAGCATTTATTATTATGAGTTCCTGGGTAGGCACAGAGAGATAAAGATCTATTTTTGTGTTTCCTTCAGATTCTGCCAAAAACTACTTGTCAGCCAAACAAAAGTGAGATGAAGTAAGTGTTCAGGTATTTGGTTTGAGTTACTGGAGATTTTTGGTGGATTTGATCTTTCACATGAGCTTGCTTTTGCTTAAATGAGCTAGGCCTGAACCTTTGACCATCCCAAAAGCTTTCTACGAGGACGGGAACTAGAGGCTGTTTGTGCAGGTGGATGAGCGGATGGGAGAGGATCGTTCTGTCCCTTTTTGAAGCTTAAGTGCACAGTTTAGGAGCATTACAGACCGAGCAGGCCAGGATAGAAGGCCTGCCTTCTCTCACGGTGGTTACCATCACCTGATGGACCAAGAATCCGTATGTAGAAATGATGGTTTGAGTGAATACAGACATCCCCAAGCCTTGTTTTTTGCTTTACATAAAAAGTTAGGATTTAAGCAAAAACATTACTACTTAGAGGACAATGTGTATTACCTTTTTAAAAAGCAATTTCATCTCTCTCTCTTATTTTTTTTTAAAGAGACTTCAAATGAAGTAAACACTGAGCCAGAGCCAACAGAGTATTTGTACTTCTCCCAAGTTGCATTTAAAAGGAGCTTTCAACGCAGGGGCTGCGTGGTTGTGTTTGTGTGTGTGTGTGTGTGTCTGTATGTGCGTTTGTTTCCTGAGCGCTTACTGCAAACTGTGTGGTGGCCTTTCTTACTAAAAAGCATGTGTGTGTGTCTTTGTGTGTGTATGAAATATCTGAGAATACAGTATTTAGACCCCATTAGTGAAGGTAAAAATGTACAGATAAACTGTATCATTTATGGTTATGATATGGCTACTGTCAAAATAACATGCTATTTTGACAGTTGCTTTATCTTTACTCTCACTGAGTCTACAATAAGAAACTAGTTTCTTAGCAACTAAAATATATTCTCAAACAAGAACATTAAAAAAGAAAAAAGCCCATAAAAGAAAAACTATACCCTGTAGTTGATGTCTGGACCAGCTATTCTTGTTGGGGGGCGGGGTGAGGGGGAAATTGATCTGAAATAGGATGATATCCAGTTGCCGGTCCTGCTGCCTGGGGCAGCATCATTGGCAGAGGCAGCTCTTTCTCAGAGAGTCTGGATGCTAGAACAAGAGGTGGCTTGCAGGAGGCTCGGGGAAGACTTTGTTTTTCCTTTTTCTTCTTCCTTTCAGTGTCTTTAACAAAAAATTATTTTTTATGTGTCCCTTATCTCCTCTGTAAGAAAGTTCTAGAACTAGCACAGGAGTTCTGAAGCCAGAAGCCTTGCATTCAGGTTTGTCATCATTGTGACTGGTGGCCAGTGGTTTATATATTTTGCGATTAGCTATGATCATCATCGGAGTAGGGACTTGGGGGAGCAGAGGGGAATTGACCTATTTCAGGCCTGTGATGTTCTATCCATAAAACGTTTTGAACTTCTCTTAGTGCTACAGGTCTCAAAGGATGGTTGGGGGATCCCCAAGCCCTTTCAGGGAACCGTGAGGTCAAAACTATTTGGATAACAATACTGAGAAACTATTTGCTTTTTTCGCGCTCAGTCTTTGATGAGTGTACAGTGGAGTCTTTCTAGAGGCTCCATGATATATGATACTGCCACGGACTGAATGCACAGACAGGACAATTTGCCTGCTTTCTATTAGGTCACACATTAAAAAAAAAGATTTGCAAAATTGGAACACCTGGGTGGCTCAGTCAGTTAAAAGCATCCAACTCTTGATTTCAGCTCAGGTTGTGATCCTAGGGTCGTGAGATTGGGCCCACCTCGGTCTCCACGCTTAGCATGGAGTCTGCTTGAGATTCTCTCTCTCCCTCTGCCCCTCCCCACCTTCCTCTCCCTCTCTCTCTACGTCAATAAATAAAATCTTAAAAAAAGATTTGCAGGGTACCTGGGTGGCTCAGTTGGTTAAACATCTGCCTTTGGCTCAGGTCATGATCCTGGAGCCCTGGGATCGAGTTCTGCATTGAGCTCCCTGCTTAGCGGGGAGTCTGCTTGTCCCTCTCCCTTTGCGCCTCTCCCTCTCATGCTTTCTTGCTTGTGCTCTCTCTCTCTCTCTCAAATAAATAAATAAAATCTTAAAAAAAAATTTGCAGAAATGTAAAACACGCCTCTCATTAATTTTTTACTTCAAAATAGTATTTTTCATGAAAACATTTATGTTACTGTGTAATAGCTTATTATTGTTTCAAATGGATTCATAAACCCATTTTTTTTTAGTTTCAAGTTTCTAGTACAGTAAATATCAACAACTGTAATCTCTATAAACAAGAACTCTTTGGAGTCCTTAATACTTTATAAGAACATAGAGGGGTCCCAAGCCCAAAGTGTTTGAGAACCACCGGTTCTAAACACTGATTGTCTCTACCTTTGTGTGATCGGTGGCTTTGGGGAAACACCAGTAATGATTACTTTTCAGATGCTGTGCAGGCTTCAAGGTGGTTCCCCAAGAAATGAGCAAGTTAGAGGTGTCAGCAGTGAGCACGTCAGTTTAGCGTGCCTCAGGGTTTTGTTGCACACCTGTGGTGCTCAGACTCTCAGGTGGACAGAGAACTAGGCCTTAGGAAGGAGCCTGTCCCCATGATTTCTTCTGCTGGCCCCACAGCCCGTGCATTTCTATGGAAAATGGCCTCTAGTGTGTAGGTGCCACCCTACCAAATACTGCGAGCCACATTACCATTCCAGAACAAGATCTGAGAAATAAGACATAGGGGAGAATGCAGAATATGGAAGGAGGAGAGGGGGGAATTGTTAATTAAGCTCTATTAAATATTAATTGAAATATAAATTCAAAATCTCACCAACTCCTGACAGTTATATAATCTAATTAAGTGGTAGGGCCTGTTGCCCCACGGTGTCACTGGGCGTATTAGGGGAATAAAGTGATCTTCTGCTCATAAACACCATGAGGGCTTTATTAATCCAAGGCATTTGCCAATAAAGTAGATGGGGAAGTTGGCAATAATAATAATTCTATGGAACGTGGAAAAATTGAAGGGGCAATTTTGATCTGGTGAGCAGTGTAGTGAATCAGCCCATGTGCTCCGTGTGCGATGGGTCAGCCGGTGTCACTGGGGCGGGGAGGTGAGGCCTACCCATGGTTACGTAAGTCTTTTCTGCTTTGGGGAAAAATCTGTGGTATCCTTGGGGTTGGTGTCAAGTATTTCCCTCCCCTTGAGGGGAGAGATCGTGTGTGTGTGTGTGTGTCTGTGTGCGTGTGTCGGCTCGAAAATTTTGAAAGAACGTAACTTGAAAGGTTTTCGGAGATGAAGTTGATTTCTTAATAGCAGAAAGGTGAGGAAGTTGGTGTTTTGCACATTTTTCATCGATGGGGTTGGTGAGAGGCATGAATCCCCTCTACACCGCGAGAGAAAAGTTGTTAAGTAGACGTGCACTATATTGTCTATATGTTTTTGTCTCTTCTGATTCTTTCATAACTTCTGAAAAGTGCACGGCACGGGGTTCTGAGTTTTCGTCAGTGGTGCAACTCCATTTTGAAAACCATTATCCCGAGTTAAATCAGCGGCTCTTTGCGTCTGTTTCTAAAAAGCCTCTAGGTGGACGCTCGGATCATTTCTTGGTACTTGGCAGGGTTACGTGAATTCTCCTGGTTCTTTGGTCTGCTCTGGTTTTGTTGGCGGTGGTTGTTTTGTAGCAGGACCTTCTTGCACTAACTTGTCTCGCATGTGCTCTTGATAACTTGGGCCTCCCCCCTGCCCATTCCTGAGACTGATGTCAGGGTTTCGGAAGCCGAGTTTGCCTGCACGTTCAGATCGCGTCCTGCCCGCCCGGCCGCCTTTGCCCTCGTGTGGTTTTGCCAGCCCCATCTGTGAGTGACACAGCCGGCATGTGGTCGTGCTCCCGCTGGTTCTCGGAACTGAGGGTGGCTCCTCCGCCCCTGGGCCACCGTGGCTGGCTGGCTGGGGCGCGCAGAGTGTCCTAGGATGTGGTGTCAGGCGTTGCTCTCTTCTTACTCCCCGTATGTTAGCAATTTCGCTGTGGTCTCTTTTCTTTCCTTTTCAATTTGGGCCTGGGCAGTTGGCGGAGGAATGTGGATCAAGGCTCCCAGGGTTGGGAGCAGGAATAGATGCCGTGTGAGCAGTCGCCTTACCCTCCAAAGGGGCTGAGGAGCCTCGGAAGAAAGGCCCCCCCAAGAGGGGAGATTTCTGTTTCGCGTGGCCGTGAAGGGGTCAGCATCCTTGGGCTTCCCTGAGGTCAGATCATAAAAGCATTTTCCGCGTGGCTGTTAAGAGGCGTAGGCTTGGGGAAGCGTGTGTCTCGGCGCCTTTCGCGCCTGGGCCCCAGGGACCTCCAGGTGACCCAGCACCTGCTGTTCTGCGGCCTGGGGGGCAGGTGGGGGTGGGGGGAGGCAGAGGCCGGACACCCTTCGAGAACTTGGCAGGAGCTCCCCCCGATTCACTCTGGGGTGTTTCTTTTCTTCAAGCCAGTGCTGGATCTTGGGTCTGTGCTGCTGACGTTTTAGAACATGAGAAAGAGCCGCCGTAGGAGCCAAGTATCTGCCAGACTGTGTCGGGAGAACCTTTATCATTTCTGTCAGATACATCACAACTCGCTTGTCTTACCATACATCTTCCTAAATGTGACAGAATTTTCAGCTGTTATTAATTGAATACTCTCTAATTTAACTGCTTAGCAGGAGAAAGAGTGACTGGTTTGTTTCAACACGTAAAACTGGCATCAACCTGTATGTGAGTCTCGATCCCGTTGCCTTGCCGGGCCCACCAAAAAAAAAAAAAAAGAAAGAAAGAAAAGAAAAGAAAAGAAGTCTTGATGTGAAGAGGAATGGCTACCCTACATTTCAACAGGGGAACTAAATTCAGTTTATTGTTCTAAAACAAATAGAGGGGTGGGTGTGAGAGAGAGAGAGAGAGACAGAGAGATGCATTAGAGGGATACACATTGGCGTGTGAGCATGTTACGCTCCATCGTTCTTCGTGATAGGTGCGTCCTTCTACAGCTCCTGGAGTCGTGCACAGCTCACCCAGAAGGTTCCATGGCACGGTGGATCGCTTTCACCCGAAGGCTTGCAAGGGTGGACTGGCTTCCTCTGCCTTGATCTTTTCCCAGCCGTGGACCGTGAGCAGAGAGCCCTGCACATCTCTCTGTAATGTCAGATGTCGCGCTAAGAATTAAAAACCCATCTCCATGAGAGAAATTAAGAGATTACGATTGAAGGAGCTCGGGGTGCATTTTGAGAGACTAAACACAGGCTTTTCTCCCCTTGGACCTTTGGTGGAAGAACAAAGGCCGGTCACCCAGCAGCTTCTGCAGCTGCCCCCCAGAGAAACAGAAGAAGATTCCGATTCCTGGATCGACGGAGAAACCGGTGCATCAACTGGACAGCCCCCCCCCCCACCCCAACCCTGGTGTGGATTTTTAACATGTATTTTTGTACACATAACTGTGGGATTTTTTTTTTTTAAAGGGGAGATAGAAAAATGCACTCAGTGCCAGAACGCCTCTAGGTACATGTACAACATGTTCTTTTCTTAAATGAATTCAGAGCGTGACAATAAGTAGGAGCCAGACTTGGCTTGCACGGAGCACCCTCCGCAGTGAAGTAAAGTGAGACAAAGGATCGTGTCCCCATCTCGGCCATGAAGGTCAGCGGAGTGTGCGCTCCGGCACTTTGCAGAGATGGATGAGAGTCCAACACCCGGGACAGAGAAGAGCATACCTCTAGTCCTTCGAATCGCCCATCATGGGACTATTAGCTTGAGCGTTCTGGAAAATATTATTACCCCCAGGGCGCCATGTAACTCCCTGGCTCCTGACAAGCTGCCAACGTGGCTCTCTCTGGGCTGCAAAGTTGGAGCTCCCCTGGCAGGCTGCCAGCGTTTTAAGAAGGCTCTGGGGGCCCAAGGTAGTCTCCTGGTGCCAGTCAACATTCATTGTAAAACCCAATTCAGAAGAAACTCCCCCACATTCCCCTCTGCCCAGAGCTAGCTGGCATACAAGGGCTGTCTACGCTGGCACGATGCCTCTTATTTTAGGGGGCCGGCTTTTGCTTCGGGATGGCATGGAGAAGGGGATTATTTGCACTGTGGCTTTTGATGTAAGCCATCATTGTCATATTATATGAATAGCATTGCGCGGGGATGGCCGAGCACAAAGACTGGCCCCCTTCCCTCCCTCATGCTGCCCTGTGTAACCCAGGTCCTGTCTGTCACAAAAAGGCTTATGGATTTTTCACCCCCTCTGTAAGGTCTTACGGAAAACGGTGGCCTCGGTTGAAAAAAAAACCTCAATTTTTTAAAAAGGCCCCTTTAATTTGGGCCTTGCAAAACATGTTAAAAATTAGAAGAGTGTTTTTTTTTTCTTCCCCCCAAAGAAATAATTTACACATTTTTACACAGAACTGCCATACACATATGCTCACCATCATATTTATAATTACTTTTTCTTTGCGGTCATTTAAAAAAAAATTACCCTTGGCCACGGGGTTTCTTAAGCTACCCTAACGCTGCCTGCTTAGTCCAGAGATGAAAAAAAGCATCACATAAATTTCAGGCACTCAGAGTAGAAAGCTCTGTAGTGAAAATACCAGAATCATAAAATCCACTCACTAGAGGAAGACTGAGTGGAGAATTCCTGGTATGTCTCTTAGCTCACCAGATCCAGTGTTTATAAGACAAATGGAGGAAGGTAATGTATTTAGTGCAAACTCTGGATGTCTGTATACTTATTTATAAATATATGCGTTTAGGCTTATCATGACATATGAGCATATGTGCAGAGAGGAAGGGTAGAGATTGGGATCCAGAGAATCCCTAATGTGGTAATACAACAAAAATCATAATTCAAAGAGTTGTCAAAGATAAAGTCTAGATGAGGAGAAAATTTTTTATATTTATGTAGCAACTCATTGAAGAGCTCGACACTCATAGGTCAGTGATGCATCGGGAGCTGCAGCGGGATTTGGAGTCGGTGGAGTGGAGGTGGTATGTAGCCGTATTTCTGAAACTCGTTGGTCTAGGCTTTTTTGGTCAAGAGGAAGATGCATCAAAAATTTATAAGCCCCCTTCTTCTGCTCCCAAGAACAGACGAGATAGCGATGAACAAGAAAGAGGACACCATGGCCCCCATGGGACTCAGATTCTTGGAGGGGAGACATATAAAAACTAGGTTGGGGTTCAAGGATATAAACCTGATGAGGGACAGTGAAATCTTTCAGGGGCTGACCATGACTTTGAGGTTCAGTTTCAAAGAGTACAAATGAAGAAGAAGTCGTGAAACATTTTAATTTTTAGAGAATGTTAACACAGGGACACCTGGGTGGCTCAGTCATTAAGCGTCTGCCTTTGGCTCAGGTCATGATCCCGGGGTCCTGGGGTTGAGCCCCGCATTGGTCTCCCGGCCCATTGGGGAGCCTGCTTCTCCCTCTCCCTTTCCCTCCCCCACCCTCCCAACTTGTACTCTCTTGCTCAAATAAATAAAATCTTAAAAAAAAAAAAAAGTTAACACAAAACCCGAATGTTCTAAGTGAACTGCATTGTAACCTCATAATAACAGGCCCTAACTTTGTGGGCTCAACTCTTGGACTCACTGAAGATTCATGTTTTCTGTTACTATCTGAAGTGTGACCAGTGAGGGCATACAAATGGGGTGATCAAAAGATTATAAGCAGTAGCCCCAAAGTAATGTCTCACCTTCCAAACTCCCTGAGAGAGGTTTAAGGACTTGAATGGGGCTCTCTCACCCACTCTTACAATCACATAAATTATCTCACCCATTTCACATAGCTGGCCCGTGAAGTCAGTGTGTTGCACCTGCAGTCAATTGGGTATTGACAGAGAAGGAAGAAAAGGGTTTTTAAAAGGCATTTTTCCAAGCTGGTTTAAGCCTTTAAAAAAAAAAAAGAAAAGAAAGAAAAACCCACTTCTAAATCATGCTGTTCCTGTTTTGTAGCCCAGCCTGCTCACACTCAGGCTCTCACACCAGGTTGTGGTGACCCAGTGAAACCCCCTGAGGCCTGTGGGCCGGGCCCAGTCGGGTCTGCAGGCCCAGCCCAGGGTCTGTACCTCTGCTGAGCCGGTCAAAGCAACCCTCTGGGTCTGTTGGGATCTAATCAGACTTAGTGTACTTCTGTGTCTTTCACTACAGCGCCAGGACTTTTATAATTTAAAATGGGCTTTCATGGCTTTTGAGGGACTTGGGCTTTGTAGACAAGCTGAGCTCTGTGACACGTGGGATGATGAGTCAAGCAGCGCGTTTACTCAGACCATCCGGTTGGTCATCGGAGCCTCAGCCACGGCCCCCTCACGTTTATGCAGCATTTTATGTTTCACAGCAAGTTTTCCTCTTTGGTCCTACAACTCGTCCATCCGCCACCACCACCACCCCCGCGCCGCCTCCCTCCCCCATCCCAGAAGCCCATATTATTTTGCCTCTTAGAGAATCCAGTCTGCATGTGGGGCTTTGTGTTCACAAAACACCCTTGGTTATTTTTACCACTTCAATGGTTGTTTCAGACAACCACTGTTTTCTTGTTCATTATTGCTTAAATATATCATTGCATGGTGTCATGGCTTATGGCTAATAAAACTCCCACTCTGAGTGACTGCAGCCCGGCTTGGTGGGAAGTGACATTGCAAGCTGCAGGCAGACTCTGAAGTGGCAGGTTTTAGATATGCCCTGATGCTGGGGATTGATCTCAGCTGCACGGAGTCGAGGACACGGGAAAAGCAGGTGACACAAGGGTCCCTGCGTAATGATCCCTCCTGGAGCATGGGAGGAAGGGGGGACTCCCAGGGCCAGTGGCCGGGTGCAAACCTGCCTCTCCTCGCTTCTTTCTTACTCCGTCACCTTCAGAATCCATGATACAGCCTTTCTTTTCCCTCGCCAGCAACCAGCCAAGTGCAAGTGCGCACGTTGAGGTGGAATTAGCCTCCTCGAAGTGCGCAAGTTCAGTGACTGACTTTTTTTTTTCTCCTCGCTCTCTTTTCCTGCCAGTGGTCGAGATGCTCGAAACTAAAATCTGTTTCTTTTTCCTTTCGGTGGAGTCGATTCTGCTAGCATGTCTTGAGTGCCCGGTGGAGGCTCTCCTAGCTCAGTGCCTAGCACCTAGTAGGTGCTCACTGAGTACTTTCTGAATTGCTAAATGAGGGGAGCACCAGGCTCCGTGGAGGGATGAGGAAATGTAGGGGGAAACTGAGTTCCAACGCAGGCAAAACCAACCTCTGCTTAAGAGGAGTCAGGACGGATAGTGGCTTGCACTTGGATGTAGGGTTACCCTTAACTGTGAGCGGCTGCCCCAGGCTTTGGGGCAGGGGCTGCTAATTATATTCTCTGTCTCTCTCTTTTTTTTAATTTTATGCAGCTTTGCCATTGCCTTTTAGTTCCTGTGGACGATAACACCCTTAAACATGTTATTTTATTCTTTTGAAGTAAGCTCAATGCCCAATGTGGGGCTTGAACTCATGACCCCAAGGTCAAGTGTGGCACGCTCTACCTCCTGAGCCAGCCAGGTGCCCCTCTATTGTCCTCGACGCAGGCACTTTGTTAAAAGTCATCAAGCCCAGCAGCTCTGAGTTGTGCGCTTTTATTTAATGCATCCTATACCGCAAGAAAAACGTTTTCTTGAAGGGTAGCGTCCGTTCTCGAGTACCTGACGATCTAATAGATGGAAGGTGGAGGTAGTAACTGAAACACAGGCAGTAGATTATAATGCATTTGACTGAACCCAAATTCTAGTAATGTGCTGTGATAGCAGGGTCATTCCAAGCTCCGCCCTGATGTGTGGCATTAGCAGGTTTCGGGGCGGGGGTCACCTGAAGCTGAAGTCCCCAAGTCTAACACACAAGGAAGTCCACATTCGGTGCCTGTCTCCTGCCCATGACTCAGAAGCCTGGGTGGCTGGTTCAGCTTTGTCTGCTGGCTCCCATTTATGATTTTTTTTTTTTAAAGAAGGAAACATAAGGAAAACATTTGCTTTGACATTGAATCCACCCCCACATGTAACAGTAATTGCAGGCCCTGGAGGGGAAAAAAAAAGTATCATTCCAATTTGGGGCCAACCAGCCTTGACAATATTGTGTTAAACCTTCAGAAGAGACGAAGCCAAGCTGCAGCGAGGCAGCCCTGGCGCAGGTGGACAGTTGGGGGCATGGGGAAGCGCGGGCTAGGAGAAGCTTCCAGAAGCAAGAGATGTGAGGGCACCCACGGACCTTTCCGAGGCAATTTCAGGGAAGACCCTAGTCTTAGCCCTTGGAACGGCTTGTGCTGCTGACCCCTTGGGTTTGGGGCTGTGAGCTAGTCAGATGCCCGCTTCCCAGGATAAGATACCACCACTTGACCTGCGCTTGGAGCCCAGATCTCCCAGAAATGACAGCCATAAAAGCACCGCACAACCAGGAGCCTCTGCAAAGTCCCCAAGCACACATGCTTTCTCTTCCAGTCTCCGTGTGTCTGTAAAAGTTCAAATACTGAGTCAAGTTTATTGTTTCTATCTCGTTTATTTTAAGTATAGTTTTACACTTTATTATGTGCAGTGACATCTTAAATGGAGCCTGTCACTCCGTCTTGACTACTGCTAGGGGCTAGAGCCACTTACCATGTCACACGTTTCGGCAGCCCTGATTAGCGGTATCAGAATGAGCAGCTCAGACTCCACCCGCACCCCCGCCCCGAAATCGGGCCCCTGTTTACACAAAGGAAGATGCTAGAACCACGGGATTCTGTATCTCAAGGGAGAGGGATTCTAAACTGATGAATTTGGGGGTTGCACTTCTTTCCCCCTTCCCCCTCCCCTTCCCCCTCTCTCCCCTCCCCTCCCTTTCTGTTTCCCTCTGTCCCTTTTCCAGCTTTTCTGAGAATAATAAATAAATTAAAAGTAACTCCCCCTGATCCCCCCACCCCCAGGCATGTTTTCTCTCTCTTTGAGAATAACATTTTTGAGGTTAAGTCTTGCCCCGAAAGGGCAACAATAAAAAAAGAAATAAATAAACCCGACACACACAAAAACTTTCTTTCCTTCATCGCACTCCTCCCCTCCCCAGGTCCCTTTCTGTAGCCCCGTCATTATGCGAGGTAGCCTAGAGTAATTTGAATATTTCATTCTCCCGGCTGCTAATGCAGCATGCGTTACAGATGGTACTGCTCCATCCTTCTGGACCTGGTTCAATTATAAATGAAAGTAGGGAGCTGAGATTTGTCTTTTTGTCTCTGCTTAGTTGGAATAACACAATAAAGCTTGATGGGTAGGAATTTCTCAAACTGCCTCTGTCGCTGGGACGTGCCCCATGAGCTCTCTTGGTGGCACCCACGTTGGAAGCCGAGTGTGTAATGGTCATGATTGTTTTTTGGGGGCATATTTCCTTTCCTCTCACTTGGACTAAGGCCGTGTTATGCAAGTACAAGCGGCCTTTGCCCCCCTCCCTGCCTTTTTCTTGCTCTTTCCTCTTTCTCATCAATTCCTTGGCTCTGACTCCATGACTTATTCAAGAGCCTTCAATAAAGCCACTTCCCCACTCTGTGCCCTTAAAAGTCCTGTCCCGTCACATCGTGCCGCTGAAGGACACATTCGTGGTCAGGGACGAGGATTTTTCTTCCCATGAACGCATGTATACCCAGATCACCAAGTCAGTATGTAAAAATAGGACACATGTGTACAGCAATTTATGCAAACTTATTAATGTAATCTCATATGCACATATTTATCAGACACTAGTAGTATTTTAAGTGCATGTGTGTACATGTGTGTGCATGCACGAGCATGCCAAACGACTTGAGCTTGGTGTGTTTTGGAAGTCTGAAAAATAAACACTGAATATATTCTTTTATCGGGGTATTACTGTTATGAACATTTAGGTAAATAGAAAGCAGGCTGTTTACTCGGGCTATGTATATTTGGGATCAGTGTAGTTTTTTCCCTCTCCACCCCAAATGCATGAGTGTTAAGTGTTGGGCAAATGCAGTGTCACCTAGAGGAATGAGTGGCTCACATATCTCTCAGCTATTTCAAAAAATGGAGGAAAAACATTAACCATGTTTCTTTTACAGTGATTGATTGATTGATAATTCATGAGATTATTATTATTTTTTAAATTTCATTGTGGGAGCATCTGGGAGGCTCAGTTGGTTAAATATCCAACTCTTGATTTAGGCTCAGGTCGTGATCTCAGGGCTGTGAGATCGAACCCCACATTGGGCTCCATGCTCAGTGGGGAGTCTGCTGGGGATTCTTTCTCCACCCCTTTCCCCTGTTCTCTCTCTTTTTTTTAATTTTTAAAATCTTTTTTTTTTTTTTTAAGATTTTACTTATTTATTCATGAAAGACAGAGAGGCAGAGACATAGGCAGAGGGAGAAGCACGGAGACACGACATGCTTTTAAAAAATAAAGTGTACTTCGTTTTCATACTGGTTTATGACAAAACATTTTTTGGAGGTGACCTAATAGTGGAAGAGCTGGTTCTCAAGTGTGCTGCAGATGGAGTCCTCCGTGGGTCCCAGTCCACCTTGATTCCAGCTCAGCTCTGTCATCCTCTTAATATGAGGTGAGCAAGAGGTAAAAACTTGGGACCTAAACGGAGTTAGAAATGCCACTGTTCCCTGTTATTTAGGGAACTGAAATAACGTCATTGCGACAATTTTCTAGGAACACAACAATTAGAAATGTTTAATAACCTGTGGTCACTTTCATACAACTAATTATCTTGGACTCACTTTCTGCCAATAAAAAAATCTTGCCAGAGAAATGAAATTGGAGTTCCTATTTTTAGCTAGCTTTAATTTGTCAATCATTGCCCTACTTTTCTCTGGTGGTTTGAGCTAAACTGAAAAATAATAGCAACAATACTAATATTGGTGTACTTATTTTCAGTGTCCAAAGTACTTTTTGTATATATTATCTCTGCTCTCACCCTCACAATGACTCTGGAGAAGTGTTTTGCTTGTCTTAGTTTATGGATTGGAAGAGAAGCTTAGGTTAAACAATTTAACCACAATCACAATTCAAATAAGTGAGAATGTGTTAGGATTAGGCCCAATGGTAATAGAAACCACAGTCATCCCATTGCGAGAAACAGAAGACAAGTGTAATCTTCTGACGTATTCATGATCCAGAATGGCTGCTAACGCGCCAGCCCTCCACACACATTCCAGGCATCAGAATGGAAGAAAGGGTGAAGATGAGGAGCAGACTTAACTCCCTTTTAAGAGGACTTCTTAGGCTACCAGCTATATTTCCACTTGTATCCCATTGATGAGGACCTACTGATATGGACACTCTTGGTTGTAAGGAAGAGCCTTGGAGATGTGGCGGCGTGGGAATGCTTGGGCAAGTTTCTGAAATAGCGCTGCACCTGGGTTTAGAAGAGAAGTGAAAGCCTCAGCCCCCAAATATCCCTTGACCCTCGACCAGGTACGATAGATGAGGTAGTCACTTTTATTGTCTAGAGCTGATTTGGAACGTAGGCATCGTGTTATACCTGAGAACCCGTTCGCTAATGGAAAGACAAATCCTGATTGTGTTCATGAATGTTTGCTAAATTGGTGCGACGAAACGTGTTCATGGTGAGGCACGTGGGGAGGCGGTGTGCTTCCAGAAGCCGCAGCAAGACAAGGGGCTGACCCTGTTCATGCCACAGGCGGCCAGTCCATGGCCGGAGTGACCTGCAAGCTCTGGTGTAAATTCTTCAAGTTGACTTGCTGTGCTTCTAGCAGAATTTTTAAAAAAAGAAAAAAAAAAAGTAGCTGTTAAATCCACATCCCCCCTTGGTGTTACTTCGATTGAAATCATAAAAAGAATGGTTTATAGGATTGCGGAGATTTATAGGATCAACTCCTTGGTTTTCTGTTGCCAGTGGTCAAGGAACCCATATGCTCCATGTAGCCTCCATGGAGAGGGCTTCTTATTGCTGACTTTAGTCTTGAAGGGGGAAAAAAAAATCCGAGTTTCCAAGTACTAGGGCATGTCCTTTTTGCTTTGTAGCTCAAATATCGCTCAAGTCGTCGTCCATGAGCTGGGCAAGCAGGGTGTCTTCTCTGCGCTTTGTCATTTGAATTAACTGCCCCAAGGGCTTTGGAGTCACAGTGCGCGCACGCACACACGTCATGGGTCCTGATGGCCGGCCGGTAGCTATCTTTTACTTATTTATTTTGTATTTACTTTTAAGATTTTATTTATTTATTCATGAGAGACACAGAGAGAGGCAGAGACACAGGCAGAGGGAGAAGCAGGCTTACTGCGGGGAGCCCGATGCAGGACTCGATCCCAGGACCCCGGGATCACACCAAAGGCAGGTGCTCAACCACTGAGCCACCCAGACACCCCTGTATTTTATTTATTTATATATTTTAAAGGCTAAGATGAACACAGAGCACCTATATGATCGTGACAGAAAGCATTTTGTGTATGTCTGTGTATCTGTATACTGTTTCACCTTATACATCACATCAGCCTCTTCCTATGATTTTCCTTAGGTCACAAATCCATACAGTGTTTGACACTGTAGCTTGCTCTAATATTTTTGTTGCAGTGATGTGGGGATGACCACATTACTCACGAGTGAGCGCCGCTGGTCTCTTCAGGATGTCAGGAGAAACTTTATGGTGCTGCCGGCACCATCACATATTTTATTTAGACCACAGATGTTCAGTCCCATAATTTAGTTGTCTTATTTTGTTACATTTCCAGCCTCATTGTTTTCCCTTTTATTTTGCCTTTATAATTTTATTAGAATTTGCCCAAATAACTATAGTCTGCCTATGTTGAAAAAGACTCATCAATTGTGGCGACATTGGTGCCCAGATCTACATATAGTATAATTTGAGGTGCATACTGACGTGTGGTTCGATACAGGACCTTTTTCCACTGTCCTGTAATGAAATACTTAGGTTAGCGTATTTCTTTACCATTGTCGAGACTACCATCTATTATGTCTAAAGACGCTACTCCTATATTTAAGGTGTTTTTATTTTTCATTTTGGTTAGGCAAGTTGTCATAATTCTAATTCTTCTGTGAATTGGTCTTCTTCCTTTGGGAAGGGATTTTCCAGCACTGAAAGACAGCTCTCCATGTAGTTACAGATTTAAAATACTCTTCCTCCACCCTGGCCTTTGTAGTGTAGTTGCGTCTGCCAGCAGCTCCGTATATGGTCATCAACAGTATATGGTTATTGATTTAACCCTCCGTTGGAGGAACACATGGAGATAATGCCTTGACACGAATTGGCAGGTGGTATAAAGACATATATGCATACAGTTCTGCTCTTAATTCACCCATGATTTTGTCTCTGCCCAGCAAGATTAAATGTTACCTGTAAAAAATTTGTCTTGGGCATGTTGTGTCCGTGTGTGTACGCGCACACGTGTGCCATGTGCAGTAGAGTGGGCAATAAATGGCCTTTCCTGATGGAAAGAAACAGGACACTTTTGCTCTGATTTCTTTTGCAAACTGGGCCCAGGAAGGGGAACAAGGCGCTGTATATCTCCCAAGGTGATTGGCTCCTGTTAATGACTCCCTTCCGGCGCCAGATTTGGGGAAGGAGCAAGCAAATCCTTACTGGAGTCGGCGAACTGCTCAAAATGGATTTCACCTCGTGAAAGGCAGAGAGAAAGCAGCTAACATTTCCTGGATGCCTTCTGTGTGCCAAGCACTCGCCTAATGACTTCACACGTGTTAACTCGTTTAAACCTGATGGCGATTGTGCCCGATAAATGGGGTTTCCCTCCCAGTTTACAGATGAGGAAACAGTCCGGGCCTTTGAGAAGTCAACTAAGTGGCCTCAAGCCAGACAGCTAAGAAGAGGCAGAGGAATCAAAATTCCACTTAGGTCTGATTATGAAGCCATCCGGTTTCTAGGGCCCCATGGAAACTTGTGTCACTGTGAGTCAGGTAGGCTCCTTCTATCAGGGTGGGAAATGACCCCCCCCGCCCAAAATCTTGTTGTGTGAAATCCTAGCGATGCCTTTATGGGCTAGACTCTGATGCTGCTTACCTTGTGTTTATGAGCCCGTTTCATGCCCCTAGCAAAGTCCTGTATGCTAGAAGAAGCAAAAGAAGGGTAAGGTGTGGTCCCAACCCTTGGATGGCTGACTCTGTGTAGACAGTGAGAAAACAGCATGTAATTGGTGGGCCTGATGATTTGTCACGGAGCCGGAACTCATGGGGTATCGGGGGTCACTACTGAGCTGTGCGCTGTGGTCCAGAGAAGACCTGGAGAAGCACAGGAGGGTGAGAGGAGCACAAGGCTGGCTGAACAGAGCCCTACAGGGACGCTCTCCATGTGGCTGGCTGGAGGGTGCAGAGAGGACCTTGGAGGATTGGCTGGACGGAGCTTGGGTGGATGCTAGAGAAACCAAGCATCATCATCCTGCAGGTAGAACAAGAGGAGCATCGGCCTGGCCTGGCCTTCCACGGTTCTCGAAGCACTCCTTACCGCCGCCTCTCTTACTGAGGTGTGCTGGTTATCCTTCTCACCATGGTCATTGTTGTTGCCCGGATGAGAAGCACTGGCCAAGCCCTGCTCCACCTCATGCTGTGCTCTGCGAAGGGCTCCAGAGGCACTGCGTGAGGGACGCCGGGCTGGGCGCAGCAGCTCTCCACCTGCTCAATGTCCCCAGCTAATGATGCGCAGACACTTGACATTATCCCAAGTCTTCTGATTCCAGTTTGGATCTAAACAGTAAGGGCTCTTCTAGAGTTTGATACCCTGTCAGTGGGTTCCAGTTTACGAATGGGTTGTATTCTAGACTCTTGCAGTCTCTTCTAGTGCTTATCTCCTGACAGTGGCCCTCTCCTTTGCTGCAGGTGTGACATGGCTCGATTCCCAGGCCCAGACATAGACGCCTGCTGTAAGATCAGGTGTGCCTTGAGTAGGTTATGCTTGTCCTGTTTTGGTTGTATCAGATCACCATTTACAAAATCATCTTTAATTAAGAAAATACACGAGGCAGGACCGGCTATATAATGTGTTGGGGCCGAGTGCAAAACAAAAATGTGAATCCCCACGCTCAATAATTATTAAGGATTTCAAGATTTCGACCTTAGAGCATTAAACCAAACGCAGCGTCCTTCTGAGTCCGGGGCACTGTTTGACTGTGTGGGGCCTCTCATCCAGGGGGCTGGCCCTGTTTGGAGGTTTGGCTTAGGATATAAGGAATACCTTCTGTCCTAGAAACGTAGCAGGGCCTCCCAAAGCAGGGAGTGGAGAGGAGGCATGTGCACGCATCGGGGCTGAGAAGGAGCAAGGTTCAGGGTGTGGGATAGACGTGGTTTCTTGGGTCTGCCTGTCCGGGTAGATGTACCAGGAACGTGTTAACTCTCCATTGCATGAGAAGAGATAGCTCTTTATTAGTCATTCCTGAAGAATTCTGATTTGGAGCAAAGGAGAGAATGGGTAAGTAGGAGGAATCACACATCGAAAACAGGGTTCTGTGCTCACTGCCAACCCAGATCTGGTTCAGTTTCAAGTTTGCAAGTTTATTATTGTAAGTGGAGATAAGGCCCATAGTTTTATGTAGAAGTCCCAGCACCTTCCACGTGTATTTCTGGGACAAAAACAGATGTGATAGGAATTTACACAGAAATCACATCTGCCACTCTGGACAATTAAAAGAAACATGAAATTGCAGCTGAAACCACAGGGTATTTAAATAGAACAAGATTTCAAATGAAGGACTCATGTTGTTGAACCAGAATGTGGTTTAACTCCGCATCTTCTGAAGGAGGGAGTAGTTTTGTGGGGTTTGTTTTTGTTTTTCCATAGGTTTGGGAGTTTTGTGATTGTCGTTGTGTTTTAACATGAGTAGACGTGCCCACTCCACAAAGACAACTCTTCTCATTCTGGGGGAGGCTAAAAATCTGTACATTTTTGAATCCTCCTATCAAAAGGGACATGGAAAAAAAAATCCTAATATTTATTTCACACCAGCCATGTACAGGGGGCCCACAAAAGCCACAGACAGAAAGTCCTGCCAACTTTATTTTACAGTTGAAAAAACAAGCTCCAAGATGTCACCCACGGCCTTCATGCCAGTAAGCGACGCAAAGGGGACTTGAATTCTAAGTCCAAAGCCCGTGTTCCCCCGCCCACCCCCCCGGCACACCAGATCACCCCTCCCATCTCAATTCCAGCCTGGGAAGCCAGAAGCAGAGGAAGGAACAGAGCCTGCGAAGTAATTCAGCCTCTCAACCTTGTAGGAACTGAGCCATCAGGAGAGGGCCCTGCTGTTAACATTCTCTCGGTCCTTGTGGAGGTGGAGTCCTGCTTTATAACTTTGCATTTGCTCCCTGAAACGTTTCCAAAATGTGATTTGGATTTACAGCTCCCATCTCCTTCCCTCTGTGTAAAACCCCGTGGTCCCCAGTAGGATGGCTTCCTGCAGGAAGAACAGGTGCCTAGAGCAGAGTAGCGCAATCGAGAGGAGGCCTGTGAACTCTCCCATAAAAGAAATTTCACTTGCTTGCCACTATCTTTGCCCATGCTACTCTACCTCGCTGCCCCCTGACCCTGACTGTTATTCGTGTGAGATAAGGATGCTTTTAGTGTGGAGTCTGTTCAAATCGGTTTCAACTTCAGGTCCATTGCCTTCACCTGCACAGGTGGTTTGATTCCCTCACAGATAAATTGGATTTGCCTGCTCACGGTTTTGAGGGGATCGTGAAGAATCTCGCAGAGGTTCAGTTAGACTCTGGCCCTAATCATGGATCTGTACCCTGGGTTCCTGTCATTCCCTGACCCCTACAGAGCCGGGGAGTGGGCGGGGAGACACATTCCCTTTGCTATCAGAAGTGGCTCCATCTCTGACCCATGTTCCCTAGGAAGGAAAGTAAGAAACAAAGGCATTAGGCTCGGAAGACCCCTATTTAAAGCAGGGAAGGCATAGTCTCTTCTCGGTTCCTCACATAAAGGAGGCTCAGTGTGTCGTTTATTAGCAGAGCTGGTCTTCTCCTACAGGGCTGTTTGTAAGGATCACATGAGGTGTATTGTGTGTGCTGTACAAATAAAAATGACATCATCCTAACCAGGAAGCTGGGGCTTGGTTTGGCAGTCTAGGGACTTGTGCCACACGTGGACCTTAAGCCAGTTTTTATTACAATGGCACCAAATGAAATTGTTCATGAATAATTGTCCTGTAAGAGAAGAGGCGCTTAATTCCTGAAAGGGAGTTGGATCCAGTTGCTGCCATGATGCCCCACCTCCTCCATTCTTTGTAAGAGACAGCATCCACGCGCACCTCCACATACTGTCCCCGCTCCCCTGCCCCTGCTTGCACCCCTGCCTTTTCACAGCAGCTCGAAACAAGGTAATGGGCTTCAGAGGAGTCTACACATACCCAGGCCATCCTTCCCTCTCTGACTACCAGGATTTTTTTTTTTTTAAGATTTTATTTATTCCTGAGAGACACACACACAGAGACAGAGACACAGGCAGAGGGAGAACCAGGCTCCATGCAGGGAGCCCGATGTGGGACTCGATCCTAGGACCCAGGAATCACGCTCTGAGCCAAAGGCAGGAGCTCAACCACTGAGCCACCCAGGCACCCCGAAGCCCAGGATTGTGCAGAGGACTCGTACCTTGAAGAACTGGACTTGGGTGATCCGTGTAACCCTGGATTGAATTGAGCTTCTCTGAGCCAATTTCCTGAGTTGGGTATCTGTGATCTACTTCTGAAGATTGATGGGGGGGTCAGGTGCGATATGGAGATGAGGTAATATGCAAGTTCTTGGTAGAGCCTGAAGCGCCTTGGCAGAAAAGAAGTTCAAAGGAGTCAAAGGCTGTCTCACACGCTGTGTCGTTTTAGAAAATGGATCGTTTTCCAGAAACATGTCTTAATCACCAAGATCTTTAAAAATGACCTAATGAACCCCTCCCGAGTGCCATCCCCCCTTTTCACAAAGCAAGGAGAGTCACTTGCCCACAGTCACAGAGTTGAAGAGTGACCAACCAAGTATCTCAACCTCAGTGGGAAACCAGCGCTTTTCCCCTGGAGCCAACCCACGACGGCCCAGAGCCGCCTCCTGTGCTCCAGCTGTCCCAGCCTCGCAGTCTGGTGGACATTTCCTCCCCTTCGTGACCGAAGCAGGTTAGAGCCCTTCTCTTCCCTCTTCCTGCTGTGCTTGGCTGCCCAGATGTCTTGCAGACGGTGCCTGCAGGCATTGCGCATCAAGGTGGCTCCACTGTTTTCCAGGCTCTTCTCTACGCTCGGTCAGGCAATTGATGCGGTGTGCGCAGGCCTCTTCTTACTGCTCTAAGCTTGGAAGCCCGTCTCCATCTCTACCAGTTGATGCTGACAGCTTGGAGAAAGAGCCTTTCTGAAGCCAAGCCCTTAGTATCACTGTGTCTTTCGATGCCCCCGACTCCCTTACTCAATGTGCAAGGAAGGTTCTGGTGTTCATCACACTGGTGCGAGAGGTGTGCAGAGGAGGCGAGGAGGTCTCTGACCTCCCAAAGAGGGACACAGGCCAGTACAAGCAACATTTGTGCACTTGTACATTCCAAAGACTGCTGCCCCTCTGTATTTGGCTGGTCCTTTCAGCAAAGCAAATTGCAAAGTAGGGACCTCTCTCTCCATCCTGTTGCCTTAGGATGTCAGCTTTCACAAGAGGGGCACGCTTTTCTCCCACAGCTCCTGGGGGCCCTTCTCTCCACCCTCCCTGGTCCTCTCAGCCTTCCTTTTCCCTGAAAACCTTGAGGATTTGCAATACTCCCTCACCAACATCTTCAACCAAGGGACTGCCAGGGGATTTGAGTGTTTATTGCTTTTTTTTTTTTTCCTCCGGGATTGGAACAGCTCCGACCAGCGACTATTTGAAAAACATAGAAGTATATATATAGTTTTTTGCTTATTATCAAAAGGAGAATAGAGTTTTCTTGCAACTAAATGAGAACTTGATATCTTTCTTGCCCCAGGGGTGTGTGTGTGTTTGGGGGGAAGGGGAATCCAGCCTCCCCTTCCCCACCATCGCTGTCTCCTGGTAGCCAAAGCTGATGTTCAGAACCACACCAAGGGCGGCAGGTTGCCTTTCATCAAAGGCAGACGTTCAGTAATTAGCTTCTACCTGCTTCTGTCTGTACCCTTTGCCCAGAGGGCTCCCCCATGGGTCAGTCTGTCTGCTGTCTGCAAACGGCGTTTGTTTGTCTGGAACGCAGAAGTCCCTGCACTTGACGATCACGACAGTCTTTCTGTCTTTTCTCTTAAACAGCTTCTTTAAAGCCCCTGGAGACCCTTAAAAAAAAAAAAAAAAAAAGAATGCAAATGGAAATTGTGCTGGAAGCTAAAATGAACATTGTTGTGAGTCATGGGATCCTGGCCACACGGGGACAAACTATTTTTTATTTTGGGTAATATTTCTTCCTTGGCATTTATTACACCTCAGTTAAACACAGCTCATGTGACACAGTGTTACTCACAGGCAATCAGAGAAAAAGCTGCAAGTTGAGCCATCAGAAGGGCAGGGCAACTTATTGTTAATAGCGGCCATTAAAGCTGAAAGGAAAGATTACCCATCTGCCCCCGACAGACCTGTCTGCCTGGGATGAGCCCGGGCCCCCTGGCTGGAAGGGGGGGCTGGGGGCACCCAGGGAAGGGGAAAGGAATGTAGAAAGTCCATCGAGATCGGTGGAGGGGAAGGGAGGGCTGGATTCAAGTGTGGGCCCTACCCCAAGCATAGAAGAAAGCCCACCGATCCCAACACACAGGCCCACCTCTCCTCCTTTCTCCCGAAAGCACCTGATAGCTCTTCCCCAAAGGTCTACTGCGAGATCCAGTTCAGCTCCAGATCAGAAACTCGACAGAAAGATTTGTAGAGGAGCAGCAACGCCTTCTAACGTGGTGCTTCCCACCACAGGTTATAATTTATAACAGATTTTACTATAGCGGAATTCTTTGCCGTGAGACCTTGGGGTTCAGCGATGCAATTTTTTTTTATTTTAAAAAGTCGATATTTAAAAGCGCATATGGTTTAAAATCCTTTCAGACATTTGAAATCCTAGCCAAAGATGCCACACCATTTACCCACTCTGACAGGTCACTCTACAAGGGTGCTTGTTTGATGGGGCCGTATAAAGTGTCAGCTAGGAAAATAAATTTAAGAGGGCTTTGCGGAGAGTGTGTTTGTAAAACTTACAACAGGGGCGCACCTGGGTGTTGTCGTTGGTTGAGTGTCCAACGCTTGGTTTCAGCTCAGGTCGTGATCTCGGGGTCGTGGGATCGAGCCCCACAATGGGCTCCGCTCTCAACACTGGAGTCTGCTTGGGAACCTCTCCCTCTCCTTCTGCCCCCTCCGTCTCTCCCTGTCTAAAATAAATAAATAAATCTTAAAAAAAAAAGAAAGAAAGAAAGAAAAAGAAAACAAGAAAAGCTTAAACCAGGATTGGAGGGGAAAGGCACGGGCTGGTTTTGCACATGGCGCTAACTCCCTGGGGGTGCGAAGTGACTATTGGTATCAGGATCATGTACAAATTTGGAGAACTGTAACGGAGACTGGACTCGGGGCTTGGAGTATGGCCCCTCCCCTCCCCCTCCACACCCTGCATGCTTTTGGCGGGGTGGGTGGTGGAGATACTAGAATGAGGTTTGAAAGGCTAGCTGGTTGGCCCCAAGGATGACCTCTGGGGCTGGCTGGAAGTGTGAGTACCCAGATGGTACTTAGCAACCCCGAGTGCGTGCCTGGCTCTAGGTAAGTGGTTGGGCCTGTCAGAGGGGGAGGTGGTGCCTGCTGAGTCAGACCTGGAGAGGTGCTTCATGCTCAGAGTACTTGATTTTCCAGAGAGGACCACGCCCAATTCTGGGCTCCAGCCCTAAACTGTTCCTTGGCTCTCGAAACCAATGTCAGGTCACATCAGCCTAACTCATCACCGAGAGGATTCTTGGTAGAGCTCGACTCCTTCTGACATTTGGTCGCTTCGTCCCACTAAGAGTGGGGATTCTCAGCCTCTCCGTGTTCGTGGCACAAGGTTGAAGACTAGAACTATTTTGGCTGCACTTTGGTGTGAATTTTAAGCCCTCTCTCAAAGGATCTTTGGCACCAGGTCTTTCATTGACTAGAACTCTTTCCTTCCCTTGATCCAGCTCTTAAATACAGTCACCACGAAGTTCTTGGTTTTACCCTGTCTCTCACCTTCTGCTCTTGGCAGTTGGATTGCACCCTGATAGACTGAACGGGGCGACCCACTCAGCTCAGCATTCTGCTGACAGACACCTCCTGACACACTGCGTATCTCACGTGTATCAGCACCTGCTGCTGTAGTCTGTTCAGTTGTAATTAAAGAGGAATTTTATGAACTTATCAATTGTTGAAGAGTCTGACAATGTTGGTCACAACCTGTCCTGGCAGAGACCATGGAGATAAAGGCCTGTGCTGTTGGGTTCCACTTGGTGATCAAGTGTAGAGAGTGCATTTGGGAGGTACATGGCTTAAGAGCTAGGATGGGGCTGGTAGGGCAGGTGGTCCAGACACATCATTTCTGAACCATTGGATTATCCCTAGAGGGAATTCATAATATCACCTTGAGATACCTGCTGAGTGTTCTGAAAAGAATTGGGTGTTGGAAGGCATTGAAAAGCAGGTCTGGGAAAGAATTAGCTGAGGTGAGAGAGTCAACTGAAGAGAAGCAAGCTTGGCAGGGCCCCAGGGAGCCACGGGCAGTGAGCAGCAAATTTGCAGTGTCAGCGTAGCGGATCTGCCTCAAGAACTAGGTCCAGGACTCCGGAAAGTCAGCAAGTCCTTTTTCTCCCGTCGTCCCCATGTTAGGACAGACAATTCCCTGAAGCGCTGTGTCCATTTTGGATTCTTTGTTTTGCTTTTTGGTTATAAAAAAAAATTTTTTTTAAGATCTATTTATTTACTTGAGAGAGAGCAGAGTGAGAGAGAGCACGGAGGGAAAAGGAGAAGCAGACTCCCCAAGGAGCAGGGAGCCTGATGCAGGGCTCCATCCCAGGACCCTGAGATCATGACCTGAGCCGAAGGCAGATGCTTAACCGACTGAGCCACTCAGGTGTCCCCATTTTGGATTCTTTGATCTTTAAGAAATGTGAGTAGCAGAGAGAGATAGGTGGCAAAAGATGAGGAATTTCCATTTCACAGGCCCTGTGATTGTTTATTCTTTAGAAGAGAAGGCTCGTGGTTTTTTGCCTGGCTTTGTGTAGAGGGCTTCTACACAGAAGATGTCGGAAAAGTCGGTCGTGAAGAAATAGCAGAACAAGGGAAAACCCACCTAATATACTTTCCTCTTCAAGCAAGCTCCTTTGGGAAGCTTCAAAAATCCCAGAAGGCTTGGTACCTCCTCTCACAGGACTGATGAAGTGAAGGCCTCTTCGTAGCATAAAATGCTGGCTCTCCAGTACGATGAGAGGTCTCTGTTTGGGAGCTAGAGAAGGCAACCCTGATGTGGCTTGGGTTGGTTTGGCACCTTCAAGGTGAGGCTGGAACTCTCACATTTATTTGCTTGGATTTCCAAGCGGTCGCTGTGGTAAGAGGCCATGGGCGCTGTGCCACAGACACTGCAGAATTTGCTCCTGTGGCCAACCAAGGGAGGACTTGGCCCCGGGTTGTTAGGGTTTAGGGGATGGTACGTTTTTAACCGACCTGACAAATCTGCTCCACTGCAGCCGCTTGGAGACTTCCCGAAGACTGGAAGCAGTCGAAGGGGGCCGTGGGCATCAGTCGTGATCTAATGTTTCTTCCCTGAGACTGGCTTTCCCCCGTCTCTCCGTTGAGATCTCCCAGTGTAATTACCACCCCAAGCATTTCCTGTTTGTCCCCTGTAGGTACACCACATTGCGCCAATAACCCGCGGCCCAGCAGGAGTATACAGTATCCTTTGCCAGTGTCGATCAGGGCTTGATTACACTTCACGGCTGTAATTCAAGCCTGCTAATCCTCCTCTGCGTTAGGAAGAGAGGCCTGTTCTATTAGATAAGCTGATTACTGTCTGGTGTGTGCTTCATGCCTCCCAGAGTTGTTTATATGTGGAATTATTGCTGGTTAGAGTCTGTGCTTTCCTGCACCGAGTGAGCTTGCTTCGGGGTCAGGGGTATCAGGCTTCACCCCAGGTCTGGGAGGGGTGAGAAAGGGAGCCTTGATTATAGCTGCTTTTCTCTCGACCTCTGCCACTGACCCAGCGTTGACTTTTCTCCTCTGTGAACGGAAGGAACCCAGATAAGATTTTAAGAGTCTGAGACTTTTGCCCCCAGGCCTCTCTGTCAAAGATCACAGACTGAAAGGTCACCGCCCCAGACTCTGCACGGCCCTGGGCACTTTGTAGGACCATCTCAGTGGGGTGTTGTGGTGGGGTGTTGTCGGGAGGGCCCAGGGAAGGAGCAATAGGGTGGGCGACGTTGAGTGTGTGGTCGGGTCAACAGCCACAGACCCAGGAGTGCCCGACCACAAGGCGAGATGCCTGCAGAGACCATTTGAATGCTTTCTCGCATCCAGAGATGGGCTCTTCAAAGCCACAAAAGCCTTGAAACCACCTTTGTGTCTCCCTCCCCGCCCATCACCAGTCTGCCCTTCAGCTTGTGGCTTGGGTGCAGTCCCCAAGGCCCTGGCTCTACGTGGAGGAGGAAGTGCATTTGTTATGACTGCCCGCCAAGCAAAGCTGGCCTGATGGATGCTGGCTGTGCTCTCTTGGGGAACGGGCGGGGGTCCTGTCCCCTGTGCAGAGCCCAGGTGGTGCTCCATAATGGCTCTTAGGGGTTTAGATTCTACAAGAGGTTCCTGGTTTACTTGCGTGAGGATGGCATGAGTGCTGAGTGATCCCGGGTAGGCGTGAGCGCCTGGCCCCCGGCCTGGTCAGCCTCTGCACTGGCAGATGTTGGCACCTGCTGACCTATTTGAATACGCGGTGGCCTCCACTGGAGGAAGGGAGGTGGGGTGCATGTCAGCCGTTTAACTGTGCACGTATCCCAAGCAGCGTAAACTTCCTCCACAGCGGTCTGTGCGGACGGTCTGTTTGTCTGCCCTTCTCCACGGGACCATCCGTCCCCTCCAAGGCAGGCATTTTGTCTTTTATTTCTGTGCCCCCAGTACACCTGTCCTGCCCGGCATGTGAGAAACACTCAACAAATGATGATTTTGGATTAATGAATTGAAGGGCGCCCGGGTGGCACGGTCGGTTGGACATCAGACTCTTGGTTTCAGCTCCGACTGGGATCTCAGGGTCATGAGATCGAGCTCCGCCTGGGGCTCCACACCCAGCACAGCGTCTGCTTAGGGCCCCCTCTCCCTCTCTCTCTGTCCCTCCCTGCTCCACCCCTACCCTGTGCTCTCACAAACTCTCTTTCTCTCAAATAAATAAATAAACCCTTTTAAAAAAAATTAATAATGAATAAATTAATATATTTCAGTCAAAAGGGACCTACCTGAGAACGAGTGCAAGTACCCATCACTTTGCACGGTTCACTGCACGTGTGTTCCCTCTTGTGTACCTTTCCTTTTTTTTTTTTCTTTCTTTCTTTAAGCAGACTTTCAACCCCCGGGGGCACTGGTGTTCCTTTCCTTAGATGTAAAGGGCACGGTGAGCCGAAGGCAAGACAGGACACTGCAGAGCCAAGTCGCGTGTTAAGAAGGACACTGTGACATGAGATTTAGACAGAAGGACCACTGCATTGTGTCCTCACTGCTGGGCATCTGGTCTGTGTAATGCTTCTTGATCCACGGATGTCTCCAGACTTACTTGATCTCCCTCTTTTCTTCTCCCTTTGCCTCCTTCACCTTCCCCTCTGAGTCCTCTTCCTTCCACCACCACCCCCCCCCCCCACACACACACACTCCCCTTCTTCCCTTACCTTTTCTAGGGAAATCTTTGTCTCCTGAAGATCAGCATATTCTCCAGAATGGATGAGTTGTACCCCCAGGGAGATTTCTTTTTCTTCTGAACTTGAATCAATTTGTGCTTCTAGGAAAAACCCAAAGAGTTGTTCAGAGGGCATGACACACTAAAGCAGAGCTCTGGAAAGGAACTGCAAAGTTTTAAGCCTGATTTAAGCAATGAAGATTTTCTTGGATGTGTGCTGATGAATTGTCTCTTCTTTAAGGGTTTGAAACATGTGTGAGTTTAGCCTACCATCACTGTAGGTAGGTATGGCTTTAGCTTCACAGCTACCACTGCAAAAAGACTGGATATTTACCCTAGATTCTGTGGCTGTGCATTTGTGTTTTTTTCTGTGTGTGTGTGAGATAGAGTATGTGTGCCATCTTCAGAACGTGGAGGTACAAGCCTTTTTTTTTTTTTTTTTCTTCTACACATGAGTTGAGTAAAATGCTTGCCTCTCAAAAGAGTAACTGTCCAGGAAAACCACATTTGGAAATTCTCCTTAGCATCTTCCAAATAATCTCAGATGTTCTGAGAGGCAGTAAGTGAATAGTAAGGTTGCATCCCAGAGACTTAGACCACGAACCCAAACCTGAGGGTCAAACCTAAATAGGGAACTCATTTGGTCCCTACTTATGTCTCAAAGGACATAAGTAGGGACCAAACGATCATGTCTTGACTGCACGAGGAGCAACAAGGCAGAGAGAAATTAGGGGAACCTCTGCTTTTTATTCTGTTTATAATTCTTCACACCCTTGTCACTGAGAGGCTGGATGACTCTCTGATCTCCTATGTGTTGCTGGCATCTTGAGCTTTAAGACCAGCAGTGTTGTTTGAATATTTGCCTGAAGTAGAAATATCTAGGTGTTTTGTTTTTTGTTTTTTGTTTTTTTCCTGGAGTTGGTTTCCTGGGATCCTCTCTCCAAGCAAGGGGAAACAGAAATATGTTAACATGGTTTGTGTTGGTTTATGAAATCTAAAAATTAGCTAGTTTTTGTCCTAATCTTGTTCCATCATCAGCTGTTGAAAATCCTGTTTGAAGAAGAGGAGGGTGGGCTCAGATGGCTCCAGACCTTCTGACTTTATCTTGGAAAAGGAGATACACATGATACCTAATACATTGAGCAGCTTGACAGGGGTATATGTGGCACCTCTTTCTCTGGAGGACGTGAGAGCATCTTTTTTCTCACCTGGCTCAGCCCTTTTGCCATTTTGGTAGTCTGTGATGTCTGAAAACTATAGAGTTTTTCTTGATTGAGGCTAGCTCAGGAGAGGAGAGAGCAGGAATGTTCGTGTTGGCCTCTAACCAGTGAAAATTACCAGCTGCTGATTTCCAGGTGTCCCAGTTCAGCCCTGTGAGTGTTTCAGGGCCTGGGCCCTCGTTGGCTCCTGGCTTTGCTAAGACTGGACGGAGGTGGCCGTGATGTAGGCGAAAGCCCTATGTCAACTGCATAACCTGTTGTGTGGCCACGAGCCCATCTGACTCCCTTGTATTTCTGTTCCCTCATCTGAATAAAGGGTTTAATAGCACCCCATAATGTTCATGTGAGAGTGAAGGCAAATGAGCTCATTTTTGATAAATTGCTGTATGAAATTTAATTCCCATGCAAGAAGAGATCGTTGCTCCCTCCCTCTGTTTCTCCCATGCCGTTTGTCCACACCAAGTCCACCCATTGCACTTGGTGGTGTTAGCCAGTGCTTCTCTATCTTCCGTGATTCTGCTGACTTATTTCTGGTTGAGTCTCCCCAGTGGAAAATCTAGGATTTAGCAGAGTAGGTACTCGGGGTATATTGTTGAATGAATAGTGGATGAACTGACAAACTGGGGTCCTCGTCAGAATGGCAATGTTGGTGAAATCATGCTGGCCAGCCACACTTTGTGTGGGCTAAGAGATTTTTGTTTTTATTTATTTTATTTTATTAAGATTTTATTTATTTATTCATGAGGGACACACACACACAGAGGCAGAGACACAGGCAGAGGGAGAAGCAGGCTCCCTGCCGGGAACTCGATGTGGGACTAGATCCCAGACTCCAGGACCACGCCCTGGGCTGAAGGCAGACACTTAACCACTGAGCCACCCAGATGTCCCGAGATTTTTATTTTAATTGAGCTGCGAAGCCGTCACTGAACAGAAGTGGACCTGACCAGTTTGGCAGAGTCGGGCAGACTCTGGAAAGCGGGCAGCACTGAAAGATTAAAGCAAATTTGGCTTCTAAGATAGCCATATGTCTGTTGCCACCAGAGAGCGTGAGCCCTTGCAAAGGCCTCTGGTGAAGTGGGGACAACTGGAATCCCCTCTCCGATCTGTAGGGCCCTTGTGGAATGCTCAGCACCCTGGGCCTCTGTCCTCCTCGACTCAGACAGGGCTTGCTAGGGGCTCTCCCTTGGGACCACATGGGACCCAGTGACGTGCCGTCTGTGCGGCCCTGACAAATGCCTGCAAATAATGTCTGGCTGGTGGAGCAGGTGGGGAGCTCCCACACCGTGTCAACTCCAGAGCAGCTATTTTGTGGGTCACAGAGATGTTGGCTCCCTCCGTGGAGGAGAAAACAAGACACCTCTTCAGAGAAATATAGTAAGAAACACAGTAAATAAGGCCCAGCCTCGGGGAGGCAGATCTTTAAAGGAGAATTAAGATAGCCTGTCATCTGTCTCTGTGTCAACCGTTGATGTATTTAGCTAGCGCCTTGCGGTGCTAAATGCTTTTTGATGATGATGGTCATGATGGCCACTGTACCTCCCCTCAGTGAGAGGCACCCCCCTGTGCCAGAGCCTTTGGTGGGAGGGTGGGGGGGTGGGGGTTGGGGGCAGACTCATCACAAGTGCTCCGAGAGAAGGGATAGGCCCAGCAGACCCTTCTCTCTTGTCCCTTTCTTCTGGATTTTACCAGGATGTAAAAGCAAGTGAAGACGACAGCAAAATGCTCGTCTGAAACTCAGAGCCTAATCGCTCCCATCTGCTCCAGGGCTGCTTCCCCTCGCTGCCTGCCAGGATGTTTGCCGCAGACGCTAAGTAGCACATTATTTTCGATAAGTTGCAATCATTTACTTGAAATCTACTTCTCCTTTAAAATGTCCCCCTGGAAACTCGAATCGGCGTTTGAGAAGCCCTGCTCAGGATGGAATCTGAAGGCTTGCGCTCAAGTTTAAGAAAAGTTAAGCCCATTGGTCCTCCAGGTGTTTGTGTATTCGAGGTTTCAGCTGCTTGGACTCTTCGGGGAGAGGAGAGAGAGGTGCCGCAGGGGGGCAGTCCGGGGGATCAGAGCCACCGTGCCCCCATCCCCGAGGACAGACACAGGAACTGAGATGGTGAAGGTAGGAAGTGGTGGCTCTCAGTGGACTCTTCCTCGAAGCAGAAGTCTCACGCCTCCCTTAAGACGTCAAGCCAAGGCCCTCCGTGGTCCCCAGGAGATGTTTCTCTTTTAGCTGGTGGCTGGGCTCGTGAAGGCACGTTTTGCAATCTGGAACTCATAATCTTGAGTGCCCTGCCCCCTCCACCCCACCCCAAGATCCCCACCCCCCTCCAGCATTTCTTCCTCAGCACCCCTTGCCCAGGCCCAGAACCTAGACATCCAGCCTGCCATCTGATCTTCCCTGTCACTCAAGCCTTAGTGCTTTCAGAGGCTACTTGGAAAGTTTCGAGAAGCAGCAAAAGCCTCCTGCTTCTCCTGCAGCCTATTTGCCTGCGGACTCTGCAGCTCCGTGCGTCTGAGGATGGTACGGGTGACTCATTAGCAGCAAGGCATGTGCTTGGGGTGGTTTTCATAACGAGCAGTGATGGATCATCCGTATGCTCCCCCCGAAGGACCCTGCCTGACCTTGTGTGCATTTGTGAGATGGCTGTCTGGGGTCACAGGTGTTGTCTGTGGTCATGGAAAAAGGAAAGCTAATTGGCATGTGTGTTGAAATGGACCTGGGGCGCCCATAAATAGACCCGGTGTCCTTCGGCTGCGTTTCTGCTACCAACAGAGCGAGGGGAGGTGATGTCTTCTCTAAGTAGGCTGAACGAGGATTTCCTTTCCCGTCCCCGTGTCCCCGTTCTGGTCCTCTGGAACCGACAGGTTCAGCAGGCTGGTTAGAAGGCAAACGTTATTCTAGTGTTGTGTAAGGAAATGTCCCATTACGCACTGTTGTACAGGTGGGCAAGTCAAAGAGGCCAAAAGGAATTTGTTGGAATTTCATCTCCCGTGTCGTCGCTCCTCCTATATTTGCCTCCAGGTTTACAGTTTGATCTGCCTTAGTTTTCCCCTCGTCAAGAGAGGTCCCTCTCTTCTCTCTCTTCACCGCAGAGGCAACAGCATGCCCTCGGCTGGTTTCCATGTGCAACCGGCCCTCACCCCCCACCCTGTGACCCCCAGTCTAGGCAGCCAGTCACCCAACACCCTGACTAGGAGGCACCCCCTTCCCTTCTCCGTTGCCCCGGACTCCCTGGAGAAGTCCCACCTCTGCTCATTTGCCAGAGCAGTTCTCGGAGAGCCCCCTCAAATGATCAGCTCTCTTGCTATCTGTGCTAAACCTTCTCCTTTAGCAGGAAGAAATTCTCCCCAGTAGCTACTCAGGCTCTTTGACTTGCTTCTAGTTCTTGAATCTGCCCCTTTGTAATTACATCTCTAACATGCTAACCAACATGGAATCACTCTGCCTTGTGGAGTTGTTCCTCCTCCTTTTTAATAGGTTGGATTGGCTAGGCTGCCAAAAACAAACAAAAACCTCCAAAACCCCCAAATAAGTAACCTAAACAAAATACAAATTTATTTCTCTTTGTTTTCATAGAGTCCGAAGGTGATCATCCAGGCTGGCCTCTAGAGTATGATAACTTCTATCTGGTTTTTCTTCCTAGTGTGGCTTCCATTCCCCAGCCAATTCATGGCCCAAAGTGGCTGCTAGAGCTCCAGTCATTGCATTTCATATTCTAGCCAACATAGCAGACAAAGAGAGGGATGAGAAAGACATTCCTTCTTTTTTGAAGTTTTATAGCCTACCTCATTATCGCAATTCTATCACTAGAATTTTGTCACCCAAGCCATGACCACATCTAGCTGCAAGGGACGCTGGAAGGTGTCTCTCCTCTCAGTGGCAATAGATTCCCCTGAAAGCCAATGTTAAATATATTGGAAGAAACTGGAAAAGTAACCCATCCCTTCATCATTGTGCCAATGCTCTTTGCCAGGCCCTTCCCCAGGGACCGCCTCTCCCACATCCCATGTAGAGGATGGTCCGTGCTCCATCATATCTCATGTATTGACAGAGTATTCGTATAGTCAGCATACACATGTATGTGAAACCATCTCATTATCAGTGGTAGTTGCAGAGGTAACATAGTCCGAGAGCTTCAGGGAGCCCCTTTCTCTTGTCTTGTTCGAGGCCTTTTACTCTCTCACGCTTCAGCCTCCCATCCTCTTTATAGAATGAAAGGAATCCTGTTTCTAATGGAGAGAGGATCAGAAGGACTGAGTCCAAGAGGCCAAAGGGATGGAGTGAACTAGCATGTTGTACCTCGTTTCTTTCTTTTTACCTTTAAAAGATTTTATTTATTTATTTATTTATTTATTTATTTATTTATTTATTTATTTATTTTTATTTATTTATTTATTTATTGAGAGAGAGAGCAAGCACGCAGGTGAGGGCAATGAGCCAGGGGAGAGGCAGAGGGAGGCAGAGACAGTCTCAAGCAGACTCTGCCCTGAGAATAGAGCCTGACGTGGGGCTTGATCTCATGACCCTGAGATCATGACCTGAGCCCCAACCAAGTGTTGGATGCTTAAGCAGCTGAGCTTCCCAGATACCCCTCTTTTTAAAAAATTATTTATTTACTTTACTGAGAGAGAGAGAGAGAGCAAGCAGGGAAAGGGGCAGAGAGGTAGAGAGAATCCCAACCAGACTCTCCACGGAGCATGGAGCCCGATGCAGGGCTCAGTGACTCATGAAGTCATGACTTGAGTTGAAATCAAGAGTCGGATCCCCAATCACCTGAGCTACTCGGATGCCCCTGTTGTACCTCACTTCTTGATTCCAGACCCTGTGTCCACCTGCTGGAACCTGCTCTTTGCCAGTCGTGATGTCATGGTCCGTTTGTCCCTGGGGTGCTCACCTCTGTCGATGGCGGTCATCTGGCAGCGGTGTGAGCCGACTCCAGCAGGGCAGTACTGTTATTACTATTAGTCTTCCTGACTGGTGGAGTTGGAAATAATCGTGGAGCAGGTGGAGACTAAATTATCACTGTCTTGTGTAAAGACTCCTTAAGGTCAGTAGCACGTTACATTCAGGACCCTGCCTTGGAATTATTCCGTGGCTCTCAAAACCTGGGTGAGAACAGAATGTTCTTTATTTCAAACTAAAGTCTGATAAAGTTGTTTGGAAGCCTGGAGAAAAAACAAACAACTAGTTCTGTCATGATTGAGTTTGTAAATACAGGTGAGAAAATCCCACTCGTCACCAGGCACCAGAAGAGCATCTGTGGTCCTGAGAGTGAATGATGTCAAGATGGTAAGACCACACGTAGTAGGAAATGTGGTGACATCTAGTATTTTAACATTTGAGTGTGGGGTTTCTTGATGCCCCAGCAGAGAAGGATTGTGAAGTCGGAATCCCACCCAAAAAGTCGAAACCGAAACACAACTTGCTCAAACTTTAATTATGAATAGAGTCTCGCGCTCTCTCTGGTTCTCTCTCTCTTTTTTTTTTTTTTTTTTTTTTTTTAATGGAAATGGGAAGCTGCCATCTTCAGATGACTTCCAGGCTAGCTTGTTGGACACAGGTTGAGGCCGCATTCGAGCTAAGTGGTTCCCAGAAGGGTGTTTCTGCCTCTAGAAGGACCCAGCCTTCCCTAGCAGGCCCTGCCAGGTCGGGGAGACTCCATGCTCCCCAACTCAGGAAGAATGAGGTCAGGGGCTCTGCAGAGAGGGGACACTTCAGGCTTTAGAGGAAGCGCGATCCCTACCCAGCTTGGGAGAAGAACAGCAAGAAAGGAATGTGAAGAGGAAGGAGCATGAGGACACAAAAGAAAGATGTTTGAAATCTACTGTGTTGGCTGAGGATCGGTGGCTCGGCCCATGATGGTGTGAGCACGAGCCTGTCCACACACCCGGGACGGTGAGCTGGAATGTGCGTCCGCATGTGAATCCGGGTGCTCAGGGACTTCTGGTTCCTTCTGTCTGCTGATTCCTGAGCTACAGAAACCAGACTCTTGACTTCTAAATCTGTCTTGCTTTCTTATTCTTCCCAAAGGGACCGTTTTTTTTTTTTTTCCAGTGGGATTGATTTAGCTTTAACCAGCAGTGGAAAACCTACCAGTCTCCAAGACATCTGCTTTTATAAAAATGACCTTAGTTCATCTTTAATAAGGATTGCAGTGTGGTTGATATTATTACTGACCATTGGGTGATAGGGATGGTGAGCTTAGGGGACGTCAGGTCACAGGGTGGGGAGTCTTGTACGTCGCTTTGTACCAGCATTCTTCCTCTGTGCATGCTCTGGCGCTACCGGGACGGGGCCCTGGGCCCATACCGCACATCCTGGGGCCCAGGATGATGACGGGAGGGTGTCTGGGTGGCTCAGTGGTCATGATCCCAGGGTCTTAGGATCCCCTCTGCCTCTCTCTCTCTCTGTCTCTCATGAATAAATACAATCTTGAAAAAAATAAAATAAAATAAAATAAAATAAAATAAAATAAAATAAAATAAAATAAAATATGATGAGAAAGGAAACCTAGTGTGTATTAGCGCTGGGACGGAGCAGAAAATGTGTTGGAGACTCCAAGTTACAGGACATTCTCATCTTCAGGCAAGAGAATATTGAGAAACTTCTCTCACTTTCTCGGCAGTCACCTCTTTTAGAAACTACCGCTGTAGAGAGAAGCTTGCATCTCCTGGGAACGCACCTCAGGCCACGAACCAGTGGCTTCATGTTTTTCATACAGCTTCGGAGGAAACCATGCCTCGCGTGGTGGGACACCACATGCCGCGTGGGCCTCGCACACTCTGCAGTCCTGTGAGCTCACCCGCTTCCTCACACCGCTCAGCAGGCGGCCTGAGGCCCGAGCCAGCCTGGAGTCCCGGCCTCCTGCTGGCTTCTGCAGCATCTCTCTGGGTAAAGGGGTTCCCCGGGCGGCAGACCGAGCTTGAGCTATTAAGGCCCAAAGCCCCTCGCCCCGGCAGCCGGCACCCTTCCAGAAAGGCAGGAGCCTGCTGCCCGGCACATGAGCCTCCTCTCTCTGCCAGCTGGCCCAGGGAGGCTCAGTGTGCCAAGCAGGGGACGTGTGAATGGGATCTGTGCCCGAGCATCGCCTGAGAAGTAGAGAATGCATGTGACCAGAGCTGCCGAAGCCTCGCCCAGAAAGAGATGATGACAAGAAAAGTGTGATGTGTTTCTCTAAAGAAAGCCCGAAAACATAAACCAAAAAACAAACAAACTCGAAAATCATCTCAAGAGCATCATATAATTTCATTTTCGCCCCCACCCCAAAACCTCACACGAAGCCCTGCGCATTTGGTGGCTGTTGGCTAAATGTAGACAAAGTGAGCACATTACATTTTCTTTTGAGACCCAGCACCGTGCCTGGCACCGTAGGAGATGCTCAGTGTTTGTGGGATGAGCTACTTGAGGAATCCCAAGATGGTGCTGCTGATTGGCTGTTGCCCTCGGGTCCCCTGGCTTGGCCCACCTGCCTAATAACTCAGAAGGAAAGGTGAGAGGCCCCCAGGACCTCTTATTTTTGTAGCTAAGCCCGTGGAGCTCTTCAAGAGACCCCAGACCTGGGGCCCCGCCTTTGCATCCCTGAGCTTCTGGAAAGCCGAGACATAGACGCCGCAGAGTCCCCGCGTGGTTTCCAGCACCTGAGGATTTCAGGAGCTTGGGCTTCTCACCTGCCAAGCCTGCCCCAGGCCAAGAGCAGCAGCGGGAGCCACAGCGGGCCTGGAGGGTCTCAGCTGGCTCCCCCCGTGCTTAACCACAAGCGCTGCCTTCTTAGGGTGCTGGTCTGGAAAATCCAGGGCACTGAATTGATAATCATTTCCATTTGTGTGATGGACAAACTCTTAACAACACACAAAAATAAGCTCTTTCATGAAACAAATGGGAGGGGGGGTTAAGCATTCAGAGTGGAGAGGTCAGGATGCACCAGCCCGAGCCCCCAGCCACTCATGCGAGATCCTGGTCCCCCCTTTGGGGTAGAAGAATCCAGTTACGTCCTAGTTGGTTCTCAGCTCGAGCTGAGGAGTGTCCGGTTTTGGGTGTGATTGGGCTTGTGGGAAACCAAAAAACGTGGAGCAAGGGGAACGGGTGTGTGGGTTGAGAATTTTTTGGTCGCCAGCCACCTATTCGGGCCACTTCCTGTGTCCACCGCCGGCCTCAGAGAAGGGACCAGAGGAGGATAACCCGTGGGCTTCATGTGGCCAGAGCCCGTGGCTGGGTCCTCTTGGAAATCCCAGCCCCCACCTGGTTCCTGGCACCTTACAGGTGCTTGGTCAGTAACGTGAGCGACTGAGCATTCCTCGGAGGGCTCGTTGGTGCTCAGCATCCTGCGTGTGGCCCCTTCACTGGGGCTGCTGTCGGGCCTTCCAGGAATTCCTTCCAGGTACCGGTCACTGCCAGGCTCTCTCCAAAGCACCCAGAGCCTTCATGGGTAAGGTTGGGTTTCTGGGGGAACCCCCGAGGCTGGGGGTCTTGGAGGCTCTGGCTTAAACCGTAACATGGATTTGCCTGTTTGGAATCATCAGATTCCCAAGGGCAGTTTTTTGAGGTGGGTATGCAAGCTGGCGGAGTGGCAGCGTGCTCCTACCCCATAGCATGCTGGCCATGGCCCAGCCCGTCACTGGCATGTAGGGGAAGGGCCACACGGGAGCCCACTGCCTCCCTAAGGGCGTGATGAGGCAGTGGGTCCAGGGTCACTCCACCCCCCGCCAATCTTTCCCTCTTTTTACATATTAAGAAATGCTTGAGTAAGTGCTTAGTGCCAGAGGCTCGGGGAGGCCATCTGGGGGATGCACAGATGCAGGACGGGTCCTCACTGCCTTTCAGGAGCTCACGGCCTTGCTGGCAAGCTGGCAGGTGTGACCCGAGGTGTTCCAAGATGCCCTGTGGCCGTGGGGTAGACAGCACATGCTCTGGTGGCTCCGAGGTGAGGGAGTTCATTTTGGGCTATTATTAGCTTAGGCTCCACGGAGGAGAGTGCTGAGCTGAGATTTGAAATAGGATAGGACTGTGGTAAGAGGATTTCTCTGGCGGAGAGGGAAGAGGGCGCTCGGTCACATGGCACGGCGGCCCTGACCGTCAGGGGGCCCTTGGCAGAGCGAGGTCATTGAACAGGATCAGATTTGGAAGAATTGAAAGAAATGAAGGAGTCCGTGAATAATAGACCTTCCTTCCTTCCCTGCCTCATCTCTTGTCTCCTTCTCAGCATTTGTGCATCGAAAGACATTGTGTGTGTGTGTGTGTGTGTGTGTGTGTGTGTGTACGCGTACACACGCACACCCCAGGTTGATGTCACATCCACCTAGTGACCCTTCGTGGAAGAGTCAGAAGCCTAATGCTGGGGATCCCGGGTGGCTCAGGGGATCCCTGGGTAGCTCAGCAGCTCAGTGCCACCTTCGGCCCAGGGCCTGATCCTGGAGACCCGGGATCGAGTCCCGCGTCGGGCTCCCTGCAGGGAGCCTGCTTCTCCCTCTGCCTGTGTCTCTGCCTCTCTCTCTCTCTCCTCTCTCTCTCTCTCTGTCTCTCATGAATAAATAAATTAAAAATCTTAAAAAAAAAAAAAGAATCCTAACGCTGCAGTCGAGGAGACGGTGTCTGAGACCCCGATTCTCCTCTCGGCTGTGTCCCCTTGGCTTTGATGTGGGGGATGTTACTTTGTTGTGACCACCTTGGTCATCTTGAATCGTCTGCGGTGCAGTTTGGGCCTCACATTTTGTAAAGTGACACAAGTCCGTGCACGCAGGCACTTTATGAACTAGCGGAAGGTGTCCCCGTGATACCTCGACAAGGCAAGCAATCACCTGTATTTCTAAAAATGCAAGCACAGCCTATTTCTGTCCCTCACTTCTCTCCAGCGTTTTCACCAGCCGGAGATGGCATAGCTGTGGGGGGGGTGGGGGGTGACTGTCCTCCCGGCCCTGCGTGTCGTGGAGAGTAGCCCACAGACCGTGGATCGCTCCGTGTGGGGGTTCAGTCTCAGGCCTTCCAGCCCAGCAGAGAAAGGCCGTGGCCAGTGTGAGGGCGTCCACCCTGCAGAGACCACCTCGCGCTCTTTCTCAAACCACCTGTCTCTATCTTTAGTCTCCATCCCCCCCATCCCCACTGACCATGTCTCTATCTCCGTGCATCCTTCTGTCCCCCAGCCCATCCTTGGGTCCCTGGATGCCCGTCCCAGTCGGAACGACCCTGCCTGTAGATCTGCCCTCCTCCCCCCACCTGCCCCACTGTGGACCTTGGATGGAAGCAGGGGCCAAGCTGGGGCGGGGGACCCTCCCTGCACATCCCGTCCTCGGTGAAGACAGGGTGCCCTCTAGTGGGCCTCGGCCGCGCTGCCCGCGCTCCCGGCCTTCGGGGAAGGACAAAACAACCAGCTCCGGCCCTCCTGCCCGGGATCTTGAACATGCCTTTGGGTTTGCCTTGTTTTTCTCCTTCTCCGAAATAAAAATAAAGGAAGAAAGGACAGCGGCAGGCCAGTTGGGAGAGCAGCTCCGGCGCGGCTGTGACAATCTCCACGCCTGTCTTGGGAGTTTTACCGAAGGATGCCCCCCCCCCTTCCCGGGCCGCCCGAGGCAGCGCCGTAGATGTGACATCAGATGCTTGTCCGAGGGCTCCTGACAGTTTCTACACAAATCACACACCTGCCTTGACTGGCCTCGAGTATGAGGGGTTAGATTCGGGAGGGGTGGTCTCCTTCTTTGACAGTCCCTACCCAAAGGGTTACCTCCCCGGTTGGGTGACCTCCCCCCCCGCCCCGGGCTGGCGAGCCCAGTGCAGATGATGATTACGTTTTCAGGTAGCGGACAGGTGCACACCTGACTCCTGACTGCTAGAGCCCCGTATGCCCGGGCATAAGCGGGGGGCCTTGGCCCTTTAAAAGCTGGTTCGGTGAAGGCTGCTGGACTGGGGAACACGGGGAGGTGGGGGGGAGCAGAGAGCGCAGGGCGCCCGTCAGGGAAGCAGAAACCTGATCATATGTGATGGTTGCTGGATTAGGTAACAGCTCCGCTGGTTGAAATTGGATCTTGGAGGATGAGTGTTAACATCTCTGGTGTCCTGGCGAAAGGTTCATTTGAGTCTTGCATGGTGCCACAGAGATAAAAAGGAGCTTTTAAATAATCATTTTGTCTCCTACACACCAGAGTGCTGGCTTCGAGCAATAAATAGGTGGCATCAGTTCTGCTTAGACATATCACCCGTTTCATTTATTTAATGTTGGAGGGATTTTTTTTTTTTTTTTAACCGAACAGCCGAGCGTTTTCCGTATCCGTGAATCCCAACACCCATTTTTTTATAATGGTTCACACGGATTCTTCTCCTGGGCAGAAATAAAGTGCAGGCAGTTTATTGGCCCGTCCATGCGTCCGCTCAGTGCACAGACACAGCCCCAGAGCATCGGAACCGGAATCTTCTATGCGAAGTACAAGATGAAGATGTTCTCTTGTTTATGTTGTTGGTATATAGAAGCACATAACAGATGTGTATATACACACACACACGTGCATTCTATATACACACTACATATACACATTATGCATCCATATATACACGTTATATATTCATTATATATACACACATTATATATGTATATACACACACTATATATACACACACTATATATACACATGAGGGATATATATATAGCAGGGGATTCCAACACATACTCTGAATTTTTTAATTCCCATAATGATTTCAGTATAATTTATTTCTATTCTTAATTTTTTTTTTAAATTTCAGTATAATTTAAAGAGTGTAATTTGGAGAGGACTGCTCCTCCTCCACCCCCAACCCCCATCTTTACATTCTTTCATTTTCACTGGATCTCTGGTTTGGGACCTATTTATGTGTCCTGAACCCTAAGTATAAATGCAGGCGACACCTATGTTAAGAAGCATCGTATTCTATAACGATGTCTTATTGGCCACATTTGGAAACCAGTTTTATTAAATCTTATTAAATCCAAATTTCTTTTTAAAGAGTGTTTGTTTACAGGATTCATAAAATGGTATAAAAGCAAAACGAAGTGCTAACACTTGCCCTGTTTTTGTTTTTTGTTTTTGTTTTTTTTCTTTTCCTCTTAACTAAATGTATCCTTTATACCTGAGCAGGGACAAAAAAAAAAAAGAGTCCGTATAGGTGAGCGCTTTGCACTGTGTGACTGCCGTGAAGTTTCCCTGGTGGTGAGGGGCTCGCAGTGTAACCCTTCAGCATCCTTTGCTGGTCTTAGCCATTTTCTTTCTTATTTCATTTAAAAGCAGTTAGATTTCAAGCCCAACAAAATGTTAATTAGGTAGATGTGTGGATAGTCTGTGTATCCCACTGATTGTTTCAAAGAAAAGGTGGAGCAAAGGTGTCCATGCAACTGTGTGGGTCTGGAAGGGGAAAATACTCTCAGAAGTAAGTACGGGTGCTAGTAACACGCCCATGGCTACCTTCCTAGTACCCGGAGGGACTGGGCCCAGCACTCTGGTCTGTGGATGCCTATCTGCTTCTCCTGCTTCTCTCCTAACGAACTGAACTTTGTTGGAGGAATAAGCTGATGGGGTGAGCGAGGCAGTCGTAGGCACACGTGCTGTCCAAGGGTCCTTGTCATCATCTCGGGTGGACAGGTTGTGGACTGGATCTAGTGGGGCAAGTCCTGACCATTAGGGTGATGTTGCTCCATTTCTCTTTGCTACCTTCACTGAGACCAGAAATTCTTATGAGATCTTTCATGTGCATGAGGGATTGGCTCTGGAACAGCCGGGAAGACCCAGTTGGAGGCATTACCACTGGCTGGGCATCTGGGGAGGGGGTGGTTTCCTGTCAGCCTCAGGGGGCTGCTGTCTAGAGTCTGTGGCCTCTTCTGGAGGTCCGCAACACCAGATGCAGTAGAGTGGATTAATCAAGAGTAGAATTTTGCAATTTATTTAATGACCAACAAATTGTAAAAGTGCAATGCAACAATTACATTTGTTTATTATGAATAGCTCAGAGGTGAATCTTTTAAGTGACCCAAAATGTTTTTGTTGATAAAGCAAATTAAAATTCGCTGAATCAAATTCAGGAGAGAATCACCCGTAGACACCACACACGAATGCCCTCACCCATAGGGGTGAGGAAAGGGGAGCTTCTGGGCTGCTCGGGTGGGTCCCCTTTCTTATCTGCCCCTTTAGGGAATGGAAAGGTCTCTAACTCAGGAAATGGGTACAGCATTGAATTATTTTCTTGAGGAAACCTGTTAGTGGCGATATGTTCTTCATAGGACTTTGAAGGTTTGGGTGAATGAATTCAAGGCACAGAATAACATGACTGGATGTTATTCAAAAACCAGTCAAAGGGGCAGTTTCTCAGTTCATCTCCTGGGCCTACAAAAGGAGGATTTCCCTGGAAAGAAGCCCAAAAAACAACCCTCAATAATGCCATCACTGATACGGCAATTTTATTTTAGTGCAGCAGGAAATTGAGGACTCAGGTGTAGAAGGAGAAGAGCCTGAGTCCAGAGGTGTTTGGGGTTTGCCTACAGGTGCGGACTTCCTTCTTTCCTCCCCAGTAGCCGTCTTCCCTACATCTTTCTTCCCCGCCGCCCTCCCTTACTTCACTGCTTTTCTACCCCGAGCCTTCATCCTCTGCTCCTAACCGCCACTGCTGGGCCACCTGGCTCAGCATGCCACTTGACTGTCTCGGGTTTCATGGAAGCCATGCTGCAGGGTCCCACTGAGTGTAGGAATTGGGATTTCCTTCTGAACCATGCTCACGGTTGGTCCTTGTCTCACCTGATGGAAGCCAGGAGCATGTGGTTATGCTGGCGTTACATGTGATGGGACACCCTGAACATCTATACGTCCTTCATATTGACCTCATATCCGCCTTCCCGGTCATGACCCCGTGGGACTGTCTTGCTAGGGCTCAGGAGACAACTGGGCCCACCTCCTGGGGGCTCCCCAGATGCACCCCACCTGGAATCAGCTTGTGTCCATCAAGCCACATGGTGCCTGCCATCTCCATCCCGAAAACAGACGGACATGGCTCATTCTCCTCTGCCTTGACTCTCTTCCCTCCTTTCCTTCCTTACCCCAAACTTTATTCATTTTTTTTATTGGAAATTCTTTTCATGTTCTCTCTTGACAAAGATTTGGATGCTGACAGATAAACTAGGTTTAGATGAGTGATTTATTTTATGGCAAGTTGTATGATGGTAGTAAAAAGAGACTGCCTAGCTCTTCTGCTGATTTACTAAAACACTTGATCTCTTTCGGTCCCGACCCCCACCCCCCCACCCAAATGGCCAGGGTGTTTTAATAAAAAGCAGCCATTTCATTCATTGGAGTCTCCTCCATCCTACTTGGGTTCTCTGAAGAATACCCAAAACAGCTTGTTAAGTGGGCCTCACCCTGGTTTCCAACAGGACTGTCTATACCTGGAATGAAGAGATCTCAGCGTCCAGAGAGAAACATCCCTACTCACTGGCCAATTTGTTTTCCTGCTGTTTTATTTTGTTATTTTATTTTATTTTTTATTCAATACTAATTGGCATGTGATGTTATCTTCTTGCTGTTTGAAACTTCCATACTCTCCCTGCTGGCCTAGAGGAAAGGTCTTAAGATTTCAGTCCAAAATGACTAGATTTACGTGGCTTAGGTTATTTTTGGAAATGAAAATTCAGGCCAATCAAATATAACAAAGGCAATATGAGGGTAAAACCACAAACTCACAGAACTCTAAAATTAGAAAAGAAGGAAATGTCTTTCCTTGATTTAAAAATTTGGCAGTTTGGAGATGAAAGTGAAAATTATATCCTGCTATAATTAATTTTTTGTACTTTTGAAATTTCTTACGTAACGTATACATAACAAGGTTATCATCTTAACCATTTTTCAGTGTCCAGGGTACAGTTCAGCAACATTAAGCGCGCTCACTTTGGTGCAGCCGTCACCACCATCCCTCTCTCCTACGTGAAACTCTGTCCCTAGGAAACACGGACTCCCAGCCCCCACACTCTTCTACTTTCTGCCTCCCTGAATTGGACTATTCTGTGTAGCTCTCATAAGTGGAGCATCAGTAGTTTCTGGAACAAAGCAAACCTCTCCTTGGGTTCTCTCCCCTTCGTCATCCCCCTTGCCCGACCCTTCGCCCATCCTACGTGTGCCATGTTGCAAGCACTTGGGTGACTTGCTGCGCCAGTGGCATGCCATTGCTTTCTGTTTTCTTCATTTGCTTACCTATGGGTTACCATTAACCCTCCCCTCTGCTGTGTCCCCCTGCAGTCTTGAGTATCCGGGGAGCCCAGGAGGAGGAACCAACAGACCCCCAGCTGATGCGACTGGACAACATGCTGCTGGCCGAGGGGGTGGCGGGCCCTGAGAAGGGCGGAGGCTCGGCGGCAGCAGCGGCGGCAGCGGCAGCTTCGGGAGGGGCGGGCTCCGACAACTCGGTGGAGCATTCAGACTACAGAGCCAAGCTGTCCCAAATCAGACAGATCTACCACACGGAGCTGGAGAAGTACGAGCAGGTAACCGCGGCCATGGGGGCGTCGTCGGGCACCCTGGCCCTTTAGAAAGGAGGGTGAAGAGCCATGGGCCCCGGGGGCTTGCAGAGCCCCAAGGGCCAAGCCTCTGCATTTCTGCACCAAGTCCCTGGCCGGACGGGAGGCCAAGAGTCCTCAGTCTCCAATATTAAAAACCTAGGTGCTCTGACCACAAAGGCACCTAAAAAACTTAAGTTGTAAGTGATGATTTCAGGAAACACGAATAGTCAATATAAGAAATGTTTGAGCTGGGCTCCAGGAGGACATTTGCCCACGGTCGGCAGCCTGGGTTTCATGGGATAAGAGAGGTCATTAGCAGAGTCACCACCTGACCCATGGGGCAGTTGGTGGACTCCTCTGGCCCTCTTCTGCTCCTTATTTGGGGATGATTCCTCACCTTCCAATTGTTCATGGAATCCTACAGGAAAGGATACTAAAACTTGACCTTCAAGTCCCTTTCTCTACCCAGACTCAGCTCAAGTGAGAGTCAAACGTGTTCATTTTTATATAATACAGGATGTGGTGCTCACCTCCCTCCAAAAAGAAGAGTAGAGGGTCTCAGGGGACCCCTATAGTCATCAAAGTTGGATTCCAGTCCTGACGCTCCACTGATGGGACCCAGTGGACCACATAGTCTAACCAAAAGCTGGCAGTGTAGGGCAAAGAGCTGTAGATTTAGAGTCGAGGATATCACAAGACCATGAAAACCATATAAAGAAAACATGGGAAAGGCTTTAAATTACAAAGCAGTATGTAAATGTAACGTATTCTAATTATAATAGAGTTCCTCTCTCCAAGAAACGCTCCCTGCGCCACACACAAACGCGCACGCACACACGCATGCACATATGTGCGCACACACGCATATGGGACTCTATGTATCAGTTCTGCTTCCTGGGGTCCGTATGAGCAATACTATTTTAACAGGAGTCCCTTATATGCACCTTTCCTCCATCAGCAGGTGACAGGTACATTTGTTGTCACCTTTTTGGATGCGGCATTATGCTGAAGTTTGACACTTAACTTACTTTCATGGAATTCCTAGCTTTCTGGATTCCTTTTCTTTTTTAAGAGTCGCAGAATCACGTGGGAGAAAAAGCAAAAGGCAGAAGACCCTTTCTAGTCCACTTCTGACTGACTAGGTCGACAGCAAATGCAAACTTAATAGAAAATTTAAATTTTAAAATAGAAATGGGCGTTTTAAAATTTAAAGTGAGGAAAGTTTCATTATTGCACTCCTATCTGCCTTCGAAATGGATTTCTACCAAGTTCCTTTTTTCTGAGGGGTTGGGGGGAAGAATAGCTGCGAAGCTTGCAGCCAAGCGTGGTGAAACTCAACCATCGGATAGGCGTAGGGAGGATTTGAGGGGAAGAGCATAGCAGCAATCTTGCAAGAAGAACCTGTGAGTCATCGCCCTTCACCTTCTTAGTAAAGAGCAAATATTCTTGCCGCAGTGTTGGCTCATGTAGATATTTCCCAAGATCTCAGGAGATGCTGAGCCCACAGAGCTCGCCCATCCCTGAAGTTTCCAGGTCCATCCTGTCACAGTTCACAGTCTACCTTAACCTTTGGAGGTTAAGAGACAGAAGGGGACAAATCCTACCTGGCCTCTTGAGTTCCACCCATTCAGTGCTATTCCTACTTTACCTTCAAGACTAAGCCTGGTTTCTGGCAAAGCAACTTCTCTAGACCTGCCATCCAGGGTAACTCCCACCAAACACCAGGGGGACAAGAAGAGCTCAGGGAGTGAATCTTCTCTCCCCACCAAACTAAACCTATAACTGGGATGGATTTTAGGCTGGTAAGTGTTAAAAGCCGGCTTTATTCTTAGCTCAAGTTGCCCACAACATAGAAGAACTGACTGCTTACTTTTGCTGACACAATTGCACTTGTTCCTCAAGGTAATTTTGTGGTTGGGTACCCAGGACAGGTACTGTTGGCCTCTCTTGTTTTGACAGGTGAGGAAGTAGAGATCAGAGGGCTTATATGGTCACATATCCAGTGAGGGACAGAGGTGGCCCTGGAATCCAGTTTCTGACCCTTAGTCCAAGGGCTCTTATTGGAACACCACCTGACTGCACTCAATATGGATTGTGGGCTTGTGCAGGCAGTGAAGAAGCTGGCCTGTCCTTTGTTACTTCCAGGGACTAGGTTAATTACTGGTAGGTAAGAGAAGCTAGGAATAATAACATTCTCCTTCAAAAACTTCTCAAAGATATCTGCCTGTTTTAAATAATAAAGAGGTTGGAAATCAGAAACTTAAGGAAAAACTCTCATCAGTACAGAAAAATTACATAATTATAAGGGTGGTCATCTATACTTCTTATTCTTAAAAATATTAAAAAAATAATTTCATTAGTTTTGTGGACATTTTGTGGGTAAGAACCGAATCCTACTTAACATACTTTGGGCACCTAATTATTTATTAGTGCTAATTATATTGTTAATTATAATAAATAGTAGATGGTAGGGAAGTTATGCCATTAAGCTCCTAGCTAGTATGTCTGGGAGATGCATCGTCTTCATTTTTCTGTGATCATTCCTCATGGGAGCTTTTTTAAAATCTGGAAACCTCAAGGATGCCTGGGTGGCTCAGTCACTTAAGCATCCAACTGTTCATTTTGGCTCAGGTCCTGAGATCAAGCTCCACACCCGGCTCTGTGCTCAGCAGGGAGTCTGCTTGAAAATCTCTCTCTCTGCCCCCGCTCATGCTCCCTCTTTCTCTCTCTCTAAATCAAATAAATAAATAAATAAATAAATAAATAAATAAATAAATAAAATCTTTTAAAAATAACAATAAAAAATAAAATGAAATCAGGAAACCTCAGTAAAGTAAAAATATCGCTCTCTACTTTAGTCGTACCTTGGATGAAGTTGCCAAATTGGCTATTAATAGTTGACTCTGGTATTTTTATTTTGTTTTAAATATGGTGGTGATAAATAACCAGACGATCAATTAGCTTTCTGCTAATTAGGTATCAGGCCCTCCTCAATCCTATCCTGAAAAAAACAAAACAAAACCACCTACCTGAACCAGCCATTGTTTCACCCTGAGGTTATTAAATAAAGAAAGCTTCTAGAGATTTTCATTAGAAAGAATGGTAGGAAATTATTTTATTTAGTTACTGGTGTCAAAAAAATGCTTTTCCAGGAGATCATGGAGGTAGCTAAGGTATTTGAGAGCTGGCTTATTCTAATAGACAAAACCGTGATGTCACAACACTGAATTTTACTCCACGGGGTATTTAAAAAACTGATGCTCCTTGTCCCTTTGCAGGGTTCTCTAGCTTTTGTAAATAATGCTGCTGGGGCATGGATGGGGCTAAATGTGTACAGCTGAACCGGGCTGGGTTGGTCGGTCCATGGCCAGGAGGAACCCAAAATCCCAGTTATGTTCTTTGCTGAGGTGGGCACCACATCCAGTTTGAAGGAGTAAGGGAAGAAGATGGGCTGACCAGAGTGCAGGAAGGAAGCTTAACTCTGGAAGCTCGAGCAGGATGTTCTAGGAGGGCCTGTCTTTAGTCTGCAGCTTCCAGAAATGTTCTTGCCCTGGAACCTGGGAAGTGTCCCTTCGAAATCCTCAGCCTTGTAGGGGCACGTGGAGTGGCAGTGCCAGAGGGTGACTCCCTTTTTGACCGTCCGCAGCAGAGGGTCCCCCCGTCCAGAGACTTCCAGCCTCTGCAGGTCCTGTTTAATTAGCAGTTGTAGCACCAGCTCTTCCCATCCCTGTCCTATGGGCCACATCTGACAGGACAGAGGCAGCCTGGCCTGGCTTCCAAAGGCACAAGCTTGCGGGATCCAAGGAGGATGGCATATGGGTCGTGTAGGTCCTGAAGAAACCTGGATCATCATGTCCTGTCCATCTGAAGTGGACTTGGAACAGGCCTCTGCTCTGTTGTGGGTTCCTGAGCAGCTGTTGAGCAGCTGCCTTGCTGTACCTCAGCAGTGGGTGAGAAGACCCCACTGTCTGTTTATGGCAGAGCAGAAAGGGCCCCGGGATAAAAATGTCTTGAATAAACATCAGATATTGTGAGTATTTTTATTCCCTGTAATGAAGCACATTATTATTAGCCCAGCATCGTGGCTTCCCTGTGGAGAGCGAGTGCACTTGACAATGCCTCCTCACATCAAGCCCCTCCCCCGGTGGAGCCCCCACCAGGTGAGGAGCTGCAGGCCAGCCAGGTGGCTGGGATGCTAGCCCTGTGCCTGACCCTGCACTTCCCACCCAGTGGCCTCATAGAATCCAGCCAACTGGGGGGTGGGTGGGCAGGGAAGAAGCTTATATCATCCAGATCTTGTGTTTATATGGTAATTCTCTTAGTGGAGAGCAGAATGCCAGATAGATCCCATCTATGGATTTCTCTTCAGCATGTAGAGAGAAGGTAATCGGAGGATAGAGTAGAAAGAAGGGAATCGGACCCTGTTTATTTTTACCAAGAGACAAACAGGGGTCTGGACACATCTTTACACAGCCAGACACACACCTAGTAACTTCTCTGGTCCTTACCATACCCTTTGAAGTGGGAACTGCCACCCCCATCTCACAGATAAGGAAGATGAGTCACAGAGAGGTTAGGCAGCTTTCCAAGGCCCAAGGCAGGATCCGAACACAGGCCATTCAGGCCCCTCTCACCTCATGAGCACGATTCACACCATCTGAGGGTCACCATATAAGACCATGGGTGTTGCTGGCCTTGCTAAGGGGTAGGAATGATTAAATCCATTCCCCCATATGAATAAAATGAGGCACTGAGTAGTGAAAGGCTTTACCCAGACACCTACAGAATTGGGGTCAAAGACCAGGTCCCCTGGTCCCCAGTGTAGACTCAGCCTGGTGGATGGGCCTGCCTAGATAATCTTTGGCCAACCAATCTCGAAAGATTTCTTAAGAGAATTGAGTAGGGAATATGTTGTTGTTACTGCATTCTTGACAGAAATGAGGGGCTTTGTGCTGTAAAAACAGACGCAGCGCAGCGTTACCATTCATGAATGAGTGGCATTTCTCGTGTTGGTATTAAGTTGGAGCCCTTTGAGTCCTTAATTCTTTAACTGTCAAAGATCGTCTTGCCTTTTGTGTTACAAATCTAATATAGTTTTGTAATGTTGCATCTGAATGCTCAGCTATGGAAACCAGACTTGAGATGATAAGTAATAGTAACCACAAGGAAGGGCACTGGTTAGTGTTCAGGGGAGCAAGTTTGGGCTCTGGGAAAGGACAGAAGTCCCCGGCCTGGAGTAGGAAGTGTTCAGGTCCTGGCGTGGCTGCTCCTTTTCTGCTGTGTGTCTTAGGAAAAGGCCCCTCCTCTCTCTGGGCCGCAGTTTTACCCCAGTGTAAAGTAGGGAGGTGGGACAACTGATATTTAACCTCACCCCCAGAGCTGGTGGTCTACTGGTCTAACCTGAGAGTTTTCCCTTCTGCAGGGATGACTCCTGAATCCTCTACATCATGTGTTGATGCCATTTCTACAAGGCCTCTGAGGACAGGTTCCAATCTGTGTGGTGGATGTAGTGGGTCTTCAGAAGCCCAGCAGAGGAAGGAATTCTCGTAATAAGACTGAAAGGAGAAGTAGGTTTATGAGAGATCTCCCAGGAGGGTTAGCTTTTAATCCCATGATTCCATTCTTTTGGCTGTTTACACATCCCAAAATTGAACATTTGGAAGTTCTGATACATCAGCGATAATGAGCAAGGGAGAAGTTTGTACCCTCTCTGACCCTAAGCTCTCTTGGGCTGTGAACCTTGGGGTGAAGGGTGGTAGAGTGTATCTTATACTAGGATTCATGTTCTCACCTTTCACTGTAGTAAAATTGTGAGAAAAAAAGATGAAGATTTATCTTCACCCTTAAAAAAAATCTCAATCGTGGCCAAACGTAGAGTCAAACAGGATGAAACGTATTTTTAGGCCTGTCATTTATTTTATCCCACAATCTAGCTGAGTTTTCTTTCCTCATTGCATCCCTAAAAGAGCCCACACAGCCTTCTGTCCAGGCCCTGGCCGTCCACATGTGCCGGTGTTGATTGTCCTGCTGTTCTAGGCGTGCAACGAGTTTACCACCCACGTGATGAACCTCCTGCGGGAGCAGAGCCGGACCAGGCCCATCTCCCCGAAGGAGATCGAGCGGATGGTCAGCATCATTCATCGCAAGTTCAGCTCCATTCAGATGCAGCTCAAGCAGAGCACATGCGAGGCCGTCATGATCCTGCGCTCCCGGTTTCTGGATGCGCGGTGAGTCGCCAACAGGGCCACCTGTCCACTGGGGATATCCCGGATCTGGGGTTGGGACCCATAGCTGGCCCCTCTCTCTGGGCTCCATTTTCACCATGTCCAAAGCCACGCTGAATGGCAGCCTGCTTCTTGGGTCAGGAGAGGGAGGCTGCAGGACGGCATCAGCCATCGGTTTTAGGCAGCTCCAGGAAAATGTATGATGAGAAGGGACGCCTTCTGTTCCCACTGTTACTCACTCTGCTTGGGAAGCAGGAATGAGTGAGGCAGGTGAGAGCAAAGGTCGCACTTCTGTGTTCATATGACTCAGTACCGCTTTTAGAGCTACCTGTTGTCGCCCTGGGCTTGTAGCGGTCTCACTGGATGCCTCAGGGACACATGTTCTCCAGAACGTTAGTGCAGTTTGAAAAGCTGGGATCTTCTCCACGTTACGTATGGCCAGAGAGTGCATTTTGCTTGGCTTAACAAATCTTTGTAAGTAGGTGGCCACGTGGCATACTCTGAGCTGCGTATTAGGAGCACAAGGATGTGGAGGAGGAGGAGCAGGGGCCACATTTTCAATCCAGGCTTCATGTCTTCCATCTGGCATTGCTACTCATGACCTCACTTGTGAGTTCATAGAATTCAGTTGAAGAAATCCTAGATTGAAAGGTCCTTTTAAACAAAGATAAAAAACTAGAGAACAGAGAACCAGTAATCAGCTCTTGGTCCTTGATTCTCTAGACCACTGGATTTATGCAAATCCCTCTGGTATCTTTAACTTCTGGTATGCCGGCTGCAAGATGGCAATCATCATATCTTTCGTTTACTGGGGAGGAGTGTTTCGATAGTTGATCTTGCAGACATGTTTGCAGAGTGTGGGTGTCCTTCACGATCTGCAGCCCATCTTAGATTAGCCAGCTTCTGTAAGTGCAGATTTCACTAGTCATTGCTTCAATTCCTAAAAATCACCCCACTCTATGATTTGGGTTATTGGAACTTCAGGTGTGTCAGGACAGTATGCCATTACATGATCTATGGTTTTGTCCCTTTTCAATGAGACAGAGTCACTGCTCCTTGTAGAATCTTTTCACCCTCGAAGTCATGCATTATTTAGCGCTTACCTGTATTTCTCTCTGTTCACAATGGTGGTTTTTGCGGTCCACAGACCTCTTTAAAACTCCCTGGCATCTCCTAAACTCCCTTTTATTCAGTGTGTTTTGGGTCACATGGAATACAGAATGAGAATGCCAGCTAGCAAAATGTGTCTCTGGGCCACCAGAATTCCACAGGATCAGTCAAGAGAAAGTTAACACAAAGAGAGCTTTTTCCAGCTGGGCATGGTGATGCAGAAGGAGGCACAGTCACCCTGAAGCAGGTCCCCTGTGCATCTCCCTCGCCTGATGGCCTGCTGCCAGCCCAGCTTCTTTAAAGCAGGCTGGTACTCACAATCCAGAGTGCAAGTGACTGGTGGCCTCTGTCTGGGCTCGGCACCCATGCTGCCACCACCGCCACTCTGCATGTGTTGCTTCCATCCCCATGGAAACCCCCCTAGTTAAAATTCTGGAGTTGGTATTTGTGTTGGCAGTTACTGAAAAAGAGGAAAGTTGGGCCCAAACTGGATTCCCATGCAGAGAGAACCCGGGGAGGAGGGAGGAGCAGAATCATTGTCTTGTTGGATTTCTTCTCGCTGTAACTATGCTGTGCACAGCTGAAGGTCAGACCCAAAACTGGGCGAGCTTTGTACGCAGTTCCTGTCACTTCCAACAGCCTTCGCCTGGATGGTTCCAGTTGGCATCAGAAGGACAATCACTTAAGAGAGGGCCTCTTTCCTGCTTTGGTTGCAACCTTTGAATCACTGCCTCTGAGCCATGGTTCCAAACTAAAACAACAAAGCTATTATCATCGTTAGCAGCATTTATTTTGAGGGTCTATCTGGTATCGGTGAAAGAGTATAACTCCAAAGGGCAGCCCACGGCTGAGCAAATGGTTTTCTCAGCTCAGAAAGAAATATTTACCCAGACCTTGTAATTGGGGTAGTTCCTATCATTGCTTCCAGTGCTATAATTGGAGCTCTTGCTAAGCAAATCTCAGTGAGAAAGACAGAGTCAGTGCTAATATTCACATGCATCTGACGGGCTGGGCTGCATCAGTGAAAGACTTGGAAGACAAGTAAAATACTTAGTGGCACGATTAGGCTTGGTATTGTCACAGGTATGTGGAATCGAATGATCTGACTTTGTTGCGAAATACTCCTCATCTCAGTTTTCTGGTGCCACCTAACCGATGACCACAAAGCAGATTAAAACAACACAAAGATACTATGGAACAGTTTTCTGTGGTTTAGGAGTCTGGGAACAGATGAACTGGATCCTCTGCCCTTCGTCTCACAAAGCTGTAATCTGGGTGTCAGGAGAGGCCGTGATCTCATTTGAGGCTCAGGGTCCTATTTCACACCCATTCCCACTGTGGGCAGAATTCAGTTCCTTGTGGTTGTGGGACTGAGGTCCCCAGCTCCCTGGAGCCACTCTCTCCCTGGCCAGCATACATCTTGGCTGCTTGCTTTCTTCCTGGAAGCCAGCAAGAGAATCTCACCATTTTAAGGTTTTAACCTAATCTCCTGAGACACAAGGACACAGGATGGATATCCATTCCTGGTCACAGCTCCACCCACACTTGGTGGGAGGGAGGGGATGCCAGGCTGGAGTCTGGGCCTTATAATTTTGCCTTCCCAACTCCTCAGCTGAGCACTTGGTCCAGGTTTGTCCATTCAGGTCATTTCTTTTTTCTTTTCCTTACGTTGACTTCATTGTGCCAGAAATAAATCTATCCATCCATCCATGCATTCATTCTACATTTATTATCTCATGCTATGTACCAAACTTTGTGCTATCAAACTTGTAAGGTTATTGTCAGGACCATCAACACCGTTTTCTCAGTTGAGAGAGAGAGAACTTACAAAACTCTTAATGATTTTCGAGCAATAATTTTAACTTCTGTTATTGCAATCACATTTTGCTGGAGACAACAATAAGAGGATAAACAGCTGGAAGAACACCTCTGCATTTCACCCTGACAGAGGGATTATGTAAAATGAAGTAGTAAAGTAGAAGACAACGAGAGGGCGGGACATCCAGGAAGGTCTGGGTCCTCTCACCTATATTTAGATTGAGGTATCTCCTTGAGTTTGCTTTCTGCCAAATGCTGTAGTAGCCACTGGAAAAAATAAAAGGAAAAAAACACATATCAATGGGGGGTCTTACCTTCAAGGTGTTCATAACTGTGTGGAACAAGCAGACGATTCTTACTAGTGAACGTAAAATTGCGTGTTCCATGAAGTACATCTACCAGCTCTGCGGGAGAGGGTAGAGGGTTTGGGATCTCAGAGTCAGCATGGTGTTTGCCAAGCAGAAGGACTCCCATGGACACGGTGAAACAACGTAACCCAACTTCAATGGGCGATACTTACCCGGAATGCTTACTATGTGTCAGCACTGGGGTTTCAAAGAGGAATGCCATGTGGCTTCAACCCTTGAGGAATTTGCTGTGTAGCTGGGGAGACATATGGAAACCTGTGGCAAATGCCGTGGGAGAGAAATACACAGGTTGGTGTGAAGAAGCATAGGAGCATAAAAGTCACAAGTGTCTTTGGGGAATGGAGAAGCATATGATGTGGCTAGATGAAATTATGCAGAGCATGTTTAGGGCTGGAGGAAATGAGGCACTAGGGATGGACAGATCCATTGAACACCCCTAACTGTGCCCGTGAAGATTTCAAATTTGTCCTGAGAAAAGCGGCAGAAACCGTTAGAGCTGTTTAAGGAAAGGATACAGTAATTTGTAGCATAAGTTCTCAAACTGCACTGCTTGGATTCCAATTCTGGCAACCTTTGTAACTCAGGCTAAGTGACCTGTCCTCTCTAGGACTCTTGTCTGTAAAATGGGCCTAATCCTATACGCAGGAGTAATTAAGATAATTTGAAGAAAAAAAGACTTTGTATAGTGTCTGGAATATGGTATTCACACAATAATTCATAAAAGAATTATTTAATATATTAACTATCACTATGTTATATATTATTTTGTCGTATTTATATTTTATTATTATTACTATAACTATTACTATAACTATTACTATGATTAGTGACATGATCAGATCCATGGTTGGGGAGAGTTATTGTAGTGCTTCTCTTGAAGATGAGCTGAATGGGAGAAGAGATGCAGTAAGAACCCCAGTTAAAGCCTGTGCTCTTCAAACTGGGTGAACACAAAATAAATATGAAGTACCTTCCCCATTTTACTCAAATATGCAGAGCAAGATCATTTTATTTTAAGATAAACATTGGTTCATCACAGAATAAACTAAAGAGGCCTTAAAGACCTTTCATGCTCTTGACAGTGTGCAGCAGGGCTGTGAATTCACACCTTCCTTGTATTTCTGGAAAGCTTCGGTCTAGAGTTACACCATCTAGTAAGTGGCTATTTGATTTTAAATTTAAATTAATTCAAACTGAATTAACATGGAAATAAGTAAGATTTCAGAATTAACTGCTCAGTTTCACTAGCCACATTTGAGTTGCTCAGTGGTCAAGAGCAGGCTCATGGCCACTGTACTGGGCAACACAGATCTAGAACATTTCCCTCACTGTTGAAAGCGCCACTGCGCAGCACTGGCGAGACCGTCACATGATAGATAGTGGCTTATCTGAACCCATTTCAAAAATAGAGCAGCAATAGGCTAGAATAAAAGAGTTGGATTTTAAAAATAGAACTGGCAGGACTTGCTTTGGGGCCCATCATCTGATGAAGGTAAGACAGCAGGAGGGGTTGAGAATCGCTTCCAGGTTCTGGCACCTGCTAGGTACTCAAATATTTGAATGAATGAATGAATGAACAAATTAGATACAGTGAACTGCGTCTATGAGGGTGTGGTAAGGAAGACAATGGAGCTGGTCTGGGTGAAATCCGATGCTAGTTTTGGAGACACAGAGTGTGTTTGAAGCTGGAGGAGTGCAGTAGTAGATGGACAGTGACTCTTAGGAGAGTCACATTTGGTATTTAGCAATGTGTGTCTGTGGCGCTGCACTTCCCACTCTTGAGTCACTCTGATGCAAAAGGTTTCCTTCCTAAAATGCCACATTTTAGGCATTTAGGCAATAGTACATCCAGTACTATTTGATGATCAGCCTCTTACAATAAAAACCTAGATACCCAACTCCCGAGGCTTTTGTTGAGCTCAAAGTCACAAATGTTAACTCACCCAGCGGCTAACACTTCAAGCCAAAACCAGATGTCTAACTCAAATAACCTTATCGTCAGAAGTACATCATTTTCACTAGGTTTCCTGAAGTTCCGAGAAGTCCTGATCTTGGGATTTCCAAGGCCCTCCGTGGAGACGGCTCTAAGAGAAGTGATAAGGGAGCCCATCAGAGTAGATGAGACCACCTAGGGAAGGTTGCACATGACTATGGGAAGAGATTCGGGAACAGCTGTCTGCACCAGCCCCGCCCCACCAGCTCATTCCAGAGAGGCTTCCTTTGAGCTCAGTTGGAAGACTCCCAAAAAATACAGTGTGATGCTAATGCAGACAGCTGAATGAATGAACCGAGGTTCTCCCAATTAGGGGAGCCCTCAGGGTCCAGTTCCCCAGGCCTAAGACAACTGTTTTCTCTAGGCAGAGAAGAAGCCAAGGGTTATCTAAAGCCTGGCCTGGAGCCCGTGCTCGCCACTTGGCTATCTTCCTCAAATTCCCATCAGGCAAGGACTTATAATAAATGCCTATTTTTTGAGATGGGCTTTTTAAAAAAAAATCCATTCTGCCCAATTTCTGATGCTGGGTGACCCAGAAACTCAGCATGATTTGGGAAAGTGACTTGGGCTTGGCATAGTCTGGACAGATGTGGTTAATACCTATGGACAGATGGTGTTCATCCGGTAAAATCAGGCACTTTATTGTGTTAATTAATCCAAGTGGGACCCTGAAAATACAATATTAGCTGAATTTCTTGTCTAGCGAGGCGATCAGTGCTTTCTGGTGGGCTAAATCGGGAAATCCTATGTCCTGGCATAACCAAGGATGTTCTGGAAATCCCTTCCATAAGGAAAAAGCTTTTGATAAAAGCAAGAAAGGCAAAGTGCTAATAGAGCTAATTTAAAGATGGAGTCCCCACCGCCTCGAGGAGGGCCAGCCAGCCTCTGCTGTGAGCCTGGTGTCCCCAAACAGCTCCCCCAGCTGCCTACAGGCCTTAGCTGCGAGGCGGCAATAAAGTGATTCTCACTTTAAATTAGTTCAATTAGCACTTTTTTTTTTTTAAGACAGAAAAATGCTTTTATTCAAAAAGTGGTTCTCTTCCTTTCAGCAACCTGTGTATTAAAAAGATTTCTGTGGGCTTTTGTTTTACCATTTAGCAGCTGTTCTTGCTTAAGAAGTGCCACTTTTCTCTTTCTAAGGGAGGTCAAGCAATCCAGGGGGCTAATTTCCATGCCTTCCACACCCTCTTCCCCAGATGCCTTTAAAAAGTGCTGTGTGCATTTACCTGGGAATGGAATACAGGGGAAATAATAACTTATGTTTAACTTAAGGCAGCAGAGTCTGTGTAATTGCCAGGAGATGATTTGTTTCTAAGAGCGAGGTTGGGTTTTATAGTCAGGAAGACCTGAATTAATATCTTGGTTCTAGGACATGCTGGCCGAATGACCTATGGACTCAGTTCTTCATTGGTAAATGGGAAGAACCAAACCTATCTCACTAGTTGTGCAAAATGAGTAACTTGAATTGATTGCTAAGGGTGAGATCCAATGCCTGGAGCCTTGGAAGAAACCCCGTCACCTAGCACTTACCACTATCCCGGGCACTGTGCAGAGCACACTCGCTATTTTCCAGCTGCAGTCACTCTGCAAGGCCAGCATGACTGTCTTCACTCTCAGTTGAAGAAGAAGCTGAGGCTTGGAGGGTGGGCATCTCACTCCCCCGGCTGGCGTTCAGTTGGTCCAAGATTCAAAACCAAGGTGGTTGGGTTTTGCAACTCTGTGTTCCTCACCACTCCGTGCGAGCATCTGTGACTGTTCTTCTGGCCAAGCGCTCCAGTGACGTACAATCAAAGTGCTTAACAAGTACCTTCAATGATGGTTTTGGCATCCAGCCCCTTGGTGCACATTTCCTTAAATCCACTTTTAAATAAAAAATTTGTCTTTTCCCAGAAGTAGATTCTCATTCCCTTTTTATACGTACTCGCTGTGAACTTTTTTGTTGTTGTTGTTCTTTCCTTTCTCTTTACGAAGGCGGAAGAGACGAAATTTCAACAAGCAAGCGACAGAAATCCTGAATGAATATTTCTATTCCCATCTCAGCAACCCTTACCCCAGTGAGGAAGCCAAAGAGGAGTTAGCCAAGAAGTGTGGCATCACAGTGTCCCAGGTAAGGAGCCCTGAAAAGTCTCAGCCTGTCTGTCACGTGGCTCTGAGGGAGCCACAAGGCGGGGGCTCGGAGATATTGCCTTACTGGGCTTTCGTAATGGCCTGTAGGCTCCATTTGCTTAAGCCCTAACCTAACACGGCAAGGTAAACACATGAGATGTTTCAACTGGAGAGTTTCCAGTTGGGTACCTGGACAATCTTGAGAGGGACCAACAGACTAGGAGAAGGTCAAGGTTCTTGCAGGCACTTGGAAAGCTCTCCGCATTCTTTATACTGTTTTCTCAAGCACGATCCATTCCTTAGCCCATCTTTTGCCCAACCTAGGAAGTAGTCAGTGAATGGAACTTGTAAATGAAAGGGACTCAGATGTCTTCTCTTGATGTGCTCGCTCTGTAACTGATGAAGTGTGGGGATTTTAACGTGTCACTATGATTGCAATGGGATGGTTGCACAAAATGTCACTGAGTGCCACCTTTTCCCAAAAAGCAATAACCCTAACAGGTGCCTGTTGACATGGAAAGACACATGATAACACATTTTTATGGACCTGAAGTCTTCAATGTTAGTATGAAGAAAAAAAAGTAGGCAGTACGTATGTTTAAGTGTATTTGTCTACCCAAAAAATCCACCTAAAACTATTATTTCTTCCAAACTTCAAATATCACCACTGGTCTCTAGTTGAGAGCAGTAACCATAGTTCTGAAAGCTACCAGAGAAAGTCCCCCTGATTTCTGTCACATGCAGGAGAACCAAATCTACTGGCATTTCCAGAAAGGGAGTTGGGGGAATGAAGGAAAGAAGGCTACTCTAGTGGGAAAGCTTCACTTAACATTTTCCAACCAGAATAGATGCTGCTTTGTATGAAGCGAGCATTTGTACTTCCTTGAGTTGACTCTTGGCTTCTGTTACTCCGTGCTGGGTGCTGATCCCGTCAACCTGTGTTTAACTAAGCTGAATTAGGTCCAGTCAGAATATAGAGCTCCACACAGTGTACGCACAATGAAGAGATTGCCAGGGCCTCCCCGACAAGCTTTGGGGAATTTGCAGCAGCCTTGGAAACACCAGCTCCTTTCAACTCAGACCCTCCTTAGGTGCTTTGACCCAGGGGAAGGTTGTTCTAGTCTTAACCCTAGGAAAGCAGAGCATGAGTGGTCAAACTCACGTGACCTGGTTTTGTCTAGGTCTCTAACCATTCTTGTCCAACTTTAGATCCCTTGTCCACAAGAAAAGGGAATTGATGCTTTTTGATATCTGCTGCATGTGTGAGGAATGGTTCCAGGCATGGACCATATCCCTAACTGACCATCAGTGAATTTGATACATGGAATCTTCTGCTTCTAAAGTAGAATTAAATCACTAGACTCTTTGAAATCTAATTCTGGGATTAGGAATTCTAAATCCCTGTTGAAGGTAGAAGGAACATCTCCCAGGAGCTAGTCCGTATTCTATCTCAATCAAAGCTGGACTCCTGGCCCATTCCGGCAACTTTCACCTCCATTATTATGGAAACTCAAAGTGCACATAATTTGTCCATTAAGGTGGATATTTACATTTATATCACTTTTCCCTTTGCTTCACCCATCCTAAGGCCATGCCATCTTCCTTTCCCATCACATTCCTCCCTCCCAACAACAATGAAGCTGCCTCGCTGTTGCCAAACAAGTCCCAATGGGAGACAGTATGATATGGTGCTATAACAAGAGCATTCGTCTTGGAGCATGTTTTTGTCAAGAGTCAACTGTGAGATTTTAGGGAACTCCCTCTTTTTGGGTCTTAATTGCCCCATCTGCCAATCATGGTGTGTTGGACCACATGATTTATTAAATCTCCTTTTAGTTCTCAAATCTAAGGACTGCAGATTTTAGACTTTTTTTATTTATTTATTTATTTATTTTTAATTTTTTTGTTTTTAGACTTTTTTTTAAAAGCCCTTTTGGGGCTCTTTCTTTCTTTCTTTCTTTCTTTCTTTCTTTCTTTCTTTCTTGTTTTTGTCATTTTTTTTGACACCCTCCATCTTGGGGCACCTGGGTGGCTCGGTCAATTTAGCATCTGACTCTTGGTTTTGGCTCAAGTCATGATCACAGGATCCTGAGATTGAGCCCCACGTTGGGCTCTGCACTCAGCAAGGAGTCGGCATGAAAAATTCTCTCCCTTTACCCGTTCCCCAACTCATGTGTCCACTCTCTCTCTTTCAAGACAAATAAATAAATCTTTAAAGAAATTACCCCTCCCTCTTGAAATTCTCCTCCCTTAGCTTCCTTGATACTGTTCTCTGTGGAGTTTCCTTCTTCCTCTTGGGCTATTTTTGCTTGGTCTTCTTAAAGGATCTACTGTCTCTACTTAACCTAGAAATACCATTTGTTTTTTCTTTAGTCCTCATCTCTTCAAGCCTCTCCCATAATTCTTACCCAATTTTTTTTAAGCCACAGATTCTTTCGAAATCTACTTACTGTTGATTCCTTCCATGTTCCAGAACAAAAATGTGCTGATACACCAAAGACCATCCTGTCCTCTGATCCCTAGACTGCCCTTCTCTATATTCATGCTGCTTGGAGTGTGGTCTACAGAAGGCAGCATCAGCAACTCCTGGGAGCTGGCTGGAAGTGTAAATTCTTAGGTCTCAGCCCAACTCCTGAGTCAGAATTAAGGGAGGGTGGATGGGATCTGTTTTAACAAGCTCTCTGTGCACACTCAGTCTAGAAAAGTATTGTTCTACACACTTTCTCGGAGAGATCTCTTCTCTGCTTATAGCTGCAAGTATACCTTTATTTGAGTATATTCAGATGAGATTCTCCTGGCACAGCGAGCTCGTGTATTTTCCTTCCTGCTGGACTTTGCCATGGCTCTGCCCAGACTCTTCGAACTTAAGATGTTTGGGATGTGATTAAACTCTCCCAAGAGAACCGATTATTTTTTCTGTATTACCTGTCTTTGTCCTCTATGTGTCTCTAGTGTCTGGCACATAGTAGATGCTCCACAGCTGTGAACGGCAAGTTCATTAATGAAAGCACTGATTACATACGTGGCTCAGGGCATCCGATACTGTAGGAAATGCCTGAACCGACTAAGCACCTTGTTCACCACTCTGTTCTTCTCATTGAGGGGGGAGTCACTCCCACAACACGTTCCATCTCCTCTTCTCATGTAGCTTATTTAACTAGACCTCAGGCATTTCTTTTCTTCCTCAAAAGCCCCCCCAAACTATCTTCATCTTTTCCCTTTTCTTCCAACTCATCAGTTACCTTAGAAAAATCTCATTGCCTCTTTTCCTCTCCCTCATATCAGTAGTGAAAGTTACATCAAGGAAAGCATGAGTTTTGGAATGATATTAGATATACTGTGGTCCTAAAATGGCCCCAGAGTGCCCTTCCTCTCCTAGCATAACTCTCTGTAGGCACTGCAGCATTTACAGTAAATAAAGCAATTTCTCATTGAATTTTTTTTCCTCTCATTTACTAATACTGCAATGGTATGGTTTGGTTTTGATAACAAAGGCTTGGCATTTCTCCCGTAGCATAAGCCACACAGGCATAGGAGGGCTTACCTTATAAGATTTTTAAATTTTGCTAATGTATTTACAAGGTAACCATAGTTTTTCAAAAATTTCCTTTATCTACCACTGTTTGGGTAAATATAAACTATGTGGTACATGTGTTATCAACTTCCTCTTCCCTCACCAAATCCATAGGTTATTTTGTAATTTTATTTAAAAAAAAAAACACGCAGTATTTTAAAATGTTTGAAATCACATCTGGAATATGGGGTATAAAACGTTCCTCATAAGGCAGGAACTATAAGGGTAAAACCTGAATTTCACTACATCTCCTCTTGTGTCTGGCAGAGGTCTTGGTAAAAAGGGAACGGGGACACAGAAGCAAGCCAGGACAGCTGCTGTGAACCACATGAAGGAAATAAATTAACAAATGAAAGTAAATTAGGTTTATTTTGCGTATTGGCTTTAACATTTAAAGCCTGGAATTCAAAGGAATAATCTGTGGTATGGCTCAGCTTTTCCTTGAGTAGATAACACCAAGCTTTGCACAAAGTAACTTGGTGAAATCTATCGGATTGGATTATACTGATCCTAAGGTCTATATAGTACATGCAGTTAAGAATCTAGTCCGTGTTAGCTTACATAAATTCTGAATATTTAAAATTAATCCTTCAATGTGAACACCTATATGTTGATACAGATTTGTATGGATGTTTGAAAGTCTGTGCCTCTTGATTGCTCAGTGTTAGCACTGATATGTAACATTTCCCCTGAAATGCTGTTTATTTTGGTGTCATGTTCTTAAGAGTAAGCAAGTTTAAAATGCTTACCCTAAACTAACTGTCCGAGTCCAAATGAGCAGCTCCTCCGTAGGAAGTTTTTGCGGCAGTGGTTTTGCTCTATGGTGCTGTGTTAAGCAGGAGACTCTCCTTGTATGCAATGGCCCCTCTCGGTGCTCTTCCTTCGGATGTTTTCATTGATGTTTCGAAATCAGAATAGGATTGGGGGGTGGGGTGCAGCCTGCCTGCAACCCTCTCTTGATGCCCCCTTTTCCCCTGAGATGTTTGCATAGGATGGAATGTTAACTTTCTCCTCTTCTCTTAAACTGCTCTAGGTATCAAACTGGTTTGGAAATAAGCGAATCCGGTACAAGAAGAACATAGGTAAATTTCAAGAGGAAGCCAATATTTATGCTGCCAAAACGGCTGTCACTGCTACCAATGTGTCAGCCCATGGAAGCCAAGCTAACTCACCCTCGACTCCTAACTCAGCTGGTTAGTTTTTTCTTTGATTTGGGGGGATCGTGCTCCATTTTTATACTTGCTTTTCTTACATTGGGGTTTTCTTTCACTCTTTAGGTTTCCAGTTGGTTAACTTACGTATTTGATTGTCCTTTTTGTTGTTGATGCCACTTTGGGTTTTTCCTTTCATTTCCAAGGAGCAGTGTGTTTTACTGTTTATAAGATGGGCTTGCCTGGAGGTTTGCGATAATATGTCTGTCCAAGTTGGACAGGCCTAAATTGGTTGGTTTTGATGAGAAGACCTTCACATTCTCCTTTCAAAGATGACAATGAGCTAGATCTAATACTTGGACATAATCCCTTGGGAGCTGTAGCATTTAGTCTGGCTCATATAAAGTTTTTATCCTTGTCTACTTTGCTGTTCCCATCACATACTGTTTGGGTGACCTACTAGCATACATTCTCAGCAAGAGTATTCCTCATTATAATGCTCTGGTCTGCAAAGCCAGACTAGGGTTACTGCTGTACACTGTTTATAGTTGTTATTCTTTACTATTTTGATTTGTTGGTTTCTTTACATAAACTACAAAGAAAACTGCCAGTCATTAATTCAAAGTATTCAGATTCCAGTTTTCCGGTTTTAATATTAGTCGTGTGCTACGCCCCTGGTTTTATTTTAGTGAACGTGCATTATATCACTAACTTCAGAGTTTAGGCTAACGTAAGATATTTTGGGGTTTGCCTCATACCACCAGTTGTGAATTTCCACACATGAAAAAAAAAAACGTAGTCAATGATCCATAAAATATAACCTTAGTGTTTATGCTGTGGAAGGCATGTTGGTACTTTTTTGGTTTTTTTTGTAAGAGAAAACCAGACCTACTTCCTTTTTAAATACTTTTGGTCTCAGATCATGTGATATTTGCCCCCCATTATGAACCAGCTACACTGATTTTGGCAGTGGGTTGTATATCTCAGAAGATTGTCTCCAACTTGAAGGGTCACAAATTCAAATGTGTTTGACCATAATGTGATGAAAAATCTAATTTCTAACATTTCTGGGAAGTGTGTTCGAGCCCAAGGCTTGTTTTTTCACTAAAACAAATTCTCTTTATACCGTATGGTGGGCTGTTCCTGGAGACCTGTAAGGCTCCACACACTAATGTCTTCTGTGAGCATCTAGATGCCCTAAATTGTTATAAGGTTCTCCACTGGGAGAACCATCACTGGCCTTCTTTTGTTTAATTGGAATCTTACATGAAGAGTGGCCGGGGCTTTATAGTCATGGACATGGTAAGACAATGTAGAATGCAGTCTAGTTGTACTTTTCCCAGCACACCAGGTCGGGTAACTCTAAGGAGCATATTTACCTTTCGAGCATATTTACCTTACCTTTTGTGCGTGTGGATTTCCTTCTCTCCCCATCATGGCATGATTGACAGAGGATCAAGGCTAAGAGATTCACTAACCCAAGAGTTTCCTTCTACCCCATGTGGTCAACTATTAAGCATTTCAGACTTCGGCCAATGCTAGTTGAATCACACTGCTAGGCAGACATATGCACTTGTCTCTGAAAGAAGTACAGTCCTGTCAACATTAGCAAAAACACACTCACCACTCCTGCAAAGGTTATCATAATGCAAAACAGATATCAAAATGACTTTTTCCTGTCCCTGATAATATCTGCATTGCAGATGGTTGGGCATGATTTATGACTAGTCCCTAGAAGGGCCCTGTGGACTCCTTTCATTACTAAAGCCCTAACTTTTTATTCTTTTCTAAAGCACTTAAAAAGAGAAAAGTAAGCATTTTAAACCCCCGCTCTGTGTTTAAGAATTATGTTGGCTCTCTTGGAATGTCAGTCAATGATTACAGTTTTCTAAAGAATTTTTCTGGTAGCTTAAACTTATGTGACTATTCTAAGCACAGAGTAAATTATTATGGAAAATTTGAGCTAAGCCTTCCAGTTGTGCCTGGGTGGTTGGAAATAATATGCAGAGGAACCCCTTTGTAGTGCTTTTTTGTTTTTTGTTTTTTTTTTTTCTTACAGTAGAGACAAAAAAAAATACTATTGTATATGTGCAATAGCACGGGATTTTTATTCATCAACGTTTTAACAGGAAAAGTTAGACACGGGCTTTTGTGTATTTTCCTTTGCCCTTAACAGAGCCCAGATCACTGCACAGATAAACCAAGAACTTGAAAGTGGTCAGACTTTTCACATAGGGTGCCTATGAAGTTGCATACTAGCTCCTTGATAATTCCGAAGGGTAGGTGATCATTGAAATAGGTACAAGTTTTAAATAAAAGGTTAATAAGTGAAATATATGTGGGCTGAGTTTGAAGTCTAGAGTTCTGGAACCTGGGAGCTTTTATATCCTTAATATTGGAACAGGGTTGTTGTTGTGGTTCCCCACCCCCCAGAAGCTTTACTAAATATACATACTCATTTCTACTGCAAAGAGGATACTTTGCAAGTAAATCTTCTTCCCTCTAGAAGTTTTTGTGTGGACCAGCAATACCTCAGTGTCTTTATTTAGGTCACTTCTGAATATTCCTGTTCGGTGATACATGGCTGATCTCTTGTGTCCTTAAGCATAATTCATTAAAATCACTTTGGGCGAGGACCCGTGGGGGGAAGAGCAAGCATGTAGAGATACTTGGCATGCTTCATATTTGACACCAGCAGAGTTGTGCAGAATGGAGAGAACAAACAGGAAGAATAGAAGGAAGGCAAGAAAATTAAGTTTCCAAGAAAACAAAAAGCAAGAATGGGGACCATTCGAAGCAATAGTTGTAACCTTGGATCCATAAGTCTGCACTCACCTAGAGGGACACATTCTCATTTCTATTTTTGATGAGATTATAAAGGCAAGAATGAGATCTCAGAAAAAATGGAGCCCCTTCTGGAAGGTCACCTTATCTTCTGGAGAACATTTAGCATCCGAGAAGAAAGAAACTGGCTTATGCATTACAAATGTTTGCCGTGGCATGGCGTCAGCATTGATATTTTATTAGATTCTGTGATTAGCTAAGTAATCCCAGGCTTATTGAGCCTAAGGACTTCCTCCCCCAATTTGAATTCTTTTCCTGGCTCTGTGTGTGTCAAGGACACCGGCAGGCTCAGCCATGGAAGTCCTTTCTCTGGCACTATTTAGTTAGTGGCAAGCCCTTGTATGTATTTGTTACACCCCCTAATAGAAGGTTTGGTGTGTTTTCTGGATTGGGGGAAGATGATCATATTAAAACTCCTAGACTCTGGCTTCCTAGGAGAAGTTTGTGTATATAATACCCACAGTTAGAGAGGAGGTAACACATCCGGGGAGGTTGGCTGACAGTAAATCCATGGGAACTCTTAGAATTTTTTTCTTTTTAAACCAGGTGAAAGAATTTATCCCTTTGATGTTTTCTGCTGTGTTCTTTCTCCCCTTAATTTCTAAGTAGAAAATGAAAACACAGCCTGCCGGAATTGGAACTCTAGAACTTTGCCATGTGCACCTTCTCAAAGGGCTTTCCTGTTGAACCAGATGGCCTTTGTCTCTTGTGCTTTGTCCTGAGTAGAAAGTAACAATGATTTTTGGAGTTTGGAGTTTGGAACAATGATTTTTGGAGTTTTGGAGTTTGAGCGTCCAATCTGACCTACTGCCACCTAATGTCTCTGGAGCCTTGATTTCAAAACTGCAAAATTGGGGCCACACTTGTCATATATCTGCTTCATTAAAAGTGCTATGAGGAATAACGAGTCAATGCTTTTAAACACTTCGAGTTCCTCAGTAAGAAAAAGTAAATCCCCTCTTATTGTCCATCACTAGTTCTCCACAGTGTGAACTTGTACCTCAGGGGACATCGGGGCTGTTTGCAGACCTATGGTTGTCAGAGTTTCAGGAGGCAGGTGCCACTGGCATCGGTGCATGGAGGCCAGGGATGTAGCTGACCATCCTACAGTACAGAAAACATTCCTCCACAACAAGCAGATTTTTAGCCCAGAGCATCAGTTATGCCAATGTAGAAAGCTTGTTCTAAGTTTAGATTTTATCATTAGTACTCTAGGTTTTTTTTAAAATTATGATTAAAAATCATAATAACATCAGTTATGAATCATAATTCATAAGAATTTTTAAAATTATGATTATTCGATTTTTTTCTTGAGCACATTTAAGTCTCCTAGAGACTCTTTAAAGTAGAAATGCAGTCTTTAGGAAATGATCTTAGGAAAATGGATGTTAACACATCTCCACATCTTTATATTTGCCTGAGCCAGTGCATTAGAATCCATAGGTGATCCATTAGTTCTTGTCTGTCCAGTGGAGTGCGGATGTAGCTCTGTACCTGCCCCCGATGTCTGGATGACAGCTTAAACGAGCCACTTGCCTCCCTTCCCACTCAAGCTCAGAACCTTTTAAAGGGCGAGCACATCTTAGAGTGTGCTTCTGGTAATTGCTGATTACTTTACAGGTGCCTGCAGGTGAGGTTCTTGATGGACCTTCTCAGCAATGCAGGTGCTTCTGTATTAGTTCCTTGAGCATCCGCAGCACCTCCTGGACGGCCTGTTCACTCTTGGGCGAGGAAGTATGTCCTTCTCCGGGAGTGGTCCGTTCTGTGTTGAGTTTTTTTGTTTTGTTTTTTTTTCTGACATCCAGTGCCAGATGAAGGACATGTCTTCTCCTCCTTATTTCGAGTTTTGTGTGGGCTTCTGTCTGCTTTCTTGCGTTGGTGGCACGTGGCCTCTTCTCTCAGAGCCATCCCTGCCTCGAGATACTTATCAGAGAGTCAGAGGCCATGGTTGTGTAGTACATGGCTATACAGGGACAACAAAATGCCAGAACCGCAGAGGCAAGAGCACCCGCACTATTCCTGCAATTACTGCTCTGATTCAAATGCATTTGTACATGAAGGCCATTGATATGCGCATATTTATCTCTCTGTACATTAGGCAGCCAGACATATTTACAATTTATCTATGCACATATATTTCTTAAATCATCTGTGTCAATTGCAGTGTGTATCTTGTAAATGGCACATTCCATACCCTCATGGGTCCACGGATGCCATGTTCCTTGGCACCAGCGCAGCCCTTCTGGGGGTCTCTCCCAATTCCTCAGTCTGTGTGCTGATTTCCAGTAAACCATCAGCGAGGCATAAGGAGTGTGGGTTTATTGCATGGCATTTGATTGGGTGAGAAAGAAAGTATCTGGGCATCAAACTGAACACTCTCCGGGGAGGGGGGGGGGGCGGAATTCTGATATTACGTAAACAGTCACAATTTGGGGCCTCAGAGCTGACCGTCCTTGGTTCTGATGCCATCTAAATGTGAGCATGTGTTGCCACAACGATGATAAAATGGCTCTTATTATGGAGGTTACCTCTGATTAAAAGAAAGGCTTGAGAGGGATGTAGGTAGGACACGCAGGCCTGGGAATTATGTCTCTCAACCTGGGAATCCGTGATCTGTGCCATGCGCTGCTTCCCCTGCATGCTGGGGAGATTGGCACCACATTACTGGAAGAAATTTCCAGGGCAAGCTGCCCTGCCTAGTCAGACCTTGGGCCTCTTTTGCTCAAGACCCCCAGTCATCTACATCCTTGCAGAATAAGCTAAACAGAGAAAGGTGAGCCCAATGAGACGGGACATGTTGCAGAGCTATGGGGACGTTGTAGTTCCCTGAATGGTGCTCAGGTCGCCCTTTCCTGCCCCCCAGAGAAAGTATTCCCTTCTTCCCATGACAAGAGAGAGTGGGGGATCAGTTTATGTAGCACAGGAGCTAGCTGGTTCTTGGGTGTGGATGGACATCCCCCAAACAAAGAAAAATGGAAATGTTTCCTACCTTGAGGGTCTCCCCAAGTGGACCTAAGTGGGTCTTCTAAGTGGGTCTCCCCTTGGAAGTGTGAAGATATACTCGGAGCAGTTCAACATGCAGCAGAATGGCAGGGTTCAGAATTCATTGCTAGTTAAGTGACTCTTCTATGGCACAGAAAAAGCCTTCTCTTGAGCTCCAGGAGACAGCCCTCTAGGAGAGCGCAGGTCCCCGTCTTGGGAGATTCAGAAAGTACCAGAGCTGGGGCATCATTGCTGGGCCATCCCACACGGATGATGGCTGCCAGAATGTTAGGACAAGAGTGCAATTTGAGCAAGACAGTTGGGAATAGAGTGGAACTGACCTGGGTCCCTGAGGTCTCTCCTTTTCTAGGCTAACGTCATGTTTTAACCAAACCTTGCACGTTGAGCTTTCTTTCCTAATGCGCTGAGCTGCACGATGACTTCAGAATAATAGAAAGCTTCACCACGCCCTTGTGTTTAGGCCGAGGGTGGGCTGAGTGTACCACAGTGCCACCCGGGTGCTGCCTGGAGGCTATCTGGGAGAAGACTAATTTTCTGGGAGATGAAAGCCGAGGGTTGACTGCTCTTCCTGAGGCCCATTTTTATGATTGTCCTGAGCGTTATTATTAGGACTTCATATTTCATGCATGCTTCAGAACTCCTGGCCCATTATTCTGTTTCATGTTCCTCCATGATAGCAGGTGGCAAGGGAAGAAGTGACCATTCTCACATCTCCTGGCGGTCCTCAAGGCTCTCTCAGGCTGCTTGCCACCCAGCAAGGAACTTGACCTTCTTTTTAGAAATCGGGAATGTCAATGGACTCCCATCCCAGGCCCAGCCCTATTGTGGGCCATTGCCTTCATGCACTCCCCCCCGACCCCCCCACCAGGGCTGCTTACCATGTGAGGGCAGATGGGTTGGTGGGGGCATATTTGGAAACTAGCCGGACAGCTCATGTGCTCCATCATGGTGGCAGAAGTACCATTGGCTAGCCCAGATTCTTCAGCTTGTGGTCCCCTGGCAACCCCTAGAATTTTATGGGCATGAAAGAGGTCCTGGAGACCATTTCCAATTCAAATAGACTAAGTTGAGAAGAACAAATGAGAAGAAATACTCCCTTTTTCAGCTTGAAGTTGTTAAGGGGACACAGTCCTATTGGCAACTTGCAGTGACATGTGGCTTCACATAACATGAACGATATGCACCCTTTATTGCTTGCTCTGTTCTTCATGCTACTAACCAGACTCTGTTGATGTTATTTTTATTTTGGTATTTATTTGGGGGGTTGCTTTGCATGTCATTTCTTCCTCTTGGCTGTTAGTTGCAGGGGTTGAGCCTTTTCCTTTCTGTGATTCAGGTGCCTCACTCTTTCCTTTCCAGGTTCTTCCAGTTCTTTTAACATGTCAAACTCTGGAGATTTGTTCATGGGCGTGCAGTCACTCAATGGGGACTCTTACCAAGGGGCCCAGGTTGGAGCCAACGTGCAGTCACAGGTAGGGACCCAGCCAATGTGCCACCAGGTGAATGCATTGGAGCCCAAGAGCCCTTGGTAGTCTTGGCACTTGCCAGTATTGTCCAGAGAGAGAGGAAGAGAGAGCGAGGGAGAGGGTGAGAGACAGAGAGAGACAGAGAGAGGGAGAGAGAAATGAGAGAGAGAGAGAGAGAGAGAGAGAGAGAAACGTAGAAACAAAATCTTGCCAACCACCAAACCAAACCAAAACAAAGACAACCGTGGTCGTGGGGAATCTCGTCCACACTTTGTGAATGCATTTGGCTCTGGCTTGTCAGCCACACTGGGAAGGCAGGAGAGCAAGCACGGGGTGAGGGGACCAAGGCCCATCAGGCACGTGGAACCAGCATATTCTTTCTTGGCTGAAGGGAAAGGGAGGAGGAGTTCAGTCCGTTGTGTCACGTTGCAGGCCTCCCTCTTGTTTGTGGGTCTCCCTCACTCAATATTTGCCAAATAAGGAGGTGACTGGTGACTAGGCAAATGCCTTCGTGTCTCCTGTTTTTGTTTCAAGCTTTAAAAACACCCACCCAGCCGGGTTGACCAAGCTCATCTTCTCAATCATCCTCGAGGTCAGGGGACTTGGGTTTCTGGTCGTGAGTCAGAGCCCACGTTGGGAAGCGAACACCAGGTCGTGTGGCGTAAACCCTCGGTGTCCATTAGCGAACGGCCTGCCTTCACTGCACCTCGGGAGGCCGCCCTCCTGCCTCGGCACAGAGCCTGCCGTGAGAGGGTGGAGTGGACTGCTGGGGGCAGGATGGCTAGGGGAGCCTCTCAGCCACGGTAGCCCGCTCTCCCACCCTGCATGTGGCACAGGAGGCGACCGGCTGGCCAGCGATTCCAGAAACACTGCCTAGGGGCGAGTGTGGGAGCCGTGGTCAGGCCAGCGGAGCGGAGGTGTTAGGCCGCACCGCTCTCGGTGAGGTGGCTGCCGAGCCCCCTCTGGGCAGAGCAGGGCAGCAGCGAAGGAGAAGCTATGTCGGGGGGCCTGTACGCCAGGGGCACCTCCTTCACCCTGCCCTCTCTCACCGCCCCCGCCACCCCGCCCCGCCGTCTCCTGCAGCGCTGGGAGTTAGGTTCAGTGGCGGGAATCCCAGGTTTCTTTGACCATTTTACCGTCTTGCTGACTGAACTCAGAAAGGAAAACGGATTTGGCAGGTAGAGAGAGGCCGGCCTCCTCCGAGCGGAGCCCTCCCAGGAAGGATGCCTCCGCGAGGACGGTGGACGTTTGGCCGCCCGCACTGTAGGCCGCGTTGTGATGCTCTGCCTCCCTTTTCCTGCATCCCCCTGACTAATTTCCTCTCTGTTGTTCATCTGTTTAGGTGGATACCCTTCGCCATGTTATCAGCCAGACAGGAGGATACAGTGACGGACTCGCAGCCAGTCAGATGTACAGTCCGCAGGGCATCAGTGTAAGAAAACAAGGCTCCCCCACCCTTTGTGTTTATTCTATCCTAACCAATTATTTCAAAGCCATAGGGCTCGGAATGCCACTTAGTAGGACCTATCTTAGCTTTACGGTCCCCTAGTTTCTCGTCTCTGTATCGGCCACGCCATCGGCAGCGTCCTCCCCACACGAAATGTGGCGACCGGGCAGGCTTCATGCAGGCAGCTGGCGTCTAGGGCTGTCACACGCAATCAGTGTCCGCATGGCACCTGCGGCCACTCGCCTTCAGCTGAGAGGAGCCGCTAAACAGGTGACACCTAGCACAACAGTCGTAGGAAATGTCACCACGAGCCGGGGCCCCGGGGACCCGGGCGGGAAAACCGGTAGCCAGAACCCCTCGCATGCAGGTCTGTGGTCTGCAAAAGAACCTTTGTCCAGTCTGTCTAAGGACGAAAACAAGAAGGAAATGAAACACAGAGGCTGGGGATGTGGGGAGGGCTGGGGAGGGGTGCGGGACCATCTTCTCCTGGTTCTTGGGCGCGCTGGCGGCTTCTGACTAGCATGAAAATTCATAGCGACAAGCTGTGTCGCACAGAGTGAAATCAATCAGACAGACACAAGGAGAACCGAATGTGGATTTGGGACAGCAATCCAACTTGATTTCTCAGATCAATCGTCCGCTATCTCAGCAGCGGTGACAGCATGCTAGGACGAGAGGCAGCCTGGAAAAGGAGGCTGTTGTGTAGATCAGGGGTCATTTCCTGGGCTTTTAGAGGTTGCGGGGGGCTCCCGTAGAACCACGGGCTAAGAACTCGAGAAGAAAACTATGGCCGATTGATGGTAATGATTTTTGTTGTCGTTTGTTTCTGTTGTGATGATTCAAATGAATTGGGGATGGACGGAAGGAAAGGTAGGCACGATCCACTAGCGTCATCCGAGTCTCTACTAACTGAGGTGCCGGGTCTGCAGTGCGGGAGGTGCTGGTCCCCTGGACCCTGCATTGGTCAAATCAGACATGGCTAAGGCGAGACTGGAAGGAATCAACCCAATACCGACCAGTTGGTTGGTTCATCACAAGGAGTGACTGAAAGAATGAGCAGTTCTTAGCCCACGAAAGAGAAAATGTGAGTGGTCTAGAGTAGTTTTGAAAGAGGGGTATTTGTGAAAGAGATTGGCTTCATCACGAGTGATCTAAACAGGGCAAGGGTAGCGGTACTGAGTAGAAGATTCAGAGAAACACGCCTCACTTCGAGCTTGAGTGGGCCTTTCTCCTGGTCAGACTTGTCCGGAGAAGGGACTGGCTGCCTCCGGAAGTCCAGAACTCCCCACCATCAGAGCGTTCAAACAGGGTGCAGCTGGCTACTCAGTCAGGATGTCGGGGGTCGGAGAAGAGAGTCAAGTACCAGGTCGTAAGTGTCTTGGTGACTTTTTAAGGCCCCTGCCAACTAGGAAACCTTTATTTTCTACCTTCTTTAGGCAGACTCTCCTCTGGATTTGTATGATATTCCTTAAGCCTCTCTCTGGCAGGAGATGGAGGAGGTCAAAGCCAACCCCGTTGAATGTAACCCTGGGCAGTCATGTCACTTTTCCAGCAAGGATTTCCAGAGCAGAGGCAGTCTTCTCTCCTGTGGTTATCCTAATTATTATTACCATGTTAATGGCTGATGCGCTGAAAGCCTGCTTAGAAAAACACAAGGTACTGTGGCAGAGGAGTTATCCTCCCCAAAACAGACTCCAGACATGAAGTTGGTCTGTGCTCAGCTGTGTGTGTGTTGGGGGACGGGGTTCAAGCACATACACGTTTACGCGTTCTCTGAGCCTATTTGAGATGTCTTCTATCTCCAAAGATTTTTTTTTTCCAGAAAAAGCTTTGCTCTGTATACGTGGAAGAGAAGAAAAGGAGGAAAGTACCAGAGCATGGGGATGAACATATGAGCTACAGAAAGTCTGTGTGAGTGGGCAGGAAATGGGCTCACAGTTCTGCTGTGTGACATCCTTCTTCCTAATCGGGTAGTGCAGGAGAGGGTGGCACCAGACTCTGGGGGGTCGACACTGACCCCTCTGACGCTATCTGGTGGGCTGGGAATCATTTCTGAAAGAGTGTAACCAAACATGTGCAGACAATTATGTCTGATTACATAAGCTTACCACAGAAACTGGGCTTGAAAATGCCACTCGAAAGAGTCGCTCGTGGTGCATTAATTTTTTTTTTCCCTGCGAACTGTGTTTATTTTATTTCTGAGTCTTTAACAAGCAGGGTAAATGATTCAAAGGCTGATCGTGATAAGATACATTCCTTGGGGTACCCATTTTAAATTTTTAAAATGTGCCACCTGCAGGAGACGAAGCTTGTTAGGGCAAGCCGTGTTTTTAGACAGCGGTGTTCGACGCGGACGCGTGTGAATGTGCGGAGTGGGGCTCTGGCTGCCAGGAGAGGAAGGAGAGAGGGAAGGAGGGAGACAAGAAGAGACAAGGGCAGGAATGAAAGGCTCGAGCCAAGAAATAAAAATAAACAATTCCTAAACCCAAGGCAGCAATGGAATTCCCAGCTGGACTCTGGATTGTGTTTCATTTGGTGGAGGACATTTTCTGGGCAGCCTTTATCTGCTCCCCTGGCTGGGTTTCTTAGCACCCATATCTTATCCAACCAGTGTCTATTTTAAATCCCCTAAAGTTCAGACCACTTGCCTCTTTCACTGAGCCCATGTGGTGATGGTGTGGACGGTCGGGAAGAGCTGGGAGACTGGTCCTGGTCACTCTCATGTGTCCGTAGGCAGGCCTTGTACCTCTCTTCCATAAAACGGGACCAGTAATTCCCACCCTTAATACCTCCAGCGCTGCTTTAGGGAAAATGAGAAAATAAGTAGGAAAGGGCTTGGCAAAGCAGAAATGTTTCCACATGAATGCAGTGTGAAATGTTATAAGCGATAACTTTCTAATTTGACCTTTTTTTCTCTTGTGTGAGCGGTTTTCACAGTAGGTAGTTGCTAGTGAGGATTGGTTAGGACACGGTTGTCACTTTTTTCCCTTCTGATGGAAAGATAGGCTTTCGACAAGGATGTAGAGTTGTGCAAGTCTTAAACACCCCTTTCCTGAGCGGCGGCGAGCATTAAATTATACATCCCTAAGTCCTTTGTGCTCTCAGGTGACAACGGGCAGTACTTACCAGGTTAGAGTAGCTCTGAGTAATGGAGGGAGATTATTTCACTTCCCTGTCAATCAGACGGACTTCGGTCACTCAGCTATCGCATTCGTTCTCCTCGGTCCTTTCTCACTGCCACTGTCCTGGCTCTAGAGTATTTCATCGGCTTGGCCATTGTGCTCATTTCCTCATCACTGTTACTGACTTCAGCATCTCCTTTCTCCTGCACACACTCTCTGAATTTGGCCGTGCTTTTCCCAGAAATCAGCAGCGCCTGTCTGTTGCCCACCTAAGTAAGCTCAAACCCCGAGTCTGACACTCAGGCGTCTCCCACACTCTGGTCCCGATCCACCTGCCCTTCCACCTCACCCTCCTGACACCCAGGTAAAATCTGGATGCTGGGCAGCACAGTCAGTTCATCCTTACCTGGTAGTGCACGTCCCCCCTTGCATTTGCACGTGGCTACCATCTGTCCTTCGTTCCCGTGCCACCTTCCCCATGCTTCCCTCATCTCAAAATCATACAGCCAGCTCCTCCTTGCTTCCCCAGGTTATCCTCCTAGGCCCTTCTTCCCTGCTTCTCTCTGCTTTATCACACATACGCTTCCCTTGCATTATAGATATGTGAACAGACTTAATTGGTCTTCATGTCTTCCACTCTTGTATATTTCCTAAATATTTCCTAAATGCCTGTATTAGTTGCTCAGAACATGTTGACTGATGAATAAATCTAGGAGAAGACAAGTCACCACTGAATTTAGAAAGGGTGTTTATTTAGTAACCAATAGCCGCATTTATGTAACGGCAAAGTATCTGGAAATGATTTTTATTTTTCTTAAAGATTTATTTATTTATTCATGAGAGACACAGAATGAGAGAGAGAGGCAGAGACACAGGCAGAGGGAAAAGCCGTTTCCTCATAGGGAGCCCGATGTGGAACTCAATCCCGGATCAGGGAATCACAACCTGAACAGAAGGCAGGCGCCCAACCGCAGAGCCACCCAGGCATCCCTGATTTTTATTTTAAATGCTTTACTAGCCCACAGATATACTGTGTTTCCAGTTCAAAAAGTTTCTTAAGTCTTTCTTTTTACATATTTTTAAAATATTTTATTTATTTATTTATTTATTTATTTATTTATTTATGAGAGAGAAAGGGAGAGAGCATGAGGGGAGAGGTAGAGAAGGAGGGAGAGAGAATCCCAAGCAGACTCCCCACCGAGCAAGGAGCCCAACATGGGGCTCGATCCCATGACCCGGAGATCATGACCTGAGCCGAAACCAAGAGTCAGATGCTCAACTGACCCCATCCAGGGGCCCCAGGTCTTCCTTTCTATAAAATTGAGGGGTACCATCCATGTAGGAACATAACATTGTCTCCACCAGATACGGGACTGAAATCCCCCAGCATAGATTTGTGGGAGATTGAGGCAACTAGCAACTAATCAGGAAACTTAAGTCCTTCCTGTGCCTTTTCTTTTGATAAGTCAAGTCATCTCTGTATTTTTGCTTCATCTGTAAAATTACTAGAGAAGCAAGCTCTAAGTTCCCTCTCAGCTGGATAGTTCTAGAGTAGAGATCTAGAGTTCTACAAGTAAGATCTTTGGTCCTCACTGTCAGCCCCAGGGATGCCAGATTCAATGGTAGACTGCGCTCCCTGGAGAACTCTATGGGGAGACTTAGTCTCTGGCATTCCTTCTAGTCTAACCCATTGCTTCCCCTTCCAATTGTATCCTGAGGTCCTAAATGGGAAGGAGGAAGAGCTGTCATTACACAAATATTTCCCTTTGAATCCTTGGAGATATGTGGTAGCAGAAAACATTATTCTTCAGGAGCAAAACACTTTATTTTTAATTATTTTCAAGTGTGAGTTAAGGGATTGAGTCCACTCCAGCCAACCTTAAGCATAAATAGAAACCCCTGCAAGATGTTTCTTATTCAAGAGTTGTAGTGAGGATGGAAATAAAGTGTTAGTGTTCTCTCCAAAAAGGCAAAGTGCCATTAACGTCAGTTTATGACAGAAGCATCTCATCAGTTTTGCTTAGTGATAATTATAGGAGTGGAAAAATAGAGTTGGAACTTTTATCTTTGTAAACCATAGCATACATATTTTTGTTTTGGTTTGCTTTTCTATCATATTAAGCAAAGAGAAGAAAAGGACATTTATTGGGAAAAAAATATAAATCATTAAGGCAAAAATAGCATCCTATTGACGTGAACACAGTGCAGATGCTTGGATATCAGAAGGGTTACTTGGTAATACTTGGCCACGTGCCATCATCTTAATTTTTCCTTAACTACTTCTGAGAGACCTCCTTCCACTTAAAATATATATTAATAAGATGTTGCCACATGTGGAATTGGAAGGCTGGGAAGCGAGAGTGATAATTAAAATTCATATGCAAATCTTTAAAAACTCATCTTAATTATATGAAGTTTTAATTCTTCTATTTTGCCGAGTGGAATTTGAGATTTTAAGGTATTAAAATATACCCAGGCTCCCCTGTTAGCTGCTTTCGAGTGCCTCCCAGTGCTGTGGCTGGGGACTTGTGAAGAGCCACAGGGTGAAGGGATGAAGCGAGTGATGAGAATCGACAGGTCTGAACATGGTGAACCAACCTCTGGAGGGTTTGAAGGTAGCAGGAATGGCATAGATGGACTCCTGCCTTCCAGAAGCTTCCAGCCCAGCTTAACTTTATGGCAGAGTCAAAAGGAAACAGAGGAAAAAAAAAAAAAAAAAAAAGGAAACAGAGGAAGCCCCTTTAGCTTCTTATTTGATGAAGCTTTTAAACCTTAATACCATATCAGCTCAGCATTTGAGAACAGAAAAGCATCTCATTCATTTGAGCCCATAATAGTTGGAGAAGCAAAAAAAAAAAATCTCAATATTATAATTTCATATGTAATCCATTGTTCTTCTCCCAGCGGCCAGGTGAAAGCCCTTCAAGGTACAGAAAACAAATAAGACCAAATCATCCAATGGCATCTTGATACACGCATGCATTCATGTGTTCATGTGTTCATCCATTCACCTGTCCATCCCTCCATTCAGTAATAAGTCATCCATAGTACTTTTGACCTTGGGAAAGGAGGCGACATCCTGTTATGTCCAGGTCAGGTTAGGGAAAGCCCGTACCGGAGATAATGTAAAATCCTGATGCCAGTCAGCACCTGTCTTAGCTTCCAATCTCATTCAGCACTTTGGGATTAGGTTTCCTGTCCTTGGAAGACTCAAACAAAGGAACCAATGAACTCAAGTTTAGGAGGGAAACTGGAAGTGACTTACACAGCAGAAGAGAGGACTTCAAGACCAACCAGAGGTAGTTTGAGAAATCTCCTCTCCCCCACAAGAAGCCCTACTGGGACCTGGCAAGAGAACATATCCTTTTGGGGAGACTCCTTATCCCTGTGTAGAAGCAATCGCAAAGGATTTTGTTGATCCCAAACCTAGTGATACGATTACTCCGGACGCAATCACATTCACAATGTGCACGTACACATGGATACCCATTCCGTTCCTGCCACTTTTTGCCTATGTGACCGTGGACAAATCACTTCTCCTTAATAGGACTCAGTTTCCTGAACTCTGGGCATGACAACAGAGCTAGATGTCTATGGCCTCGTCCAGTGTCCTATTCTGCTTATAAAACACGATGTTTTCCCATTTTTAGGAAAATACAGCGGGAAGGGAAATAGTTCAAAGCTATAAACTAAAGAGAAATTTGTCTTTTTGAAAAGAGCCCCACCTATGAGATGACAACGTGTGCCATGCCGTTCCCACTAGAATTGGTATTTTATAGCAGCCTGCCCAGGTGGGCCGAGATCTGGCCCTACAGCCGTGCTGTCCTCGGGCTAGGATCCGGCCAGTTTTCCAGACTCCAGTAGGTCCCGCCTTCTGCTCTATAAAGAAAAATTTCAGGGATCCCTGGGTGGCGCAGCGGTTTAGTGCCTGCCTTTGGCTCAGGGCATGATCCTGGAGACCCTGGATCGAATCCCACATCGGGCTCCTGGTGCATGGAGCCTGCTTCTCCCTCTGCCTGTGTCTCTGCCTCTCTCTCTCTCTCTCTCTCTCTCTATGTGTGTGTGAGTATCATAAATAAATAAAAATTTAAAAAAAGAAAAAAAAAAAAAGAAAAATTTCACAACCTCAAAAGGGCAGTTTGTTTTTGTAGTGGCTCCTGAAAGTGGCCCAGCCCTTCTAGACCTCAGTAAATATTAAACTAATTAAATCGGCTGAATTTAATTGTGGGAAACGTTGGCATCGATTTCTGCTGATGGCTTCTTGCCTTCTGGGAAGGAGTTCCATGCTCTTAGCTTGTTTTCAGATAAAATGTTAGACCTCTGTCTCAGAAATCCAATTGTTCTTTTAAAATTTGGTACTTAAAAAAAAAAAAAATAACCTCTACTTACCTCTGCCTGTGTTTGAGTTTGAGGAAATTCTTTTCCATAACTCTAAACACTAAGTGTTTATATGCTCCAGTTTGATGGAGAAATAAGGCAAAAGGCAGGACCGATTTGAGTCTGGAACAACTGACCAGATGAGTAAATAAATGAGTAAATGCTTTATTAAACAAACGTTTATAGAGAACCTTCCAATATCCATCATGGGCCATACAAATGTCAATAAGACATGGTGCTGGGAATTATCTCATTCCACCCCTGCATCTCTGAAACAGAAGGTCTATACCACCCAATGTAGCCAATATAATAATATTCTAAAGGATTTTGGGAATGGCCATTGTGAGAGGAATTTATGTATATAATCATATTCCTAGCAACCAAAAATGTGAGTGGCTTGTAAACATGGATTGACATTTGCCATTCTTTTACAGAATTTGCAAGTGACAGTGCCAAAAACTAGTCTTTCCTTTTAGAAGCATGCTATCCGAAAAGAACTTTTCATACTGATGGAAATGTTCTGTTTCAGTGCCGTCCAGTAAGTTAACCATTAGCCACACGTGGCTGTTGAGCACTTGCAGTGTGACTAGTGTGACTGAAAAAACAAATTTTTAATTGTATCTAATTGACTTAATTGAAATTTAAATAGCCACACATGGCGAGTGGCTGCCACTTGCCCAGCACAGTTCTAGATGCCCTGCCAGTCACGTAGTGGCCACCAAAGGTGGGACGATCGTGTTGGCAGCTGTGACCAGGCTGTGCAAACAGAGCAGACTTCCTGACACAGACCGCAGAAAGACATGCTTTCTGCCTAAATCAGCCTTTCCTAATGTAAATAGAACTCTTTATTAAAGATTCACCACGCACAAGAAGTTAACTGAGATTAGCATATTCCTATGCTTTAAACCATGAAATAATGCAGAGGAAGGTTTAAAACATAAATATATAGGGATCCCTGGGTGGCGCAGCGGTTTGGCGCCTGCCTTTGGCCCAGGGCGCGATCCTGGAGACCCGGGATCGGATCCCACGTCGGGCTCCCGGTGCATGGAGCCCGCTTCTCCCTCTGCCTGTGTCTCTGCCTCTCTCTCTCTCTCTCTGTGACTATCATGAATAAATAAATAAAATCTTTAAAAAAAAAAAAAAAAAAAAAAAAAAAACATAAATATATAAATGCTACATTTATTGTGGTTCTATTTGCAGGAATTGTCATCTGTCAGCCATTCATTCATCTAACCTAATAGTTTTCAAGCCTAATCAGGACATGTCTTTGAACTCATCTTGAACCCTCTCTTTACACCTAAAAACTCTTTGGAGCTCAGAGGAGGTCCCATCTCTGTTTCAGATTTCCCAGGTACCCAGAGTCTTTGCTGGCAGCCACTGCTTGGCTGGCCCTTCCCCACCCTGGCCTGCTGGCCTATTCAAAACGTGGCCCGCAGATGAGCATCATCGGCATCTCCTGGGAGCTTGTGAGCCCCATCGAGACTGTTAAATCAGATTCTGTGCTTTAACCACATCCCCTGGTGATTTCTGAGCACATTCCGTTTGAGAAGCTCTGCTCTAGCAAGAAGCACATCTGAATGCTGCTTAGGACTTACCCAAGAGAAGGAATTATGTTGTTTTCTCTTGCTGGAAGGATACCACCTTTAAAATGTTTTTTGATGTTTTATTTTAAAGTTTTTCAAGCATGCAGAAGAGTTGGAAGATTTTCGCAGTGAAACCACTGTGCCTACCACCTATATGTTGTCATCCATATTTCACTCTGCCGGCTTCATCGTATATCTATGTCCATATCTGCGTCCTTCTGTCCATCACCAACCCAGCTTCCTTTTCTGATGCATTTCAGAGTAAGTTGTAAAAGTAAATCAACAGCAGGACAGGTTCACCTAAATAAACATTACTCTGGTATCATTAACTGGAGTTCAGTATTCGTTTACAGTTTTCTTTCTCTTCCGAAGTAAAATTTTGCACAATTAAGCGTAGATGATGAAGGGCACGTTCTCTTGAGTTTTGATAAAGGTAATGCACTTGTGAAAAGTTTACTATCCTTTACCTTCTTGTATCTACCCCTTTCTCATAGTTTACAAAAACAAAAATGAAGTAAAAGGAAGGACAGAGTTGTCCTGAGTAATCTGTCCTTTCAAAGGCAGTCAGATGTCCTCCTTGCCTCCCACTCCCCGCCGCCACTCACCCCCTCGCTCGATCTGAGAGCCAGACTCTGCTAACAAGTCTATTGCATATCGAATTAGATGCTTTATTGTACACTTGCCTTTGGTTCTGACTTGATATAACTGCTTTTAAAGGGACTTGTGTTCCCTTTGGCATAATAAAAACTTTTGAAATACATAAAAATAAACACTGATGATATTGGAAAATTAGAGTGGATTTCCTCACTTAGAAGATACTATATCTCCCCTCTTTCTATTTTTTTAAGATTTTATTTATTTATTCATCAGAGACAAAGACAGAGAGAGAGAGAGAGAGAGAGGCAGAGACACAGGCAGAGGGAGAAGCAGGCTCCATGCAGGAGCCCGATGTGGGACTTGACCCCAGGACTGCAGGATCACACCCTGAGCCGAAGGCAGATGCTTAACCGCTGAGCCACCCAGGCATCCCTCCCCTCTTTCATCTTGTCTTCCTCACCCTTTTCTTCTCTAGTTCCCTTTAGCTGAAAGTCCAGTTCAGAAGCTTCTCCCCCAAATTATACAAACCTCTTATTTTTCAAAGCCACACAACCTGTCCAAAATGGTACTTTGTTCCTCCTTAGAGAAGTAATCTGTCAAGGGAGTGTGCAAGCAATCCCGAGACTAAGGGGATGATCAAAGAGGGTGAGGTTTTGAGGGGAGGAGTGCCAGGCCCCTCTCCCACCAGATCTGGGCATCATAGAGGGACGTGGTGTCGCTACTGAACACTCTGTGCCCTTTTCAAGGGACAGGAGAGCAAAGGCACAGCCCAACTCCATCCGTAAAGTTCTGAGACGAACCTGAGCTCAGTATCCCAGTATCCACATTAAGAACAGTAACTCGTAACATTTAGTGTGTGTCCTAATATAGTCCAGTGTTTTTCTTAACACGCTCTTCTCCATTTTGTGGATGAGAAAACAGAGACTCAAATATTAAGTAGTTTCCTCAGGATCAAATAGCCAGAAAGGGAGAGAGCCAGGATGTGGACCCCACCAAGCCTGACTCCAAAGCCTCCATTCTTTCCCTTTGTTCAGAGGGAGCCTTGGGCTCTAGTTCTTATGTTAAGTAAAGGGAATTGGTTAAGAACCCTTACACTAAGAGAATCTGTTGTGTTTCCTGATGATAAATCTCTTAGAGCATGGCTGATAAGAGAAAAGAACTGTGGGTATTCACTTAGACTATTATGTTATGTGTCCTTTTGGGTGGCCTATAGAATGCTTAAGACCAATGGGTTTTCTTCTTAAAATTAAATCTAAAAGGTATATAGAAAGCCCTTCCCTGGAGATAGCCTACATTACATCGCTATTGTGTCTCATTTGGTTAACCAACCTAGCCAAGAACCCAGGGATCATATGAGAGAGAGCAGTGTCTCCTCATGGAGAAATTTGGGGGTTCATTAAAATACATGGCAAGACTAAGGAATCTAAGTATGAAATCAAGAGAAATCTTTTTTTTTTTTTTAATTTGGGGACAGTAAAATGGAGGAAGAGAAAATTTTGCCTGTTAATAGCTTATCTATGGTAAGTTAATGGTTTTGGGGGAAGGTCAGCATTGAAGAAACAAGGGTATCTACCACAGAAGTAACTGTTTGTCTAGGACCAACAATCAGGGTAAGAAGGGACCACCTCACTTTGCTGGCCAGGACTTCTACCAAGACAGTCCCTCCTCTTTGTTGAACACTGAACAGCATTTTTAATCCATTACAAGACTAAATATATTGGGGCACCAGGATGACCCAGTCGGTTAAACTGCCACCTCTTGGTTTCGACTCAGGTCGTGATCTCACCATCATGGGATCAAGCCCATGTCAGGCTCTGTACTCAATGCAGAGTCTACTTCAGATTCTTTCCCTCTCTCTTCAACTTGTGAGCTCTCCCTCTTTCTGTCTCTCTCTCTCTCTCTCTCAAATATGTAAATAAAATCTTTAAAAAATAAAAGACTAAATTAACAAAATGCAAGGATAATATGATATGGATAAAATTTTAACAATTTAGAAGAAGAGTGACACGTGTTAAATTTAAAAGAGCTAGGAAATATGTCAACTGTACTTCCATAATAAACATTTAGATAAAGAGAGCAGGGAAAGAAGAGAAATGGGAAAGAAGAGAAATGGAATCAGGAAGAAAGAGTATACTAATGAATCACAAGGGAATGATGGGAGAATAAGAATGACAGGAGGATGAGGAAATGTAAAGCAGCAAAGTGAAGGTTAAAAGCAATTAGGACAGACAATTACTAAAGAGAACACTAAAAGCATAAAATAAGCTAGGATGAGTGGTTAAAATAAATAACATCAGCTAAGAACATACTTACCAAGATTATAAAACAGATCAAGTAGTAATAAAATAAGGAAGTGGTATAAAGCAGTAAATTAAAGAACAATTAAAACACAATAAGGATAGAAAATTAACATGCTAAAATGACATTTAATAATTGTATTAATAACTAACACTTCTATGTGCCAGGCACTTTATATGCATTATCTTATTTAATTTGTTTATTAAAACAATTAAGACATTTAAAAAAATGTCAACCAAAAACCTTTGGAGATAGGTAAAAGCAGGCATCAGAACAAAACAACAAAATTAAAGGTGAGCAAAACAGACCTGAAGATATCCATTGGCATGCCTTGTCTTGTGTGATGATTTTTGCTGTTGAAGATCACCAAGTACCTGGGCTGGTGCTTCCCAGCTAGACCATGGGTTCTGGAAGCGTCTGGTGCCATAAATGTCAGTTCTCTCTGCCTCTTGTCCTCCTGAGCTTGGCCTTTCCTAGAGGCAACTCCTGGTGATGAAAATTCTCAAGCAATAGAATCCGTGGTCCAGAACCGATGGCAGTGGGCACGCATCTCATAATCCCACTCGATTTGTAAGATTTAGCTAGCACAGGATTACCTTCTAGATGTCCTTCCTAGTCCCTGCAGACAGCACCTACCTAGTACTTAGCATGCTGGGTTGGAATGGGAGTCATTTTCTGGTTGTTTTCCTGTAATTTTTCTCTAGGCGTCCTGTTTTTTTAAACAGAAGAACCCTCACTTTGTATCCTAGCCTTCAGTCCAGGCCTGGTACATAGTAGGTGCTTAATACATGCTTTTTGCATTGAGTCTGCTTGAACCCGTAGTCAAGAGCTTTCTCTTTTCTTTTCATTCCTCTTACTTTTTGCTTACTTCTTTTTAAACCAGCAAGTAGACTTGTGGTTGGATTTTCTGCCCGCCTGGAACCCCTGCACACATATGCATTTTGGTGTTTCTGTTGTCTGGAAAGTCTCTCCCACAAAAGAATGGATTTCTTCTCCTTTTTCTTTCCATTTAACACAGCCTGGTATGCATCTTTACCTCCAACTCCTCTATCCCTTGTACCCTACGGTCTTCACCAACTCACACCCTAAGACTTTTATGGGTAGATACTCAATGACCGGAGATCTGCTGCCCTTCCCTGTTTTCCCATACTTCCCTCTGGAGCAGATGTTGCCTCTATGGCCTTGATCTTGATCCAGAGTTCATTCACTCATTCAGTTGGCAGGCTCTGTTATGACCCAGTTACTGCATTGAACATGAGGGCAAGGAAAATAAAAAGGAGATTCCCAAGCTCCTCTGCATCTCATCGAAGTTGATTGCTATGTTTCGCCTTCTTTGACCTTATTTTTTGCGGCAAGGGAAAAACAACTGATTAACATTCTTCGCAGGTAGTTGTGTTTTGAAGAGAGTTTTGAAATCATTTGCTAACTCTCTTTTCTCTAGGCAAGAGTCCCAATTGCCTATGTCTAAGACCTCAGACCAGTGATTGCCCTGGTTGGCTTTCCAGTGAGTGCTGGAGGTTGACCAAGACCTTTCAAATGTACGAGACAAAGACCTAAATCAGATGTGGATTTTCCCGCATATGCTTTGTCTAAATTCTACATTTACTTTGTATTTTCCGATTACAAATTAACATTTAACATAGAAAATTTGGAGAATGCAGGAAAATCGCACAGAAGGAAGTTACTGCTAACTTTTTTGCTCTTCCAGCCTTCTAGCATTCTGTGTGTAAGTGTGTTTTGTGTGGATGTAGAAGAGCTATGATATCGAATGTATCATCTCATCACCTACTCATTTTACTAAAAATATATTACAAATATTTTTCAGATCATTAAACATTCTTCTCAAACATAACTTTAATAACTGCAGAAGCGTGGTATAGGGAAAGTCCATAATTAATCAGTCTCTACGGTGGAATACTTAAGCTGTTTTCTTGTTGTTTTTTTTTTTATTTTATTTATTCATGAGAGACACAGAGAGAGGCAGAGACATAGGCAGAGGGAGAAGTAGGCTCCATGCAGGGAGCCCGATGTGGGACTCGATCCCGGGACTCCAGGATCACACCCTGGGCCGAAGGCAGGTGCTCAACCACGAGCCACCCAGGGTCCCATGTTTTTTGTTTTTTTTTTACTATTACTAAAAACAGTGTAGTAAACATCATAGTTCAGAAAACTCAGTATATATTTTCTGTTAATTCCTTTTTTTTTTTTTTGTTAATTCCTTGAATAAATTCCTAGAAATGGAATTGCCGGATCAAAGGATAGGAACTAGACTAAGGCTTTTGCGATATCTGGCAAACTTGTCTTCTGGGAACTTGTATGAACCCATGATTCCCACCAGCAGTTCACGATCATTCCCATTTCCTCACTCTTGGGAATAGTATCTTAGCAGGGTTTTTTTTTTAATCTTTGGCAGTTATCCAGCTATAAAATGGCCTCTCATTTCTATTTTAATTTGTATCTCTTCGATTACTAGTGAGATTGGATGTTTTTCATATGTTTGCTAGCCTTCTATCTGTATTCTTGAAATGTTCATCTTTTCCTATTGATTTCTAAGAACTTTTATACAATAAGGTTATTATTCCATCCTGCACTTTGTCAGCATGTAGACAATTGAGAAAACTCTCATTCCTCAGTGGAAGAAGGCTCTTATGGAATAAGGCCCCAGGGCTTATTCTGTTTCTGTGGAAAGCTCTTCAGATTTTTTTTAGCCTAGGAAAACGAAAGGCAGATCTCTAAGTGATACTGGTGTTGATTTAAAAAAACAAAAAACTAAAATAACCCTCCAATCAGAATTCACTTAACATTTTCTGTATTTCTCGTCTATGAGAAAACTCAGGTCTATAAAATAGAAGCTAAGAGTTTTATTTGAAAACCTAGGGATATATCAATCAGTCAAAAACTTCCTTGACAACTTACCCTGCGCCTGGTATGATTGGAAGTATTAGGAGTTGCCAAGTAAGAACTTGGCGAGTTTATAGCCAGGACGAAGAAAGCAAGCTGCGTACATTAACAAGCTTTCTTATGACCTTCGGTTGACAAACTGGTCTTCTGAATGATGTGGTGTTTTCTGGCAGTTTGGCTGCTCTATCAGTCTCCTGGTATCTTCTTTGGCCACCTGCGAAGGAGCTCATTCTTCGGGGCTGCTGAATTTTGACACCTCCTGGGCACCGCTTCCCTGTGCCTTCTCCTTCCAGAGCAGGACATGTGCAGAAGAGCCAGGTCAGACTCCCGAGCCCTCAGCACCAACGGAAGATTCCCACTGCAGAGGTTTCTGGGGCAATGTAAGAGGAAAACAGATTAAAATTTTAGAAAATCAACCCACTCTCACACCTGGCTGAGAATCCCAGAATATAAGAGGCCATTCCCCAGTATCCACTAAACGGCTCTGGGATGGTGGCACATGAATTCTGAATTCTCAGGCCCACAGTTTGCAAGCTCTTGCCCTCATTTTGTCAGTAAATGAAATTCTCCAAACAACAATATCCTCCCCTATATAAATTAGTGCCCCATTCTAGCACATTCCCCTCCACATTCTCTGTCTGCATTCCCCCCACAGCTTCCCGCCACATCTCCCCCCTCCCCACCCTTCTGTTAGCTGTAATGACCCTGCAAACACTAAATGGCATTTGAGTGCATTAAGCAGCAAACTCTCTGGTGACATAGCAATTATGACTCTGAAATAGATTTGGTGCGTCACGGAAGATAAGGGTTTTAAAAGTTTCTGTTGTGATTATAGCCTGTAACTCCCACAAATAATAGGCTTCAAAATAAGAGGCTGCCAGTGGAGCCTTTGTGGCTTTGTCTCAGTGATGGCACGTAAATTGCTATTAATGTCCTAAGTGTACTTGAATATGCCAGTCTTTGGGATGTAGAGTTGGCTCAGTGTCTCTCTGTACGCGGCATGTCATTGTTGGTCTGATAATCTGGGGTAATTGCTGTCTCTTGGATGGTCAGAAAAGTGTAAGGGGCTTTAGCTTCCTGTGTGATGGCAAATAGCCTCAAGGTTCACCATGTGTTTCATCTGCGCGTGCATGTGTGTGTATGTGTGTGTGTGTTCTGTGTATAGCTCTCGTTCATCATTAAGGTGTGTATACAATCTCAGTGTGTGCCCTGAGCAAATAATAGCCTTTCAAAAAAGCCAAAGCAAAATCAGAGGTTATAAAAATAAAATGAAGAATTTGGGGCCGTGTAGAATCAGCCAATCGGATAATGTATACTGAGAGTTTAAAAAAAAAATAGCTTTGCTTGAATTATCTAGACTTTAGGCATATGAGTAAATATGATTTTCTGTTATCTCATACAGCTATTCTTTTCCCTTTTAAGCAGCATCTGTGTATGTGTGTGTGTGTGTGTGTGTGTGTGTGTGTGCATGGTTGTATATGCATTTTTTAGGCGCTGTATTTTCTAAACCTGTATTAGTTCTCTGTAAATATGACGAAATAAGTACAAATTCTGCCCATTTATGAACACTGTGTATGGATGTGTGCAAGTGTGTATGTGTTTTGGTTTATGCAGGTGTGAGCGTAGAGGATGTTTATTCAGATATAAATACTTTTCTGCACTAAGGCCCCTCCATTTAGCTAAATCAGGTGGAGCTTATTTTTCTTTGACTCTGTGAATGAAATAAAACAAATTCTTTAAGTTTAACTTCCTTGATGCACATTTAACCTAAGGACTCTATAAGCCTGTGGGACCCAGAAGCATTATGTGTAACTGTCCAATTTGTACTTGTGGCAGAAATAAGGAGCAGCCCAGCCATGAGCCTGGAAATGCACGTGACTTCATATCCTGTGCGAGCCATGAAAGGTTCCACCAAACCGTCTTGTGTGTCTGAAGAGCCTTAAGTGGCGGTATTAACCCTGGGCCTTCATAACAGATGAATTAGAAAAGGATGAAGCTAAGAAGGTGCTGAAACAGATCTCGATCTCAGAGTTGACCTGCATGTGTACTTTAGTTGTGTGGTGCACCATCTTGGTGTGGCAGTTGATATTCTCGTGGTTGGGTTTTGACTGTCACCACTTGGACAGCAGCTAGAGCGCATACCGGATAAGGCTGGAGACAACGACGGGTCCTAGAGAGTTCATGTTCGTACCAAGTAGATGAATACCAACTTTACTGTACAGGTCTTAAAGCTGGATGCCCCATTTCCAGTTAAGATAACTTAGTATTAGCAAGATGACACCCCACGTGGTGGTGTCTCAGAGGTATAACCCCGGGGGAGGAGAGTTTGTCTTGTCCAGAACCAAGTTTGGGGAGGTGGATTGCAGCTTAGCAGTGGGAGATACTAGAATCCCCTAAAAGAGGTCTTGGAGGCCTGTCTTGTGGTTCATAAGTTCTAGCATCTTAATTAACAGCACAGAGATTCCCTGAAGGTCAAATGCAGCCATGAGTCCCCTGCCTTCAGCCCTGAGCCATGCTCTGCCTGTGGTGCCCACCCAGTCACACGGCCTGGCCTTTTGGAACTTGAAATGTCCAAAAGCAGTGGCATATAGCAGAGACTGAGTCTGAAAAATTCTAGTTTCTGAGTCCTAGATTCCTCACCTGAGAAGTAAGAATAGGAGCTCCCACTGGGTTTATGTACCATTATGTACTCATCAACCGAAGTAAGAGAATTAGCACCACAATCCCTGTACAACAGCACAGTTAGGGTGGCCACCAGCCTCCGGAAGGCCTCAAGTACCTAACTGAGAAGCTCTCTATGAGACATGATCCTTCTGCTCTGATGACCTATGGCTGAATGATTCATCATCTCGTTGAGAGGAAAAATGAAAATCCTTCATGTGTCCTGAAACCATGATCAAGCGCTGCAACCCTCCAGCCCCGTCTTGCTACCCTCACTACCCCTCTCCTCATTCCGTTGCTTCTGGCCCTCTTCGAGGTCCTTGGAACCTTAGGAAAGGATTTGCCTTCTGCCCAGATTGCTCTTTGCCCCACTGTTGACTTGTCTATTTTCGGTCACCTCTAGGCTGACTTTCCCAAAACCCAACCACAATGAGGTCCCTTTTATACTCTCATGGCACTTACTACCATCTATAGAATCTACATTTGTCCTTTTGATGATTTGTCAAATGTCTATTTCCCACAAGGCAGGAAGTTCCAGGAGAGAGTAGATGTCAGATTTAAAAATTTATATATTGTATCTACCACTATATGCCTAGTACATAGTACAAGGTAGACACTGGGTGCTTATTTGTAGAATTCAGAATTAAGTGATGACAGTGAGTGAGACCTGGTGCTCACATAGATATTTAAATAAATAAATAAATAAATAAATAAATAAATAAATAAATGCCACACGTGGCAAAGTGTTAACATGAAGGGTCAAAAAGTCAGGGGTCCTGGTACATAGGCAAGTAGATGGTGGTATGTCTTGAAGAAGGAAGGAGGTAACTCTCAGTCCAGGCCGTGGACAATGACATGGAGTTCTAGAGACCAGAGGAGAGGAAGAGGCAAAGGCACGGAGCCTCTTGCTGGACTTTGCTATAGAGTCAAAAGGAATCTTACTTTGCAAATGGGTAGTCTATTATTTCTTGGCAGCAGCTTAAACTGCTGAAGTCTTGGTTAGCCGGGGTATCCATTCTCTACAGGAGTGGCTGCTTCACTGCCGATTTTTCTTCACACGTGGACCTTCAGAGCAAAATCTCAGGACTCAGGAGGCTGTGGTGGAGCCAGCCTAGAAAGGGATGTGATACTGGGACTTGGTTGTAAGGTCACCAGGGACTGACCTAGTGGCAGGTGGGCAGTCAGGGAGGGTACCCACAGAGTCAGGGGACCATGGAAACAGGGATTCTGGAGTGAGCAGCGTGGGATAATCCAAGCAGAGGAAGGGCTTAGGGGAAATGTGATGGCAGGTAGTAGTTGGCGAGCTGAGGTTCCAGAGCAGGACCAAAGTGCAAGAGCAAGTCACCATCTCAGTCTCAGATGAACTGTAAGAAGTAGCAAGACATAAAGCAGAAGCAGGCATGGACTTGGTAGAGATGGTGTGGCCACAGCAAAGACACACCTGTATGAAGATTCAGGTGCAAAAGGTCAAAGCAGGACAAGCAGCAAAATTGATTCTGAGTTACCTATGGTACCAGAATAAGCCAGAATAAAATATTTTTGGGTTGAGTGTGCATGTTATTCCCAATAGAGCTGCACATGGAGATATCGCATGCAACAGACTTACACTAAAAAGTTATTTGTTGTTTACCTAAAATTTGGGGGGTGTCCTATGTTATTAGGCAGCTCCAATCCCAGATCCCAAGTTAGGAACTATGTGTGCATATGGGTCTCAGCTTTGGAGGAAGTAATGATGGGGAAACCTCTGGTCTTTACACTTTTGTGATTCCCACTGAGGAAGTGACCAGAAGACTGTTCCAGATTCAGGGTACGGTACCTGCTTCCTCCCCGTGTCCTAGGGAGGACACTCCTTATAGAGGTGGTGTGCGAAGCCAAGGAGCTGCAACAGGCAGGATCCAGTGCTTGCTCAACTGTTTTTGAAAGAAGCAAAACAGAGCAGTGTAAATAGGAATCATTGTTCCTTGCTTGGGATAAGCTAGGAAGCACCAGGTCTCCTTGATGCCCATTTAGACAAGTTCACTTCCTGGAGGTAGAAGTTACCCTGAAACTTGGCACTGCCTCGGCTTTAGCCTTTGAATATTTTCTAGGGTACACAGCTCTTTACGTGTCCTCTGCCTGGACTGTGAAGGTCACGGGTCCAATACCATGTATCTCTCCACACCCACAATGGGGAAGGAATGTTGTAGCGCCACTAAATGTTTGTTTCCTTCTTTGTGTGTCCCTCCAAGAGATATTTATTAGAACCTGTGCTGCAACAGGCACTGTGGTAGGCACTTTGGAAACAAAGAAAAGTTCCTGCTATTGTGGTCTGGTAGGTGAGACAGACAGAACAAATGCAATACGGAGAACACGGGGAGGGGGTGCAGTGGGGGCGGGAGCACAGGTGCATACGGAGAACACGGGAGGGGGTGCGATGGGGGTGGGAGCACAGGTGCATACGGAGAACACGGGGAGGGGGGTGCGATGGGGGTGGGAGCACAGGTGCATACAGAGAACACGGGGGGGTGCAGCGGGGGTGTGGGGACTAGGGGAGCTGAGGGGGGCCAGTGGAGGACGCCGCACCTGCAGGAGGAACAGACCTTGCTAGGGGGCAGATAGGGACGCGAGACACGTCACCTCAATCTTCAAAAGAGCCAAGGTGTGCGTGGCAGGTAATGGGACGAGGGGAGTGTTCAGGAGCAAGGAGCAGGCCTGAAACAAATGCTCCACTCTGGTCGCCTGCGGCGGCCGGAGTATTAAACACGAGCATGGAGTGGGGGACTGAGCCAGATCAGGGACGTTGGGGGCCCAATGAGGACACTGAGCCTCACCCCGAGGCCAAGGGGAAGCCGCTGAAGGTGAAGCGGGGAGATGGGACGTAGACCCTGGAACGAGCGCTTCAGTGGCAGCTGGGGAGGCGGCTGCGGGTTGTCGGGGCCGGGGAGCCCGTGCACCATGGGGCAGCTTCCGGAGAGGATTTGAACGTCATGTCCCTGAGGGACCTGTCCATGGCGCCACTTTGCCCACAAGCAGCTTTTGGGAAGCGCTGCCTGTGTGATCTTGGGAAACGTGTACGCGCGGCAGGAACCCCAAGTTCTGTCCTCATGGAAGCGAGGAAGATCTGGATGTGGCCCCAGGGATGAGCCGATGACTCCCCTGATAGGGAGCGGCCACGTGGGCCCGTGCAGCCACGTGTGCGTGTGTGTGCGTGTGTGTGCATGTGCCTAAGAGGCCGAGGGGGTGCGTCAGGGTGCTCGGTGTTCCTTCCTTCCCCCCGCACCCCCCCACACCCACACCCAAGGCATCTCTGGAAATGGCATCTGGCCCGTATGCAGATCGAGCTCCACTTGGTGCTGACATCAGCCAGTTTGTGGCACCTCCGCGGATTTCTGGGCTGCAAATGAGAGTTTCTTAGTGCCAGGCTCGCCTGGGCTGTCACATCCGGTGATGAATTCTCTGCATCAACCGTGTGCTGCGAAGGGGAGCTCAGAGGCAGGGCCGGAGGGAGCGGAGGGCGGCCCGGAGGTACTCAGCCCGGCGGCCGCCGCTCCTCTGCGTCCTGCGCAGCGAGGGAGAGGCAGGTGGCCCTTGCTGGGGCTCGGGAAGGGGGCGAGGAGAGAGAAGCCGGGGCTTCGGGGGCCCTTCTGCGAAGTTCTCGTGTTTGGTTCGGAGACACCGTGTGGGGCGTCCGCGTCCACACTGCTCCATCGCCGGCTTCACGGCTAGCTCGCTCTCTGCCTCCCTCACTCGAAGGCTGGGCCTTATCTGTTAGGGGCAGCCCGGCCACCTGGGGCACGTGTCCGTTATGTGCCAAGTGCATCCGGGCAGGATGCAAATAGTCATTTTTGTCCTGGAACAGTTTGTCCCCGTCTACCTTTCTTCACGTTGTATTTGAAAGTCCAGCTTTTCTTAAGTAGGAAACTGGCTGCATCTTGTCCTAGTTTTTTTTTTTTCTTTTTTATAAATTTATTTTTTATTGGTGTTCAATTTACCAACATATAGAATAACACCCAGTGCTCATCCCGTCAAGTGCCCACCTCGGTGGCCATCACCCAGTCCTAGTTTTATATTGTCTTCGCCTCCTGCTCGGGAGGGCCCACGATGAGCCGGCCGCTGGCCCGGGCTTCACGGGTGGGATGAGCCGCGCACTGGGCTCTGGCTCCAGCACCTGCGGGCCACAGGCTCCCTGGAGGCCGAGGTGCAGGCGTCCACGCTCTCGCACCAGGGCTGCTCGTATTCACCTTTCCACCCCCGTAGGGCCAGGTGCGTTCCCAGCGTCAGCTCTTCGAAGTGAGCGCGTCTGCTACGAAGGCGAGTGAGAGTGGAAGTTGGGGTGCAGAAGGAAAATATAAAAACAACGAGGCTTGCTTCTCGCCGCCCCCGCCTGGTGGCTAATGAGCCCATCAGGGACTCTCCTTGGACTCTCCGTGCTCCCGCCCCAGAGATAAACACACAGAGGCGGGGTTTCCCACTTGCTGTGCACCTGCAGTTGGAGAAGGAGGAGATGACTCCCCGGGTTGGGTGCTCCGGGAGCGGGGTCAGCTGGTTCCCAAGACGGAGCGGCCCCTGAACGGCTCACATCGCGCGGCTGGAACCGCAGCCCGAAGAACCCGGTTGTGTTGGGCCACCTCACACTTGGCGATCGCAGAGGTTCCAGCAGGGGGGCAGCAGCCCCTGGGCCCGGGCAAGCAGTGCCCCCGAGAAGCAGAGTCTCCAGCCCACGCTGTCACAGGGGATGCCTGTTCCAGAAAGGGCTTGCAGTCCTCTAACGGGAAAGCCAGAGTCCGCGGGGTCCTGAATGTGGCAAGATGTAGGGGGTCATGACAGGGGACACCCTAGGGGGTGATGAGCATCCCCCTTGGTGTCCCTGGGCCTTGGGGCGGGTGTTTCCGTCATATGGGATTTGAGTGTTCTGCACGAGGGATGCAGGCCCTGGGCGCGCAGGGACAGCTGGTCACCCAGTCTGCGTGGGGGTGTTTATGGAATAAAAGGCAGCTGAAGAGATTGATTTTATTTATCTGTTTTTAATAGAAGGTCTTGTGTCGTCTTCTTCGCCGGGCCAGCTAGCCTAATTAAAATGCCAGTTTTGATATCGGCTTGAAATAATTCGTGTCTCTACCATCTGTGAGTTCCCTGGACCCTCTGGCATCTTGTGTACCGGTCTGAGAAAACAGAACTTTTCTCACATGGTCTCCTGTTCGAGTTATTTCAACTCAGACACAAATCAAAAAGGGAGCCTCCCCGAATCTTCTGGTCAAAGTCACACGCCTTGCCGGCTCCCTCCTAATGAGACGCCACAGGGCTCATTTTCTTGATTGATGGCTTTATTTGGGGGGCACCACTTATTGTTATTTTAATGAAATCGGAGCACGGCTAAATAATGGTAATAGTGGTGCATTATGAGCAAGGTCGTGAAAGTTCTCTGCGCTGTGTGCTGCGCCTTGGACACCGCCTGCTTTTCCGCATCTACTTGTCTCCTGCCAGGTTGAGTCTAAGACACAAGCGTCTGTTTCCTCTTGTGCCAGCACTTTGCTCTCTGCATCGTGACACCGTACTTAAGGAACTTCCATCAAGTTTTCTGAAAATCCTGCACCACTCGGCAAACACACATACACATGCACACGCATAGCCGTCTATTTAGTTATTTACTTACCTGTCCCTCTGGTAGACGCCCATGGATAAAAAAGGGTCGTCAGGGCAGACAGGTCTCACGATGCTAACAGCTAACTGTCTTTGAGTGTTAGGATTATAGGTGTTTCCATTTTGTATTTCACGCTCTTTTCCGAATATTACGTTGCGTATAGAATTGCATATATTATATTTGAAAATATGATATAAGCTTGTATAATCAGGAAAGATGAACGATGACAATAAGGGATGTTCTTTGGGGTAAAATAAATGCAATCGCTCTTCCCAATCTGCCCAAAATGGCACCAGAATACATGTTCTTGGTTGGAAAGGGAGGCTGAGCTCTGTGACCAGCCTGCATTAGGACGCCGAATTAATTCTCTTCTTGGTTCTGGGCGTAACTGCAGCATCTTGACCCCAGAAAGATAGCAAAGAAAGAATTCCCATTTCCCCTTCCTTATTCACCATCCGATCCCTTGCCAACAACAGGAGAAATGGGCTGTGCAGGGAGAGGGGGCGGGAGGAGCTACCTGACTAAGTCAGGAGATGGAGATTTGGATTTTTGTGAGCAATGATTCATGGATCCCCGATTGAGGTGGATTGCCCAGGATGACCTTTTGTGCTCTTAGTATCCAGACCTGCTCTTTAGTGATGGGTGGGGCGGGGAGGCGATCCTATCTTCATGCAGAGGTAACTGGTGGGAGCTGCTATGAATTAAGCACCAGGCTTCCCTGGAAAAATTGGATCATCATTTGGGTGAGCTAGTGAAAAAGAAAGCCCAGTGGATGAGCAAGCAGAGGAAAAGGAATCTAGATTCAAAGGTCAAGAAACTGGTGTGTCTCAGCCAGAAACCAGAAGCCTGTGTTTCTCTCGCCCCCCTGCTTTCTTATGAATGAAATGTGAACCCAGAGTTGCCAGCACCCAGGTGTCAAGCATGCTTCTAAGAACGGTGGATTATGCTAGAGTAGAAGCTGGGGTCCCTCCCAAATGGCAGCAATAGTACCAGCCCCGGGTACCCCAAATATATGCGTGGACAGTACAGTAGAAAATAATTTACCAAGCCTGCCTAAGACCTGGTCTGTTCAACATTAACATTTTCAGAGGTGAGGTATGTCAGCTTCAAGGGAACACAGCAACTGGGGAGAAAAATGCACTTTAGGACACTTCCATTTCAGTGCTTTAAAATACATACACAATCACAGATTACGTACGGATCACGAACTAACCACTCTTAACAGATCACTCCTCAGGTATTTCAGTGGTGAGATATTTCTGGCAAGGGGTGCTCATTAAAACCGATCCTTTTCAAACAATCCCATTGTTTGGATGCTTCCGGATTTAGAACCGTAGAAAAAAGACCTGTAAGTGGAGATCATACTTAGAGCTTCCTGGCTCGCCACCTCTCTAGATGTATTTATGTGGGCCAGTCCCTAGTCCACCTCTGTTTCACCTGTTCCATTCGCCTCAATCACCTCTGACCTTTTCGTGGCTCGCCTCCAAGAGTACCTCCTCCCTGACGCTTCTCCTGATGCTCCAACAAGATGGGATATTGTCTTCATCTGAACTGTCGTAACACCTGGGCTGTATCGTTTATTAGGCTCTGCCTTGAGTTAGAGTTCATTCGTGTGCGTGTCTTCTCCCCGTCCTTGAGGACATGCACTGTATCTCGCTCATCATTATATATACCCGAGAGCACGTAGCACAGAGCCTTGCACAGAACAGGTGCCTGGAATCCCGTAACATACGGAACATGCGGGGGGGGGGCGGGGGGGAAGGGCTTAGAAAGCATTTGGGCAACCTTCTTGGGAAACCTAAGGCCAAAGAGGTGGAAGTCCTTCGCCAGAGTCAAGAGCTAGTCATTGCCAGACTCAGAACTAGATCTGGGGGCCCTTGACCCGTCCTTCCCCTCAAGCACACCCAATGATCATTGGATAGCTTTGACCGATTTGAAGTATCTTCGAGAAGTGGGAGGTGTCAGCTTGGGTCCAAAGGCTCACTGGGAGGACCCGTACTCATCCGAGGGTGGAGGGAGCATCATCAACCACAAGAAGAGCCGCCCATGTGCCAGGCCCCTTACACAAGTTGCCTTGTTGTCGTTGTCTGCTCAATATGGCCGCCCGATCTCAGAGGACTGACTTGTCTCCCTTTTTCCCTTCTAGGCTAATGGAGGTTGGCAGGATGCTACTACCCCTTCATCAGTGACCTCCCCTACAGAAGGCCCTGGCAGTGTTCACTCTGATACCTCCAACTGATCTCCCAGCAGTCGCATCCCGGCTGACCCTGTGCCCCAGTCGGGACAGGGCCAGGAGGGAGGGTTTCTCTCCCAACGCTGAAGCGGTCAGACTGGAGGTCGAAGCACTCAGCAAACACAATAAGAGTCTCCTTCTCTTCTCTTCTTTGGGATGCTATTTCAGCCAATCTGGACACTTCTTTATACTCTCTTCCCTTTTTTTTCTGGGTAGAAGCCACCCTTCCCTGCCTCCAGCTGTCAGCCTGGTGTCCGCCATCTTTCCTGCCCCCTCCCTCTGTCCTAGACTCCCTGGGTCCCTGCCCGCTATTACATCACGGAAGGATATTTTCAACAATTAGAGGAATTTAAAGAGGAAAGAAAATACAAAGAAAATAATAAACGTGTTTGTATGTTTTCACGCTGGTGGTTTGAGGAGCCAAATTTACCTCACTCGGATCCCTCGCTCCCTCTGTTAACAGGCAGCCCTTCTCTTGTTTCTCTTCTTACTCTCACTACCTCTTCGCAGGAATGCGCCACGTTGCCCCCACTCATTCCAGGCCCCCTGCCTCCTCTCGCTCTTCCCTCCCTGGGCCGGTTCTGCTTAGAACACTTTCCTCCTCTTCCTTCCCAGCCCCAGCTGTGCCCCGGAGACTGCCGCAGCTGGGCTTCTGAAGGTGCCACATTTTCCGGTCTCGGCTCCACTAGGTCGATTCCCAGGCAGGAAGTGGAGCCGCAGGAGAGGACGTAAGCAACCAGCAGGGGAGAATTCTTGGAGGCCTCCTCCTCCTCCTAACAGCTCTTGGTTTCAGAGGCATAGTCTTTGGAGACCACGCAACACTTAGCAAGCAAAGTCCAGCACCTACGGCAAAGCCAGATCTGAGTGGGCGTGGTGACGAATGAGCCACTAAGGAGTAGAAGGTTCTTACCCTGAAACCCTTCAATGAAACCTTCACAGACACACACACACGTGCACACACATGCTCACGCACACCCAGGCACACGTCAGCACAGGCACAGCCTCATACATTGGTTTTCTCAAGATCAGTCACATGCCACATGCCAAGACCTACATTAGCAGCCACAGCAATTTGCCTGGTGAGCCCAGGAGAGGCAGTTAGCCGCTCTGAAGGTTGCCGACCCAGAGAAACAGTATGTGCCTGGGGCTTCCCCGACCTGCAGCCCCCCAGCCTGCACACAGCGGAATGACCTACACACAGGACTTGATCGTGATGGAGGCCAGGTTTGCAGCGTACACTGTTGTTCCCGCCACCTCTGGAGCGCTCAGGGAGCCACACACAGTGCTTACAATGTCTGGAACGGATTTGGTTCTGTTCTGGTTTTGTTTTCGTATTAGGGACGTTGCATTAATTCTCCGAAGTGTCACATGGCACCGCAATCTGGTTCTGGAGGGGTTGCGTAAGAACACGGCTCGGGCAGATTTTGCTAGCTTAACGTGAAGACCTAGGAGCGCTGGGGAAAGGGGAGGTAACGTCCTCCGTGAAATTGTCACAGTGGTTTTCATTCCCTGGAACTATCTGAGAGGACAGTACGTATAGAAAGCTCTTCTGTAGTGTCACCTGAGCTTACATTCTTCAGCTGTGCCAGCGATCAACGTGGTGGCTCTGTAACCTAAGTGGGGAGGTGGCCACATCTCTCGGCACCTCATTGTCTTCATCTGTAAGATGGGGATTGTGATGCCTGGTTTACCAAGAGGCTTGTGAGAGACTGAGGAAATTGATTTCGTTCATATCCCATTTGTACATGTGAAGTCAGGGGAAGTGTCATCCCTGAGATAAACCGGTTCGTGCCATGGAGGGGCAATATATGGTTTTGCTGTTCCAACCTCTGGTTGCCATCACAACCATCTGGTAACCCCTGACGTCATTGCCGTGGTGACAAAGAGGAGAAGGGGTATTATTGTTGGTTTTTTGTTTGTGTTGGTCTGTTTGGTTTCATAGACTAGAGATAAGCGTCCAACCTAGAAAAATAGGACCCAGTTCTCTTAGTTTGTACTTGAACCCAGTATGTGGCCTTGTAAGTACTTAGTCCCCTGTCACATCCACTCTGCTTGAGAGGCCTGTGGGAGACATAGAAGCCCCTGAGAGGTAAGGATGGCCCGCTAACGAGGTCGTGGAAATTGTGCATGGCGCTACGGTAATGAATAGAAATTGCTCCTGTGTGTGTGTGTTGAAGAGAGAGGTTCCCTAAGAAACTGGAAGGTGCGTGACTTTAAAGGAAAGGCAAAAAAAAAAAGGTAAATCTTTGGCAAGATGGAATTGTGCCTTGGTGACTAGGAGCAGTGGAAAGACTGTGTCTGCTGACCTGTGCCCCAATCAGAACAGAACCCGGTAGAGGGGCTTCCGGGCAAGAGCCGTCTTGTGACAACTCCGTAGTCATAGAGCCTTTGGAGAACCTTGCTCAGGGTCAGGGACCTAAACTACCCACACGGGGGTACGGCTGGGTCACATGCCTGACTGCGCTAAGTGCAGAAGAGACCCGAAAGGGTTCTCTTGGAAACCGGAAGAGCGATTCCAGATTTGGGTTGAATGATTGCCATTTTAAGGTGTTGAAACAGATCAGAGCAGAGCTGCATTTGCACAGACGGCTTCTCTCCCCGCAGGAGTTTGCACTGATTCTCACCTCTCCCAGCATCTTCCCCACTCAGCACTTACTTCCCTCAGACCTCGGTTCCAGTTGCCCACCACCTCCCCTCCATGCCCACCATCACGTCCAACACGGCAACCGCCAGATCCCTGACAGTGAGCGAAGCTTGGGAACTCTGGAAGCAGAAGGAAGGGGATGGAAAGAGCGTGCCTCTGGAAATATAGCTCCCTGGGAATTCGTATTAGGTCCATCCTACAGATACCAAAATGTGCCCCAGGACTCCTGCATTTTCTAATGGGAGTGGGAGCGCCCTGTTTTCCCTGGCAGCTGATTTCCCCTGAGTAATACTAGCCCTTGGGTTTGCCCACCTTGTTAACTCTCCATCACATCCTCCTTTTCACCCCTAACTCCTCCCCCTGGCGTGGAACTGACGCCTGTGCAGTACTTTTGCCAAGTGGCACCTTCCTTAACAGTGATTTTTTTTTATTATTATTATTTTGGGGTTTTTTTTTTTTTTTTTTGCTGTGGTGGTGGTTCTTTATTTCCTGGTTGCCTTCTCTCACATACCTTACCCCCCCTTTCCTTCTGAGTTTTATTTTTCTGCCCAGAAAAACCTGACTTCGATACCAAAAAAGATGAAACTACAGAAACTCAAATTTAAAAAAAACTTAAAAAAATACAAAAAAAAATACTCAACAATTCTTTCAGCTTTATTAACATTTTCCATTGTTTCTTGCGACTTGTGTCTCGTTCTTTGTAGTATTGATGATGAACATTTGATAATGAATGTTCTTGTATATTCAGATAAAGAAAAAAAAACCAAAAAAGCGGTCTGAATTTAATAGTGTTTATAATAAAAAAATTTTAAAAATGACCCTCATAGCACGCAAAACAGGATGGGGGGCTTCCCCTCTTCTTTCTGTGACAATACACATCATTCCTGCGTTCGTTTTTAACACCAAACTACCTACATTAATCATTTCCCCCATTTTTCTTTTATTTTCTTGCATTTGTGAATTAGTTCAAGAATGCTAGAAAAGTGTCGAGTTGTGCACATTCATTTCCTGTTTCACAATGTTTAAAAGTGACAGTAATTCATTTTGTAAACTAAAAAAAAAAAAAAAAAAAAGGTTGGGATAGTGAGCATAATAGGTACAACCTAACACGTTACGTTTATTAACTTTGAGACCCAGAAATAAATTCTTTTCTTTCTTTATTCCTGCTCTTTAAAATATTAAAAAAAATATGTTTTGTGTTATTTTTGGTTGTTTTATTGGGGGGGGGCTTTTTTTTTTAATTGTCAGGATTATGATCTTGCTGTTTTGATTCCTTAAATATGTATACGAGGTGATGTGAAAAGATGACATTTGTAGAGTTAGGTGGCTTCCTTGTACTTCTACTTTGCTCCGGAATTCAGTTGACTTCAACGACAAAGATGAAGCCCATGCGGATGTCACATCACTCACGTGCATTTCCAGAGTGTGTGGCACTCCTGCAGTCCCTGAGAAAAACACAGTCAGGGACCTGGGTTCTCCTTTTGGCCCTTTAAAAATTCAAGGACTTGGTCCAGGAGACCTTGTCTACAGTAGGGAGAGACTTCTTGCCTTTGTTGACTGTGAATGTCGCAACGAAATGCTTTCTTTTCTTTCTTCCTGATTAATAACAACATTCCATGAGCCCTCTTACAACTAGAGAGGATCTTTTCTCCCAGAAGCATCCGACAGGAAATCCTGGTGTGATGGACCACTGGCTACGTAGACTAGATCCAGCAAGCCGTCCCGGGGGTCCGCCGGCCCGCTGATTCTTTGAGTCCCGATTTTGGATGAAGAGTCGAGAAACTGAGCCTGACTCAGGGCTCTCCTTGTAATGCTGAGAGGTGAAGTTGGACTCCTTGACAGCATAGCTCTTACTACCCTCCGATTCAGGTGGCTGCTTAAAACTAGTTAACCCGGCGTGATTTGGAATGTTTTTATTAGTTAATAGGAGAAAAGAAAGCAGTATTATCTGGAAGAAACTTATTTGAAACACTTTGCATTCAACAAATGATTATAAGTGTCCAGAAAGCAACCAGAACGTAAGCAAGAAAAGTGAAGGCAAAGATGCGGGACTGTGGAACAGTGCTTCGCAGGTGTTTCTGCCCAGACACCTGCACTCTTGTTCCTGAGTCAACAAAATAATGACGAGCTTTTCACATCACCTTTCTGGTTTCAACACCCAGCTCAGAGCTTTCTGGAATCTTCTATTTTTTGTAAACTTTTTTTTTCCCTTTTGTTAAAATTAATAAAACATTCAATGTTTTCCCCCCTTTTCTCTCTTATTACTTACTTCCTTTCTTTCCAATTATTTTGAAGTGCTTTCCTTTGGTGGTTGGTTTTATTCTCCTGCTCCCCTCCCCTGTTCTTATTATTCAGAGTATAAACCTGCAAAGTTCTGCTCTGTTTTGGTTTTTGAAAGTTTAAGCTTTTCTGCTTCTGTGAGAGCACAGGCTTCTGTCCCTTTTGATTCCAACTGAACTTTTGTGTTCTCTAATGATACTAACACGGTGTAGGTTTTACAGTCTCCTAATTTGTACTGGTAATGCATATTCCAAATAAATAGTTTCTTTTGTTGCAAAAAATACATATACTTGTATTTTGTGTAAATTTCTTCTCTTACCTGCTGGCAACCTTGTCTCCCCCCAAACTAGGGCCGTGTTAGTATGGACGGTGGTTCAAACTGTGGCCCTAATTATTTTAAAGGCTACATACCAGGGCAGGGGCGCGAATGACCTCGCGAGTCACCTCTCTCACCCACAAAATGAGAAGGGAAGAAGTAGGGAGGGATCTTTTATGGGCGATTATTAGCTGTGCTGCAGGGGGGCAAACCATCCCACCTTGTGTGCTTGTCTATGACTGGCTGCCACCCTCCAGACACCAGTCAAAAAATAAAAAAAATACCAGGGAGATTTTCCATAATAATAATAAATAAATTTTAAGTCTTTAAGTCCCAGCTGTTTGCCCAGTGGTTCCCCTTTCCTTCCCTTTGTCTGCTGGAATCTGGTCATAAAGAGAAGCATGGTACCCAAAAGATGGTTCAGAGGATAGAATCTGGGTTGTGAATAATACTGGTAGGCTTTCAGAGGCATGCTAGGTGTTCCTCTTATAGATCTGCACACCTACCATGTGTTACGTCTACTATCCCATGCGAGCACCTGCCCCCCTCCCCCATTCTTTGCACTCATATTGTGCCCCTTTCTCCATCTTCCCCACTGAAGAGTAACAAAGCCAAATCTGGAAGGTGGACTGGAAATGTTTTTACTGGGAGTGCGATCTGTTCCGGTGTTTGATGGCTGCAGTACCCTATCAGCTCTCCCAGCCTGAGGCAGTGTCCCAGCCATTAACACCATCTTTCCATCCAGGGGCTGGATGGAACTTACCTGGCAGTGGACGTGTCATCCCTCCAGGGACATCACATATACTGTTTCCTCATTTCCATGCCCTAAGCCTCCAGAGCATGTATCCATGTGTTGAATGAACCAATCACTCACCCTCTCATCTCAATTGTGATTCGAATCAATAGACAATAGATCAAAGGGATGGAGAGATAGGATCAAATGATCCTTGTTATTCAGGGACCAGCCAAGAGCCCAACGGCCTCAATAGCATAAGGCCTTGGGGATCATCACCAGGAGCCAAAACGGAGGCCCCATGTTCCCTCCTCCCTCCAGGACACTGGAACACACTTGTGGGAGGTGTATGTATGTATGCCAGGCAACCTCAGACTCCTACCTTTTCCAGGTCAGTGAAAAACTGGGTGTGACTCTGCCCCCTAGTTTACCACTTGGAGTGATATTAAACTGTTGTAACAAATAGACCAAACGTGTGATGCCTCAAACTCAATACAGTCCATTTCTCACTTAGGTAGTAGCCTAAGGCCATGTTCCTGGTGGGGGTGCCTCTTCTTCGTGTAGTGACTCTGGAATCCAGCTCTTTCTACCCTATGGCTCCCGTGCCCTCCAGGATTACTGGTCCTCCACATTTAGCTGGCAGAAGGGAAGTCAGATGAAGGCTCGCCAATTTTCGAAGGCTTTGACCAAGACCTCCCTTCCATCCATATTCTTAAGTGCAAGGGGTAGGGAGGTTGGGGTGGAAGATGGAAAAGTGGTCCCTGGCTAGCCAGCCACTTCCTGGCAATAGTGCCCCATTCACCCACTTTTTGGACAGTGGATCATCTGTGTCACAGCTAGTGACCAAATGGATAACCGAGAGCAGAAGACAAACCCACATGGTTGTTTCCCTGTACTAGGCACACTCAGTAAAAACATTTCCAGTCAACTTCCCAGATTTGGCTTTGTTACTTTGCAGTGGGGAAGATGGAGAAAGGGGCACAGCCTCAGGCCCTAGAGCTATTCCACCCAGAATTCCCCTTCAGGGAAGAGTAAATGGAAGTCCCTTCCTCCATGGGGATGTGCTAGAGGGAGGGGACGTGACCCTTCCCCAACCATCTCCAAACTTGGCTATTGCCTAAACCCAGGTCTCAGCACCCAACCTGTGATCATCACGCAGGCAGAGGAAGCTGCCTGCGGGCCATTAAGACAACCTGTCCCTGCCTTCAGAAGTAGCCCCAGGTCCATTGCTGGCTAGAAGAGCCAAGTCTGGTGGCCAGCAGTCACTTTGAAGACTATGGTCTGAAGCCTTAAAAATCACAAAATCTGATAAGCTCACTGCCCTCCACCTGCTTCCCTCCTCCCCACCCCATTGGTTTCTTCATACTTACTTTCATAGACTTCTGCTACTTGCCCAATTAAAACAAAACAAAACAAAAAGACATGCAGCAAAATGCCAATGTTGTGAGCGCCGCCATAGCCACAATACAGCTTCTGGAAACATCCAGCATAGGGAGTGCGCCGGGAGCTCAGTGTTAAGAAATGGTTCAGTGTGTCCAGGAGGGTGTTTTAGCCTGGATCTCTGAACTGGGGCCCTGGAGTGAGAATGGGGTTCTGCTCTGGGGGCTTTGCTCTCATGCCTTTGCATTAAAGTTACAACAGCAAACAAAGGCTGCAGAGCATCCACTGTGAGATGCAGTCCATGGCTTCTAGCCTTGGGCAGACTTCCGAGGCCACTCTGGGCACTCTAGGCGTAGGAGCTATAAGGGGTTGTGACAGTGACAGTGTCCAGGGCCATGTGCTTTGAAGAACCATCGCCCTCCTGGGACCCATGCAAAATATAGCTTAGCTCGAGCCTCTGGACGCCCCGGGTTAGAGCAGGGGGGTTCGTGCATTAACATCCATGTTACACTGTACCCCAGCCAAAATTCGCTCTCTCCCACGATATTCAGCCACAGTGTCCAGGGTTAACTCACCAGTCATCAGAGAGCACCTCCTGACAGCATAGGAGGTGCCAAGTGCTATCGTGCATTGGAATATAAACCTCCTGTTGATTCGTATCCAGGGAGAAATGAAAGTTCAAGAGAAAGTCCTCTTCTCTTATAAATTAAAATCCAAATGCTAGTCTGCAGCTCTGCCTTCCATGAGTTCCTCCTGTGTCCATCGTCGGCCCGACGGGGAGTAGAGGCCTGCCGTCTAGAGCGGCAACAGTCCACAGAACAGCCGTCACTGTTTGGGTCCCTCCCAAGTGCAGTTAATCCAACCTTGCATCTCTCTAGTGCCCCACTCTTCCCAAGAAGTCACTTTAGGAGGCATGTGAACCGTATCTCCTCGGCAGCCTGCCCTACAGAATTTAGAAAACACAAGCAAAGCCCAGGCTTCGGGTCCAAATTGAGTCCCCAGAACCCAGAACGTAGTATTGCACGGCGATAGCCAATGAACGGCCACTCCAGAGATGTGATCGCTCAAGGGAAGATGCAGGAAAGACGGCAAAGACATGGAAGACTGAGAAGACAATCTATATATAGCTCAGTCTTTACATGGCCAGTTGATTAGTATCATGTGTGGTGTTGAGAAAGAGCCAATGTCCAGAGGTTCATGTAGCGCACTGCTCCCTGCGTCCTGGGGGACACGATCCAATCTCCACATCCTGCCTCCCCTCTCGGAGAACGACCTTTGAAATATTCATGCCGTTGTGAAAAATTCACAAGTGGAAAATGGGTCCCCTCCTGTCCCCAGGCTTACTTGCGACTCCCTTCTTCCCCGTGGTATTCATAGACATATTTAAGATGTATTTTGATTTCCACTTCCCATTACGCCCAGTGTTCCTAATCCCAGATATGTTGATCCCCGTCCTCCTGTGACTCCTGCTCTTCCTTCTCTGGACTTTGCCAAGCTTGCGACGCCATCTGGGCTTTTCCTCTGTCTCAGCTGAGCCAATGTCCAGCTGCCGGCCACGGGCTGAGGTCTGACCCCGCACTGCTCCCCCCAGACCTTGCCTATCCAGCCTGAGATCTCTTGGAGGTTTGCCCCAATGTTTCTATTTCCCCCCAAATCTATATAAATGAGCAGAGCCAGTAAAGCTAAAATGGTCTGACCTGCCTTTTCCCTAGTGACATCCATCCCTTCCCTGTCTTATGGAGGGCTCGCTCTCTCTGCTGTTCAGCCCAGGCATCTGTTTTCTTCTCATACTTTTCTAAATTCTATTTTGAAAAGTTTTTCAAAACTTCCAGATCTGTCCAAGACTTCCATTGTTCAGATCGATTCTGCTCAGCTTTAATTCCTTGAGTTGAGTCCCTGCAAGAGGTGCCTTCCCATCACACACCCAACAGCCTCCACGACTGTGTTCCCAACCCCACCACGAGGCCTCCCTTAGAGCGCTCTCTCTGGGCCCACCCTCAGAGCAGAGGGCATGTCAGAGCCCCTGCACACAGTAGCTCCAATGTTGAAATGCGTTCATTGTTCTTGAAGCATTTAAACGATCTTCTTGATTTTCCCCTTCGGATGTGCCCACATTTTCTTTTATCATCTAGTGAGACCTTTAAAGTCATCCACAGGGACATCTCGGATTGCTTCTAGTACTGGCTCCCCATCTGCTGCTTTCAAAGGGTCTTTCCTGGGTCTGATGGTGTGAGGAATACATATAGTTTGCTCGCTGAGATCTTAAAAGTCAAAGCACAGAGCCTTGAATCCTAGCTCTGCTACTGTCGGATTCATTCTGAAGCTACATAAGAGAATTTTTCTCGCACCAACCAATTCTCCAACTTTCCAACACCAGCTCTGTGTCCTACAATTGAATTCAATTCTGACACTTACTACCCAGGGTTAGTGTCAGATTCCACAAGTACAAAGGCTCAGGCCCACAAGACTGCCCTCAATTCACATGCCAGCTGCAAGTATCAGGTCACTCCTGCTTCTGACCGACCAGTTATAAATTGAAACTTTCCACAATCCCCATCTTTGGTTTGATAATTTGCTGGAACGACACACAGAACTCAGGAAGCCACTTTACTTACATTTACTGGTTTGTTATAAAAGATACAAATGACTGTTCAAATGAAGAGATACACGGGATGAGATCTAAAAGGGTCCTGAGTATGGATCCTCTGTCCCTGTAACATTGGAGTGTGCTGGCTTCCCGGCACGTGGAGTCACTTGCCAACTCGGAAGCTCCCCAAACCCCGTGGTTTAGGGGCCCTCGGAGTGGTTTTAGTACAAGAGATGCTTGGTTCAATCATTAGCCCTTGGTGATTAACTCAGTCTCTAGCCCCTTGCCCTCCCTGGAGGCTGGGATGTGGGGCTCAAAGTTTTGAGTTTCTAAACAAGGCTTGGTCTTTTCCTGGATCAGCCTCCATTCTGAAGATTTCTAGGGGCCCATGAACAAAAGATGGTCCATCACCTTTATCACTCAGGAATTTCCAAAGCTTTTAGGAGCTCCATGCCAGGATCCAAGGACAAAGATGCAAATGCATTTCCCGTTACACTACAATTGCTTACCAGCTACGTGACCTTGGATAATTGCTTAATCTCTCTGTGCCTCACTTTCCTCCTTTATGAAATGGAGATAATTAATACCTACCTCATAGGGCCATCGGGAAGATTGAGTCACTACTTAGAACAATGCCTGGCTAGCACTGACGAGTGCTACAGATGTGCTTATTAGCAGCGAATTTAGCCTCCTCACATACCTTTCTGGGTGCTTCTCCTTCCCTGAACTAGTAACAGTTAGGATATCCTCTTTTTCCCTCATTCCACTGTAAAGAACTGTTAGTTATGTGTATTTTCTTGTCTTTCTTTTTCTCTTTTATATCCATCTAGCCAGGATGCTAAGATCATACCCTTCCCAAGGAAATCCCTGGCACCTCCCTGGCTCAACCAGCGTATCTTCCACCATTTCTCCATCACTTCCCCACTGTTCCTAACTTTAAGAGAAGTTAGGATTCTGAAAAGAAGTCACAAACCTGGTGCTTAGAAGCATACGCAGAGTTGATTGCACAGATCTGGACAGTCCCTGAAGCCTGCCTTTGTACAGGCCACGTCCTTTCTTTAAATTCTCGTTCTGTCCCTGAGCTCCTTTTCTAGGCTTCTTACCACCAAGGACATTTCAGCTGAGAAGGAAAGGATGCACTGTGCCTCTAATGTCTTACTTGAACGGCTCCAACACGGTGATCCTGTCTGCTAGCTCCATCTAACTTACGTTGAAGGTCGGGGGTTTCCAGGTTCTTATTAACCAACACTAGTAGCAGCACTGAATGGGAATCAGGAAATGGACCACATGACCACCATGGGTAACACGGCTGGCTTACGGTGTATTTGAAAGTTGCTAAGAGAGTAGATTTTAAAAGTTCTCATCACAAGGGAAAAGTCATTTCTCTCTCTCTCTCTCTCTCTCTCTCTCTCTCTCAGTATCTTTGAGATGATGGATGTTAACTTACTGTGAAAATCACTTCACGATATATGTAAGCCAAGTCATTACGTCATATACCTTAAATGATACAGGGGTGTATGTCAATTTTATCTCAATAAAACAGAAAAACAAGGAAGATGCCATTTTTATGAATGGCCCAAGAGATGCCAAGTTGCTGTGCAAATGCAGGCCTCTGGGCAACTCTCAGAGAAGAGGGCAGACCTCCCGGATCTTACCTTGTATTGAATACAGGGGCTGTCTGTGCAGGCCTGGCCTCAATCAGCCTCCAGGAAGGTCCACAGGATGGACTCCTGAGTAGAAAGCCCTGGAAAGCCATGATTTCCGGGGCTTCCACGGAGCCTAGAAGCTCAAACTGGGCCTTCTGCACCTGGTTCCAGAGAACAAAAGACCATAGCTCTGGAATCACCTTAATCCTTTGTTTTCTGCACCCAAGTTTATCCAGGACAAGTCACTGCCTCTTGATCCTCAGTGACATAAACCCGGCTCTTTGGCTTCTGGATCTGCCATCCTGCCTCTCCACACATTACTGCTTTATTCAGCACATTTTCCTCCCTGGGACTTTCCATGCATGGCCAATGCCTCCTTTCTGCCCATAGCAGAATGTCTGCTGGGGATTCCGTGAGTCCCCTGGGCTCCTCTCCCAGGGGGTTACTCCTTAGGGCATCACAGACACTTGCCAGCCAGGCAGCCATGTGTGTGAGCATCCTTGTGTTTCTTGAGTGAGCAAGCATGCCCTGACCACCTCCTATGTGCCAGGCACTGCTCTGCAGTTCACAAGGATCCCAACCTCTGGCAGAACTACCCTGGGAAGACTTTTTCAATAAGACAAATGATTAAACAAAAAAACAACCCAAATCTCCAGGTCCTTGTTCATGGCTATGCCTGTATTCATCAATTTACAAGCTTGGGCAAGAATTTACAATTATGATGTCCCTTAACAAAGCCCTAAACCAGGGGGAAATGGAATTAGGCTGGGCGTATGGGAACAGATGTGGATTAAAATGAAAACATTCTTGCTGTCGGATGACTTCAAGCAACTAATCCCATCCAGGGAAGGAACAATAGGAAGCTCAAGAAGCTGCAGAGTAACTGTATGAACCAATTATTTTAAATCATCTAGCTTCAAGGAGAGGCACAAAGATGCTAGGCAGGAATCCTCAACACCCAGAAGCCATGATGATGATTTAAAGCCTTCCTGAGCCTGGAATGTAGTTCGTCTCCCTTCCTGCAGTCATACAGAAATTCAAGTCCATTCAATTCAACCAATACTTCTTGGCAGCCTGGTCCTGGGAATTTGCCAAAACAAGATCACTAAGATGGGTTAGCAATTGCTTGCTTAAAAAATATGCATGTGAAGTTGGGTTGCTCCATAGAGGTAAAGAAACAATGTTAGAACGATAGAAAAGCAATATTCTAACTTTGGAGGGTTCACGGATCTCTCTGCCTTTTTCCTACAAGTTCAAGTAAGAACGGTTGGGGACGCCTGGGTGGCTCAGCGGTTGAGCATCTGCCCTTGGCTCAGGGTGTGACCCCAGGGTCCTGGGATTGAGTCCCGCATCGGGCTTCTCCCAGGGAGCCTGCTTCTCCCTCTGCCTGTGTCTCTGCTTCTCTCTGTGTGTCTCTCATGAATAAATAAATAAAATCCTAAAAAAACAAAACAAAACAAGAACAGTTGGCTCTTGCCAGTGGTCTTCTGGCAGCACCCCCAGGATTCCAAGCTTGTTCCCTCCCTTCTTTTGGCCTTTTGGCAAACTTCATCCCTGATATCCTGATGTCAGCCACCGTGGATGACGGCCCGCGCCATGGTCACAGACCCACTCCCGCACTCATTCTCTGAGCAGGTGTCCATCTTCTTCTATGAACCCTTTCTGCTTCCTGGACTCCTCTGTTCCTCCAAACCCCTCCAATGAGTCCTTGGCGGGCCTAATTGTTACTAAATATCTTCTCTGTCTACATAAACTGTGACAATTTAAGGGGTCCGATCTCTCACCCAGAGGGAAGCACTGTGTTGTGCCTCCAGCAGGTGCTCAGACCCTGAGGAGAAGAAGGGAGCGAGGGAGGGAAGGAGGGAGGGAGGGAGGAAAGATTAAGGAAACGGAAGGGAGAGAGGAAATGATGAAGCACACAGGAAAGTAAAGAGAAGGGAGAAGGGGTAGGAGGAGATACGGAGGATGGAGAAGGGAGGGAATGAGAGGAGGGAAAATGAGAAGGAAGGCAGAAGGAGGGGGAGGACAGGCAGAAATATCAAGAGCAGTGGGTGGTGGGGGTAGGGAGTAAGGGGGACAACGGGGTCTTTCTGGTAAGACATGGAAGGCAGGTCATGTCCGTCCCCCCCTAAAGTGAGATCTCTGGCATTTGGGAAGGGAGAAGTCAAAACAGGCAGCTGCAGAGAGAAACAAAGTCTCAAGGGAAGGATGGAGCAGGTGGGAAGACAAACTTGCGGGGCCTGACCTCACAGTCTTAAGTGAGCTGTGCCCGCCTCACCTGTGAATGTCAAGTCTGTGACTTTACTTTAAAAAGATTTTATTTACTTATTCATGAGAGACAGGCAGAGACACAGGCAGAGGGAGAAGCAGGCCCCCACAGGGAGCCTGATGCTGGACTCGATCCTGGGACCCCAGTGATCATGCCTGAACCAAAGGCAGACACTCAACCCCTGAGCCACCCAGGTGCCCCTATTTAAAGAACCCTAACTACTGGCAAGCTCTCACAGGCCTGCCTGCCCCTGGCGTTGGCCTGAGCACATGCTTCTTCGCGCCCGTCCGTACACGTGTTCTTTCGCTCAGCGAGTCCTGGATGAGTGCTCCCCGGTGTGCCAGGGTCTGCTCTAGGCACGAGGACCCAATGCTGGCCAAAACCCCTGTCACCAGGGTGCTTAGGTCCCCATGGGAGGGGTAAGAGACAGAAAACAGAGTAAGTGAGCAAGTGGCATGTCAGGTGGTGATCGCGCTGGAGGGGAAATAAGAAAGGACTGGAGTATTCTTGTGAGTCAAGTTGGGTGGCCCGGAGGACTGGCTGAAGGAGGGGGCGCAGCAGAGCATTAGAGATTCTGAGAAGGCTGTTCCAGGCAGGGGGATAGCCCTTGCAAAGTTCCTGAGACAGGAGCACATCCTGTTGGTTCAAGGGGCTGCCAGGGCTCCGAGGTGGCAGTCAGAGAGGGAGTGAGGGCAAGACTCCGAGGAGACGTGGTCTGACAATTATGGTGGAAGGGGCGCAGAACAGAGTCTCCTGTGGGGCTGCTGAGGACCTCGGCTGTTCCTGGGAGTTAGGAGGCCTCGGAGGCTTTGGGGCGGGGGATGACATCACGTGATGTAGCAGGTGTGTCCTTGTGTGACGCTGGAGCGGTGTTGGGGACAGACACAGCGTAGACACAGGGAGGCCAGTCAGAAGACGGTGGCCATCCTGGAGCCGAGAGGTGGCCGTGGCTTGGCCCTACAGCAACCCCAGTGCAAGTGAGGCCCCTCTGTCTTTGCTGCGCCCGCTTCTGTGCACACCCTGTCTTCTCCCTTGAGTGGCTTTCTCCCTGCTCCACAGCCTCCCAAACTTCAAGGCTCAGGGCCGGTGTCACCCACCTCCAGGTAGTCCCCATAAAGGGTCACCCCCACAGCGCTCTGTGTCCGCCTCTCGACTCCCTGAGCCGATCCTGTTACAACTACTCATCTACCTCCTCCTTCTAAACTGCAAATTCCTCGACAATAGTCAGTCTACAAACATGTACACTCAGTGGGAATTAAGAAGCAAATAAGACATTATCTCAATCCCAATCCAGTAAGGAAAACAACTACTCCCAGAAGGACCACACAATTTGGTTCCTTTATTCTAAGATTTTATTTATTTATTTATGAGAGACACACAGAGAGAGGCAGAGACACAGGCAGAGGGAGAAGCAGGCTCCATGCAGGGAGCCCGATGTGGGACTTGATCCTGGGTCTATAGGATCACGCCCTGGGCCGAAGGCAGACGATCAACTGCTGAGCCACCCAGATGCCCCCAGTTTGGTTCCTTTTGTCAAATGAATAGGTGAACAAATTAACCAGAAGCCAAACCACCAGGACTTGCGATGTGCTGTCCTTCCTTACCACATGTCTATGAGGTCACAACGCAGGCTGTCACTGGCCGCTCCCACGCTTCCCCGGGCCGGTTCCCAGGAGCCCGGTCCCACCGGGACAGTTGCCTGCAGATGCTACGGTGTCGAGAGCAGTGTCCTGTCCGATTGAGAGAAAGTGAGCCCATGGAAGATTCCAGAAGGGAGAAGTGCAGGATGCTTAAAACACCTGTGAATGTATTTATTTCTTTTCCCCTAGTACTGGCTGTTGATGCAAAGCTGTCTCCCTGGAGTCTCTTGGTGACATTTGTTACTTGGCTTTTCAGTCCTTAAACAGAAATTCTGTCCTTTTCACGGAATTGCTCCTCCTTCGCTAATGTGCTGTCTCCCCCAAGTCCCAGGCAGAGCATTTGACATTTGTTATTGGTACAAGAGCATCATTTGCTGAGTGTGAACAAAAAAAAAAAAAAAAGTTTCCCCAAAGCGGGGAAAATGAATGATTACGTCGGATCTCCTCACCCATTTCCTCTTCCCTTTGGACATAGCAGCGGCCCACGGCCATGCCGGGCCCTGGCGGGGAGCTGCCCTAATCAGCCTCCCACTCCAGCTGCATGTTTCAGGGGTGGAGGGAGAGCAAAGGGGGATGGGTCATGGAGTCATCGGGTTGGGGTGGGGACTACAGCGATGTCCCCCTCACACAGCGCGGTGACATCCTGAAGGTTGCTCCTGCCCCTCCAATCAACAGATGGTTCCTGAGAGCCTCCTGTGTGCCAGGCGCTGTTCGGGGTGCTGGGGGCGACGAGGAAAAGGAGGGAAGTACCTGGTCCCTCGGGGGGGCGGGGTCTAATGTCCATCCACTACTCATGCAGAGACATGTAACTCTGCAGCTCCATATGTTCCACCAACAAAAGACTTGGGATCCTATGAGAGTCTACACCAAAGAAAACCGAGTTGGTGCAGGGGGTCACGATGTGTCCCTGAAGAGTCACCCCTTGAGCTGCAACCCGGAAAAGCAGTTGAATACGTACAGATGGGTGAGAAGAGAGTTCCAGGCTGGAGCAACAGTAGGTGCAAAGGTCGTGTCTGAGCCGGGAAGCCGGCAGGTGCCACCAGCTGAACGCAGGCCGGCGAGAGCAAGGAGGGATGCACCCGGGGGGGGGCCACGGGGACCCCGAGGCCACCACGGTCATGCACCTGCTTGTCCCGCCCGCGGGGACTGCAGCCTCTGCTAGAGGAGAAGTTCCTTCCCTCGCCTTTCTGACGTTGACCTGTTGAGTAGCAGCCTTGTGCCGCAACGTGGGGGGCAGAGGATAAAGGGTTTGCATTCCCATCCCTCCTGAGATCACGGTCCCCTAAGACGCGGACACAGACACATGCCCCTAGGCCATCGGCCCGTCCATGCCGCCGTCGCGTCGTGTCCACTGCCACGGGGTAGAGGTGGCTCGAGGGCGGGGAGTCATGGCTGGTGGGAGGCACTGTGGGTCCGTGTGGTGGACGCCAGGAGGCTCGGCACCACTCCTTGTCCCCTGTTAGCGCCAGCACCCGCCGGGGCCCCCCGTCTCCCTCCTCTCCCGGCCCCCGGCCCTTCAGCTCCAGCGCCATCGGGTGTAAATCTTTCCGGGAGAGTTGTTTCTCCTTGTGGTCATACAGTACCGGGCCTCTAAAGCTGCCTGTGGGGTGAATTACGAGCTGGTCTCTGGAGCCCCAGCCTCTGCTGCCCGCAGAATGAATTGTGGCGCTCCAGGCTGCTGGGCTTTTTATTTATTTATTTGTTTGCTTTAGCATATTTTAATCTGATCATTAAATTGCAATCTGCCACCCATCCCCAACCCCGACCGTCTTCAGATGGAACAGATTTTTCATAGATAATGATACCTATAAACCTCGGGGATGGCAGCCACCAGAGCAAAGTGGGGGGCGGGGAGGGGCGAGGGGGTTGCGGTGACCCATCGTTCCGCTGTTGCCCTGGGCTCAGCCTGACCCATCCCGGGGCCGCTGCGGTAGCCACGTCCTCCTGGGCAGCACCTGCAGCCTTTTCTAGCTGAAGAAACGTGCGCTGAGAAGGCAGGGGTGCGCCCCCACACCTGTCCTCGCGTGCATACGACCATCCCTGCTCCATACTGTGCCAGGCAATAAAGGTGTCACCTAAGCCGCCTTTATGGGGCTGCATGGGGAGGGACCTGCCCTGATAAATCAAAGGCGCACAGGGTGCCAGATGGTGCCATGAGGCTCATGTTCCCGAGGTCGTCTGTCTCATCTAGTGCCACTCGACCCTGGAGAGATTGCCATCTGACAGCGGGGCCCTGACCCTGGAGAAGGTGACGGTCGTCGTTGGTTATAACGTTGGCACCGCCGACTTGTCTAGCGTTTTATATGTTGTGCTGACACATTCCTTTGGGGCCTCGCAATAGTCCTGTGAGGGCCACAGGGCAGGTGTCATGAGTCCCATCTGAAAACTGAGATGCAGGCGACCTGAGTGGCTCAGCAGTTTAGCGCTGCCTTCGGCCCAGGGTGTGATCCTGGAGACACAGGATCGAGTCCCACGTTGGGCTCCCTGCATGGAGCCTGCTTCTCCCCCTGCCTGTGTCTCTGCCTCTCTCTCTCTCTCTATGTCTCTCATGAATAAATAAGTAAAATCTTAAAAAAAACAAAACAAAACTGAGATGCAGGGCTGCAGAGTGAGTTGCCAGGGCATCACAGGCTCGGAAGGGGCTGCCTACAAGTATTGAATGAATGAATGAATGAATGAATGAATGGCTTCCTGCTGCCCCGAAGCAGCCTCAAAGGCACATCCCCAGGGGCTTCTGAAACTGTGTCCAGATAAAGGGTTAGAACTTCATGATGGGAGCCTGCAGGTCCTACCTGAATCAGCTGGGTAGGAAATCACCCCCGCACTCCCCACCCACTGCTAATTCTCATGCCCCCCAGAGTGCTCACTGCTGGAAAAGGTGCCTCGAAGGTGCCACGGCATAGCAGGCACCAAAAGACCCGTCTCCACCTTACCGTGGCCGAACCAGGCACGGTGCTGGGGCTCTGCACGTCCTCACGTCCTCAATCTTCTCAATACTCTGGGGCAGGTGCCATCACCATGTCCATGACCAGTGACCGAGCTGAAGCACAGAGGGGTTGGGCAACTTTCCCAAGAGTCCCAAACTTCTAAGTGAAGTTGCCGGGGTGACATCTGGCAGCATCTGAGCTACTGACCCGGCTGCCATACCACCTCATTCTTTTCCTTCCAGAACATACGGCCTCCAGACTGCTCTCCGCGCCCCTCATTGTGTCTCACTTCGGGAGGTCAGGGGCAGGTGGAATGGAAGAGGCAGCCCTGGCCTGGGTGAGGGACTGGGAGCTCAGGAGGGGATGGAGAGAAAGATAGCGGGAGTCTCTGCCGCACTGGACAATCGGATCTGGTCAGTGGATACCAATGGTGGGGCCCTGGGGCCTTCTGGAGCTTCAGGAAATGCACTCGACGCACATGACTTCCTCGATTTTTCAGGAGAACGAGGAGTCCAATCTAGAAGCAAAACTCAGGACTTCAGGCTTCTAGTCCAAATACGAGCCACCAGGTTACGCCCCTTAGAAACCCATATTTTTTCATCGATGTTTTAAAATCTGTAAATACCGGATAGATATTTCTATTCATTATTCCATAACTGGCTTGAGAATGGTTTGAGATCAAATCGCGTCTCTGCGAAGAAGGTGAATTTATAGAACCCGGGGAAGAGTGGACGACGGGACTCGTCCATTCACATTCCTACTCACGTCTCAGGCCTCCTGGTGGGCAACCCTGGGGTAGAGGCTGTTGTTCCAGCTCCTTCTATCAACAGTCTGTTACCAGTGATTTCTCCATATCATCCAGCCTTGGAGTCTCAGAGAGCGCAGGACGGGTCATCAGATGCCCGAACATTCTGTGACAACGCAGGGCATCATCCGACAAGCGGTGGCCCAAAGCTACTGTGCCAGGAAGCCGTCCTCACGTGACCTTCCTACTGCTGACCTTCCTAGATTATGAGCTATCCAGAGATCTAACCCGGATCCCGACCCTACAGCCATAGACCTTCCCTTAACTCTGACCAGAACCACCCACACAACCCCTCGCCTGACTCCAGGCGTGACCCTCAGACTAGCTTTAACCATAACCCAGATGCCAACTCAGCCGATTGCTGGTAGATCATGTGTTGGGGATTTTAATACCTGGGCCCTTAAAGTTCACAAATGAAGCAAGATGATCATGCTTTGAAGAATCGTTCTAGGGTTGAACTTTCAAGAAATTAATCGAATTTGAAAATAAATAAATTGCATGATATGTGAGATTCAGAAGGGGCCTCAGAAATCCCGTGGCCTAGTCTCCATCTTTTTGATGCAGACACAACCCTATTCCATTCAGTCTGTGGGATCTGGTCTCCGAGGTAGTGGCTGCCGACGGTTTTCAACAAGAGAGAAGCCTTTATTGAAAACTGAGGTTTCTGGGGCGCCTGGGTGCCTCGGCGGTTGAGCGTCTGCTTGGGCTCAGGGCATGATCCCAAGGTCCTGGGATCGAGTCCCGCATCTGGCTCCCTGCATGGAGCCTGCTTCTCCCTCTGCCTGTGTCTCTGCCTCTCTCTCTGTATCTCTCATGAATAAATAAATAAAATCTTAAAAAAAAATAAAGAAGAAGAAAACCAAGGTTTCTGAGACCTCGTCTGGGTCATTGCATTTTAAAGAGGACAGCGTTCAGGGAACAGCGGAGATTCAAAAATTTGTGAGACCACGTGGCACAGAGAGCCCTTGGTTTAAAGACCTTTGTCCTGCTGCTTAGGAGCTGGGAGGTCTCGAGCAAGTTATTCAACCTCTCTGAGCCTTCTGAGCCTTTCCCTTCATCTCAGGGTTGCCAGGACTGACGAGACACTGTATTCAAAGGGCACAGCCCACGGGTGACACGTAGCAGGTGCCCCATCCATCCAATTGCCCTTGTGCTTTTGTGACATGCGACACCTGACTTTGCACCCGGGACAGGCTACGAAACTGGGCTGTGTGGATTACATCTCAGAGACCATGCAGGGGAAAAAAAAAAAAAAAAAAAAGATGTGTTGGAGACAAAAATGGGCCAACAGTGGCCCCGGAGCAGGCTTACCAAACGTGTGCTGCAGAGCGTCCCATCTTGAATGTGGCCCCAAAGCCGCCCCCTGTCCCTGTCCCCCCTCACCTTGCCCACTAGCTCCAAGCTTTCGGGAAGCATTTTGCAGAAGGAATAATGAACAAACCCAGAATCGGCCTGATACCTGGAAGGAAGGGGAGGGGGGAGGAGCCAGGCGCGGTTTCAGTCACTGCTCACCGACTGCTTCGTATCCCCCGTGGAGTTCTTGTCAATGATTATTCAATCTCAGGCCTGACCTTTCTATTCTAAATAACACTGCAATATCAGCGCGGCCCAGCCCGCAGCTCTTGCAAGAAATTAACTGTATCTGGCTCTCACAGGAGACCCCAGAAATCCCCTCAGTAACTAAGCCCAGGCTGGTTTACAGAAAAAAAGACCTAGCATTAGCTTCTCCTCGCACACTCCTCCTAATGCCCGTCTAAATATCACAGAGCCCCCAGCTGTTTAATTCTAATAAATACTCATCTATTCTCAAAACAGACAAATGTTAGGTCTCAGGTGGGCCGCCAGCATTTGTGCGGGAGGAAGAGGATCTGGAGAAAGAAAGGATAGAGTGGGCTCGCAGCTAGCTTCGGAGGGCCAAGCGGGTCCCGGAGACGCCCCAGGGGGTGGGTCATGGTGCCCCGGTGTCCAGCTGGGCCAGAGCCAGAGGAGACTCCTAGGGGAGGCCACGCTCCCGGCCAGTGAATGGTCTGTCTGCACGGAGTGCTCCTTCCTTCCCTCAGTGGAGGGTTCCAGAAGGGCTCGGAGGCCGCGAGACCAAGCCCATCTGGCTCCATGCCTCTGGGGTTGCAGGGCTGGGAGGGCTGGTGTGAGCCCCACGGTTAGGGGTGCAGCCTTTTCACGGGAAACCTTCCTGCTCTGAGCTGGTGCTCGGACCTGAGTCCTAGGGGCTCCCCTGCAGGCAGGAACCCCCACCTGGGGTGTAAGGAAGGCCTCGTGCTCTGAAACCTCACTGATGTGCGAGCAATGTGGGCAAAGGGTGGGTGGGGCCAAAGGAAGAAGCCTGTGACATTGTGGGCTTGGAAAGTGTCAGAAAAGGCTGGGTTTGGGTCACTGAGTATGAAGAAATTCTGTCCTGCGTTTCATGGGCCCTTAACGAATCCATAGTGGCTGGGAGTCAGTGAGAGGCTGAGTGGAAGGTCTGGGCTCACAGCAGGGGTCCTGGGAGTCTGTGGCCTGGAATGCCTCCCCCACCAGGTGATGTTCTGTCGGGAGCAGATGTAGATCAGGACTCAGATGCTTGAGTCCCTCTAAGAGCTGGTGATGACCTTGCGACTCAGCCGGGAAGGCACCCGACTGAGGTTGTTCTGGCTCCACGTCCTCCTCTCCCCTGGGTCCTCGGTTCTCTGTGTGGGGCTGGGGGATCTTGGCTGGCGGACGAGAAGGGTTCTCCTGGCCACTGGCAAGTAGGCCTCTGACCCTTTGAATGTTGGTTGTTTTTCTTTTTTTAATAAAGTTTTAATTTATTTATTTGTTTGAGAGAGAGAGCTGAACAGGGAGCCCGATATGGGGCTCGATCCCAGGACCCCAGCCAAAGGCGGACCTTTAACCGACTGAGCCCCTGAATGTTGGTTTTTATCTCCAGCATGAATTGATAATAAGCTTGTATTTTAACAAAACCTAAATACCAGGGGATCCCTGGGTGGCTCAGTGGGTTTAGCGCCGCCTTTGGCCCAGGGAGGGGGGAGAGTCCCGCGTTGGGCCCAGGGCGCGGTCCTGGATTCCCGGGATCAAGTCCCATGTCGGGCTCCCGGCATGAGGCCTGCTTCTCCCTCTGCCTCTGCCTCTCTCTCTCTCTCTCTCTCTCTCTCTCTCTCTCTCTCTCTCTATATATATATATATATATATATATATATATATATATATCATGAATAAATAAATAAAATCTTAAAAAAAACAAACACCTAAATACCACCACAGTGATGCCCCCCGCCCCAAACAGCCCCCGACGTTGTATACATCAGTGTAGGCTGTTAGATGCTGCATCTCAGCTGGCAGTGAAACACTTGAAGCCCACAAGTCTAAATCCATTGTGAAAACCCCACGAGATCCAGCTACCTCCTGTCCCTCTCTTCAGGGAGCCTGGATATCTCCTACAGGCAGGGGGAGGTAGCTTAACTTCCCCATTTGGCTCCCTGTGCATCACTTGAAGCTCCTGAGTGTTCAGCTGTCCTGGTCAACACCACCGTCACTTATTTGATGAGAATTAACACCTTCTAAGTTCGGGCCTTAGGGTCATCACCAGGGATAGGTGATGAACAAAGCAGAGTGAAGCCCCCCACCCCTTGTGAGAACACACATTAGGGTAAAGGAGAGAGGCCCACACAAAATAAACAAGTAACATAGTGAGAATGTTAGTGGTCAGTGCCAAAAAGAAAGGTTAGCAGAGGAGGAAGGGAGTGAACGTCTGTCTGGGACAGGCGGGAGGACCACTGGGATGACCGGGGAGGGCCTCTGTAAGAAGGTGACGTGTGAACAGGGCGGAGGAGACGTGAGGCAGCAAGCTGATGGATACGTGGGGCACAAGCAATGTGGTCAGAACCAGCGTATTCAAAGGTCCTGAGGCAGACACATGCCTGGTGCTTCGAGGAGCAGCACAGAGGCCAGCATGGCTCGAACAGAGGGGACAAGGGGACAGCTATAGATAGGAGAACTAGGCCATTGCCAGGACCATAGCTTCTATTTGGGCCGACATGAAAAAGCTCTGGAGGGTTTAGTAGAGGAGCACTTACCTGGAACTCAGGTGATCTGGGTCCAGGTCTCAGCTTTGCTCCTAACAAGCCGCCCTATTACCAAGTACTTTAAATGATTTTCACCCTAAAATTACTTCCATCAACCTTAGTTTCATCACCTTTAGAAGAAGGAGTCTATGCTTTTGAATTCTATCTTTGTTCCAGCTCTAACATTCTGTGATTCTAGTTAAATGAATTTAAAAATAAATCAGGGGAACTGTTCGTTAGCATCTCAAGGGCCAATCTCCACGGCCTTCCTTGGCCGGGGTTCCTCTGGAAGGTCACGTGAGAGCCCGGGAGGACGTTACTCCTTATCTCCTATTTAGTTGAGGCGTGGGGACTGATCGGAGGTATAGAAGATTCATCGACATCGCTGTGGGAGCCTTAAATCCTCCTTTCCCAAATGCTTATCAACTAGGTCAAGCTGATTATCTTCCACCCCTTGGTTTTATAATCATTATTATCATTATTTCCTCCAATTTAATTGAGCCCCTCTGACATACTCTGCTCAATGCTCAATGGAGGACAAAAAGGACACAAGACAGGTTCTCCGTCCCTGGAGTGTTGACGATCTTGTTGGGCAACAACTTGTCTAGTTTAACGCAAGACAAAATGTACTAAATATCAGTACAGAATGGTAAACAGTAGGCGCCTAATGAGAGTTACACAGAGTGGGAGCTCCAGAGGCTCAGAGAAGGGAGTGCTCTCACTGACCACAGGGCCCGGAGGGACCCCTGGAGGATTCAGGGTGACAGCCAGGCCTCCAAGGCCAGGTAAGAACTCGATGGGTGGATATTACTGCCTCCAGTGTATTAGCCCAGTAAAGCAGGCGTTAACGTCGTGGGTAAATACAGGTGAAGCGGGTTGGCAGTTGATCGTGTGCCCCCAGGCAGACCGTCGGTGATTTGGGTTTTCATGAACTGATGGAGAACAGATTCCCACAGGTTTCACGACATCTCATTTTAGGACGCCCTAGAGCGCCCGCCCCATCACAGGCAGATGGGTTGGATCTTGGCGGGAAGCTCAGTTTTGGAGACAAGTGATTCCCCGAGCCTCGCTGAGGCTCTCAGGACATCTACTGTTTTGTCAAATCCATCCCCCCGCCGTCCCCAGAGAGTCAAAGAGGTGGCAAAGATGGCCAGCAGCCCTTTTGCGACGGCCTGTCGTAGACTCCCGGGACCTCAGAGTTGGAAGGAAGCTCCTCTCGGGCTGAATAAACCATTGTCTCCCTGCTGCTCTCCTGGATCCCGTGCCCCGAGATAGCACAAATGAGGGGATTTTTATACTTGTCTGTCGAAAAGAACACACGAGACTGGCAGTTTCCCTTTCCAAGGACAGAGACCCTTCCCCATCTCTGTGTCCTCCTTATCTAGCCTACGAGCCTACAGTAGATGCTCCCTAAATGTTGGAAGCAGCGATGCACCAGCTCCGTTCATCTTAATCTTTTGGGGAGTCTCAGGTTCCATAAAGGATCTGAAGAAGGCCTCGAAGCCTCTCCCTAGAGAAAAACGCACATCCGCACATACTTACAGGGTTTTGCCAATGATTCCTGGGCCCCGGGGACTGAGGGTGGAGCTCTCTCTGGGGACATCCTTCCTTCGGGGACACTCCTGGAGGTGGGACTTCCCGCCTTCCCACGTGGGAATGGTGTTAATGGTCAGAAGGATCGTTTTTTATATGTAGCACAGCACCCGTCCTTTCTGGAATTCCACCCTCGTCCTAGCTCCCTGCTAAGCAACTCCAGGCAGGGAAGGAGCTGGGGGTTGGTACCCAGGGGCCCTAACTCGGCATCCTGCGTGTAACTGCTTTGTGCTGGGGGACCCTCGTCCTGAGCTTCCCCGGTCTTCCTTTTGCTTCTGCTGCTCTTTGCTCTGATGGAGCTTACGCCTCCTCGCTTATCCCGATTCTGTCTTTGAAGAACCCCTGTTACCACCCCGAGAGGAGCCACAGGTAGCTGGTGTTCTTTCTCTGTTTCCAGACAGTGGGTTTACCTTTAAGCTGCCGAAGACTGCATTTGCTTTGTGGCAGCCACCTCATGCCATTGACCCAGCAACGAGCTCCGGGTCGGGTAGGGCCCTGGGTCTTCTCCAGGGGTGCCCTTGCCATGCCCTGTCTCCCCACTGAGCATGTGTGCAGCTTGCCGTTCACACCTGACCACAGGACTTTCACATCTCTCCCTGTCAAATGCCATCCTAACAGACCTGGGCCTTGAGTCCAGCCTGCTGAGATCCTTCTGGATTCTGCTCTTGTCATCCAACGTATCAGCTCATTACTCACAGACGATGTGTTGAGTGCGCCACAAAGAGCGGCCAGTTTGGTGTACGTCTCCGGCAGGTCTTGTGCTTCACATGACACGACATTTCACTCTGCCCTCACTTCAGCTCTGAGGTGTGTGCTGTCCCTGTTTGGTAGGTCAGCATGTGGTGGCTAAGGGGGGTTAAGTACCTGTCCAGGGACACACAGCCCATGTGGGGTAGAATCAGGATGCGAACCCCACTCCATCTGACTCCGAAGGCCATGCACAGAGCCACTCTGCTGTGCTGCTTTCACCCGGCTCAGTAATATGTGTAGCAAACACGAGAGCTCTTCAGGCTGAGGCTTGCTTCGTCATGGTCCTCCACCTTGGTCCTTTAATTGGAGAAATAAATACTTTTTTGTTGGCTTTTAATTTCAAAAATCTTGATTAAGTTTCTTTTAAGATTTTACTTATTTGAGACAGAGAGAAAACAAGCAGGAAAGAGAGGCAGAGGGAGAAGCAGGCTGCCTGGGGAGCAGGGAGCCCGATGCGGGACTCGATCCCAGGACCCTAAGATCATGACCTGTGCTGAAGGCAGACGCCCAACTGAGCCACCCATGCACCCCAAACCCTGATTACGTTTCTTAATAGTTTCTTTTGTGGCAGACATCTTTGCTTTGAGATCACTGAGACAAGACTTTCTTTAAAGTTTGTTTAAAAATAAAAGCTGAGCTCCTGGGCGGCTCAGTTTGTTAAGCATCTGCCTTTGGCTCAGGTCATGATCTCAGGGTCCTGGGATGGAGCCCTGCATTAGGCTCTTGGCTAAGCAGGGAGCCTGCTTCTCCCTCTCCCTCTACTCCTCACCCTGCTTGTGCTCTCTCTCTCTCTCTCCCTTTCCCTTTCAAATAAATTTTAAAAATATTTCAAAAATAAATAAATAAATAAAAACAAAAGATAGGGACAAGAAGGAGAGTCTGCATCTACTTGCAAACAAACCCTCTGCGGATGACAAGTCCTGAGCAGCTGGGAAGGGGAGGGCTACATCCCCCAGAATTCTGGTGTGCACCATCCAAGAAACTTTTCTTTTTGGAGGCTCACCTGAGTTGTTTTTTTTTTTTTTTTTTTAACCCCTGTTGAGTATAGTTTAGCAGAAGACTCAGGCATTAGACCCTCCTGGAGTACAGTCCTCTCTTCCCCCATGTATTAGTAAGACAACTCTACTTATTTCTCTCTGCTGTGAGATCCCTGTCTTGACTGATTTTTTTATGTGTGCAAATGTATTAGATCACTTATATTATGATATTTTAAAATTATGTGCATTGTGGCTTATCACATGTTTAATGTATTAGTTTACACGTACACATAACTTCTTACTGTATAATTTTCACACGTTGCAATCCATACTCATAATCATCTTTCTACTCACGTTTTGTCAGAGGTGGAATCATTACAGATTGTTGTAGGTAGGAGAATGGGGGGCTCTGGAGCAGTGAGCTTGTTCCTCAAAACCCTCTTCCACCACAAAAGTCCCATACGTAGAGGCTCAACACTCACAATTTATACTAAATCTCTTTCCATATAGATTTACAGCCATCACAGAAAGGAAGGAATAGAAAACCCTTTGAGACAATTCAAACCATTCACCCTGCATATATTGGTGAAAAATCTCAGTCGGGGCACACTTGCCTAAAATGGCATGGCGCCTTGTCAGGGTTTATGCCGGCTGGGTTCTCGGGGAAGCAGACGCTGAAGTGAAGTTAGGATTCCTAAGTGCTTATCAGAGGATTACCTCTGTGAAGGAAAAAGCAGAAGGATGTGTGACTGGGCAGAGAAGAAGCAAATAATAATGCCGACCTGAAAACATCTCAGCCAACCCAACGGGAGGTTCTAAAACAAAGACCACCCAATGGAAGAGCCCTACTTGGGGCAGAAATGACCAAGCTGTGTCGCATGGCCATGTTCAATGGCTGTCTGTATGGATCCCGAAACGTCTCACCACCAGAGGCTCCCAGCTAAGCCCTGTCTTCAGAGCCGGGCAGGGAGGCCTTCCTTGAAGGGATACGTGAGCAGATGATGCACGTCTGTGTTTGCCACACGACTCAAATTTGCCCTCAGTAGGTTCCATACCTGTTCTGGAGGAACAGGAATAGGACTTCAGTGACTTCATAATAATAGTAATGCTTATTTTTATTCATTGAAAAGTAGGAGTATTGCCTTGATAGATACGCGACAAATGCCAAAAAAGGAAAAAAAATATACTTGTATATATGCCAGATGGCTTTTCATTAAAATATTTTACAGCGGGCACTTGGGCAAGCTATTGGAAATGGCCTAAGGTGTCTCCAGAGTGGAGGTCAGTGAACTCAGGACAGCCCCTTGGATTTCCATTAGCGAGTAGTTAGATGAAGCAATAAATAAATTATTATTAAGCACTTTGCAAATATAGTGTTATGCAAATGCTAAATAATCATAATAATATAGTAGTGTGCTGATCTTGATAAACGGGTCGGCTTCCATGTCATTTAAAATGGATGGCGCAGCAGTGTCTGTGAAGATGAATGAGGTCCGGGCTCACCTCACTCCGTAATGAGCACGGTGTCCTCTGCTGGGAGGCTCGGGCCTCCTCGTCAGTGGCTGCCTTCTCCTCTGGCCTCTGTGGGACAATTAGTGGAGGAGAGGGGGATGCAGCTTGGAGGGGGTAGGACAAGGCTCCGGTGCAGCGATGGGGAAGGTGGCCTCCGGTGAGTGCACGTGGATTTGCATTTCTGAGAAGTCAGGGCTCTTGGCCAAGAGGGATGGGGGCAGGGGATTAACATTTATTGAGTGCCTCCTGTGACCCAGACACTGTGCTCAGTGCTCTGTTTATTATCTCATTTATCCTCCAGGCCAGCACATTAAGGTAATAGAGGAATGGAATAAAGCAGAATGCATCACTATTTTCTGTAGAAAAGCAGAAAGACTGGCCTCAGTGGTGGAGCTGCTGTCTTCTTTTTTGCATTCCGGCCAGCAGAAGGACCTGGAAGGTGGGGAGAGTCCCCCCAGGGAACCAGAGAAGGCTTGACCCCTTGATGAGCCACAGCCCCCACACGCTGGGGCCTCTCAGGACACACATTCTTGCGATGAGAGAGTCCCTCTCTCCTTTGGGGCTACACCTGGGTTAATGGCTCTCCTTGCCCCTCGCTGTGACCCTGATGCCCCAGGGGCTGCAGAGCACAGGGAACCTCATTTGGACCTTTCCAGTACCTTCCCAAAACACAGCAGACCTTGATAAAGGGTTCCTGTGAGCCACATACTCCATTGAGGGGTTTATGCTTACCATCTCATTGAATTCTCACGGGGTCCCCAAGACGCAGGATTTATTGTCCCTAACATCCTCATCACCTCAAGGAAGAACATGAAGATTTGGGTAAGTAACTCGCCAAAAGTCAGACGACTATTCACGGAGGAGGAGATGAGTTCCAGGTTGGTCAACAAAGTGGTAGAATCTTGTTATACTGGGTGGACTCCGAGGTCCTTGGGGATGCTTGGGGATTTGTTTATTTTTGCCCATCACTGGGCTGTGTTCTTAATAATGACTAATTACCTTTTGTTTAACATGTCAGATTTTGAGGGTATAAAAGTAGCTCAAGGGTTTGCTTTTTTTTTTAAGAAATAGCTTTATTGAGCATAAGTGTCATAAAATAAACTGCACATAGTTGAAGTATACAATTTGGTTAGTTTTGACAGACATAAGCACCAGTGACGCCATCACTGCAATCAAGATGATGAACATGTCCATCTCCTCCAAAAGTTTCCTTTTCCGTAATCCATCCCTCCCACCCCTCCTCACCCGATACCCTCCCCAGGCCACACTGATCTGTTTCCTGTCACTATTGTTAGTTTGCTTCTTCTAAGGTTTTGTATAAATGGAATCATGCAGTCTATGCTCTTTTCTTTGGGTCTGGTTTCTTTCACTCAGCATAATTATTTTGAGATTCATCCAAGTGTTTTCTTTTCCTTTGTTTTATTTACAGAGGCATAAGGACTTTGAATAATTTGTATGTATTTTATTTAATTTTAGCTTTGGATTCGGCCCAGAGTTCAAATTCCAGCTCTGTCACTTACTGTGTGTGTGCCAAGGGGCAAATCTCTTAACCTCTCCATGGTTCAATTTTCTCATCTGTGAGATGGGTATAACAAACACCCCATTGTGGGGTTCGTGTGAGGGTTAGATGGAGTAGGGTAGGTAAGGTGAATAGTGCAGGATCTGTACATGGTAAGAACTTGTTTTTACGATTCAAATAGAAATTTTTAACAATAAAGACAATATTTTCATCCAAATCTCTTTGACATGCCTCAGGTTTTCAATACCAAGTAATAGAATAATAGTAGGCAAGAACTACTATTTGGCCAGGTAGAAGGCCAATTGTGACATATAATCCTCAAAGAAACCTGTGAAGTATGTGGGTTCATATTTATGCCCACATACTTCACAGGTATTTATTTCCACTTAGAGAGGAGGAAACTGAGACAGATGAGAGGTATGGTCATTTTCTATTCTCACCAATAGTAGGTGGTAGATTCAGCATTTGAACTGAAGCAGTCTGGCTCAAGACCCTGTATTATTTTCCATTATGATCTGGCTACCTTTTGGTATGCAGTGACATCATCCACAAACAAACACTAAGGTTTCACATTTTTTAAAAAGTATTTATTTTTTTATTTTTGAGAGGAGAGAGGGAGCATGAGTGGAGGGGCAGAGGGAGAGAGCAAGAATCCCCAGCGGACTCCCCACTGAGTTCAGAGCCCCATGCAGGGCTGTCTCAACAATCCTCAGATCATGACCAAAAGTCCGATGCTTACCCAACTGAGCCACACAAGCAGCCCTAAGGGTTCACATTTTAGGGAAAAAAAAAATCTAGATACGAAGACCATACCAATAACTAAATAAAAATTAGAAAAATGGCTAATGGAAGAATAAAATGATAGTCAGGACACCCACCAATTATTATTAAGGGATACCAAATATTTCAAATGTATTTTGGGCATATACTTGCAATTTGGAATTGTGAATGGTGATCCACACCTGATTCTAGGTTTCACCATAAGTGAGTCAAAGACAAGGAATCCACAAAGAAGAAACTATGGCACCCAGAACCTATTCTGTCTTTCCCAGAAACACTGGGAAAACTTCTGAGTGTCTTATGTTTGAGCCTCAGGTTTAAAGCCAGCCAAGAGTGCAGCCCCGTCACTGAGCATGTGGTGTGGCTGCACGGTCCCACCTGAGCAGGAGGTACTCACCTCAAGTTTGAGGTTGCATTGTCAATTTAGAGCCCCTTGGAATACTTGTTATTATAGAATAGAGAAACTCGGTTACATTAAGCACAGTAATAGATACTCACTAAAGATCTGTAATTTCGTCTAATAGAAGGAGGGACATTTTAATTCAGTTCAGGTGAGTGAGTCTTTCTTATTTGTCTGACAGAGAATCTGCTTTGAGATACTCCTTTCTGGAGTAAGTGATAGAGATTGAAGGATACAAATAAATTAATTTCAGTGCTAAGAAAGGCTTGCATTCAAAGGATATTTAGAAAGCAGAATCAATGGAGTGTGTATACCTAGAAGGAGGCATGAAGGGAAGATCAGGGTCCTCACTTTGAGAACTGTGAGCCACTCACAAAGAAAGAAAATTAGGATACACAGATTTTATAAAACAGGTAATGAGGATGATTTCTGGCATCTCCATCTGAGGTGTAATAGGAGATCCAGGGGGACACTTCCAACAAGTAGTTGTGTTTCTGGATCCTGAGCTCTGGTGAGAGGTCAAGGTTGCAGAGAAAGGTGTGTGTCATCAACATTTAGGATGTCGATGAGGCTGTAGGAGTGGATGAGGTCTCCCTGCGTGGGTGTGTGGAGTGGAAGCAGATGGTCAATACAGTGATGGAGAAAATACGGTTGACCAGATACCAGAATCAGAAGGCATATTACAGTCATGGGAATGGGACAATAAACCATAAAGATCTTTCCTTTGCCAACTCTTTCAAAATTTGTTCAGCATACGCTATTTATTCACTGTGAATAGATGGAAGCTCTAATCCAAATCCCATTGAACAGCAGGAAAAAGGAGCCCCAAGTAAACAGGAGCCTGCCCTGGGTGTGGTCCTTTACCTACTAGTTGGGGTAGAAACACTTTGGGTGGCGGATGATGGACAGAGGTGCAGGTGGAATAGAATAGCTCCTTTGTTGCATTAAATACAAATCTGGCATAAACAATAGTATCTTCCTAAACCTGTCTTTCATCAAGGATGGAGAAACTTGAGATACTGAACTGAAAAGAAGGCTTGTTTTTCCTGTTTCCTACTTGTGTGCTGTCCTCCTGCTACCTTAAACCATCGCTTCTCCTCTCCTCATAGCCCTGCTTCTCTATCGTTCAGCTAACAAACACATGTTGAGCACCTTCTATGCGGAGACTCTGTGTGAAGTGCTAGGGCACAAAGAGGAAGGGTATTGGTTCCTGCCATTGAGAAGCAGAGAGTACACTCAGTGGTAGTGTGCTAATTATCAAAACCGTCTCGTTGGTGTAGTCCTTTGCAGGTGTCAAAGAACTGTCATCTACAATATATTGTTGGCATTCTACAACACGGGGGTGGAGGAAGTAGGGCAGTGATGATTATTACTATGCATCAGTAGCTGAGACGCAGAAGTAGAATGACTTGGGGAAGGGCAGTCGGTGGCTGAGATCCAGATCTTTTGGCCAAGAGTTCTTTCTGCTAAGGGGAACGTTTTCCCCGGCACTCTCATCCTGGGCACCTTGCCTTTGCAATTTCCTGGTTGTCTATTTTATCTCTTTCAGCTGACAAATTTGACAGGTCCTTGGGGAATACTGACTCCAGAATAACTTGCCTTTGGTCAAGTGCTAAATCCCATAGGTGTAGGACAGACTTTGGAGGAGCCACCATCGCTGTCCCTGCCCCCCCAACCCCCACTGTTTGTCTGGAGGGAAGTATGCTTATCAGCTCTGTACGTACCAGGGAGCAGCTAGCAAAACCAAATTAGCTCAAACTGGCTGCCTTTCAGGTCAGCTAATTAAATTAGCTATTGTTGCATTACTGATAAGGACAGTTTGGAAAAGGAAAAAAGCCACTCATCCCAGCAGCCATAACACTAAAGCCAAGAAAATGTGTTAATGGGAACACTCGGAAATGAAACCCCTCAGACGAGCAGCAGTACCTGGGGGGTCTTTGGTAGTCTGTTCTCCTGGCCATCTGCTCCCAGCTCAGTACTCCCAGCCCTCTCTGGCTCTGGTCCTTGTGGGCACTGCTGGTACCCAGCTGCAGCCAGGGAAACCCTTTCCTCTCCCCACACCGTGAGCCCATCTTCCTGGGAGTCTGCAGAGAAGTGAGGATTTTTCTGGGAGAGAACAGCTTACTCTTGTTTACTACCATTGGATCTCTCCATTGTATAAAAGCTGGTTGGTGTTTTCAAAGAGCCCTTGAGAGAAAGAAAGAAAGGAAGAAAGAAAGAAAGAAAGAAAGGAAGGAAGGAAGGAAGGAAGGAAGGAAGGAAGGAAGGAAGGAAGGAAGGAAGGAAGGAAAAAGAAAGAAGGAAGAAGGAAGGAAGGAAGGAAGGAAGGAAGGAAGGAAGGAAGGAAGGAAAGAAAGACATAGGGAAGGAGGGAAGGAAGGAAAGAAAGAAGGGAAGGAGGGAGAGAGGGAAGGAGGGAGAAAGGAAGAAAAGGAGTGAAGGAGGGAAGAGGGAGGAAGAAGGAGGAGGAAAAGTCCTAAAAGCTTACACTATTCCTTTTTTAGGAAAAAAGTCCTAAAAGCTTATACTGTCTACTTCCCAGTGTCTGCCCCTTGCTAACACCATCTCCACCATTCCGGGCAGTGTTGGTGAAGGTGTGACTAAATTGGCCGCCATCCTAGGTGAATTTGCACACAGAATCTACCCTACTCCATTAGCCTCCCTCCTAGGACTCCAGGTCTTGAGCAGAAAGATGCAAGGTCAAAGTGCCAGGAGCTCATTTGCTTCAGCAGCAGAACCTCAAGGAGAACTGCCCCGAGCCTGCAGCCCTCCCCCAGCCGCCCGCCCCCCACATCCCTGCCCACCTCGCTGTCCCGGTTCTGTCTCCTGCCAGGACTGATTGTCTAGGCTTCCCAAAGTTCTCTGAGTGAACTGACAACTTTCCCATTCATTCCTTTTCTGCTTCAAAGAACCAGAGTCTGTTGCACCCAATCCAAATGGTCTCAAGATTGTTTAGTCCAACCCCCTTCTCTAACAGCTGAGGCTGAGGACCAGAGAGACTGAGTGATTTTCTCAAACTCACACAGATGGTAATTGGCAGATCTGGGGCCAGAGCCCAGACTTCCAAAGCCATGAACTCATGCTGCCCTAATCCAGGGCTCACTGTGCAGAAAGTGAAGGTGACTCCAGGGATCCCACCTGAGAGTCAGTCCTCCCCCGCAGGAGAGCCTGGGAAGTTCTCATTGCTTTCCCTCCTTTTCATGACCCCCTTCTTTTCTTCTTCTTCTTGTTGTTCTTTTTTTTTTTTTTTTTAATGGCAGGAGGGTGTGATGGTGGGGGGTGGGGTGGGGGATTTACTAAAAAAAATTCATTGGAATTCACATATGATGCAATTAAGCATCTCAAAGTATACAATTCAGGGTTATTTGCAAGACTTACAATGTTGTACAGCAAGAGGCATTCCAAAATTCCAAAACATTTTCATCATCCCACAGAGACCCCATACTCACTCCTCGAGTCGCTCCTCGTACTTCCCAACCCCCTCACCTAGTAACCTCTTATCTGCTTCCTGCCTCTATGGATTTGCCTATAACAGATGTAGGATGTTAAAGATGTGCTTTCGTGTTGGGCTTCTCTCACTCAGGTCTCTCTCAAGGTCCATCTATGTGGTCGCATGAAACCCTGCTGCATTGCTTTTCAGGGCTGAATAATATTCTAGGGCAGGGCTATAGCGCATCATCCATTCACCTATTCATGGGAATTTGAGTTGTTTCCACCTTTTGGTTTTTATGATATTGTGGCTGTAAACATCCGTGTGCATGCAAGTTTCCGGGTTGAGACATGTTTTCATCTCTCCTGGGCATATACCTACGAGTGGAAGTGCTGGGTCCTGCAGTAACTCAATGTTTAACTTTTGGAGACGAAGCCAGATCATTTTCCACAGCATATTCCTACCGGAGGTCTTGACCTGACTATGCCCTGCTTGTCTCTGTGCCCGGTTCAGAGCCTGCATCTTGTCGGGGTTACAATGGAGGAAATGTTTTATGATCTTAAAAGAAGCCATTAAAGGGACAATGATCTCTTTGGAGAAAAATAAGTGCCAATTTTTATGTGTTAAGTGTTATAAGGCGGATGTGAAGTCTTGGGGGTGAAAGGGTGACACAGGTCTTATTCCACAGGGAGGTGAACTTGGAGCTCTCAGGATAACAGGAAGGAAGGAGGAGGAAAAGTGGAAGGAAGAAGGGAGACAGAAAAGGAGCCTAAAAAGGAGCAGAAAGCTGAGTCCTGGGTACTGGGGGATGGGAATCCTTCTAAACTTGGCTTCCCAGAATTCTCCTGCAAAAGATACTATACTTTCAAATACTGGGAATAGATGCTTTTCCTCATGAGGGTGGCTCCTAATTCTGAAGAAGGGGTTACATTACATTGGGCGTGAAGTGGTGTGAGACAGAAGCAAAATTCAAGGAGTCTCTAAGAGGCTGAGAGGCACGGACATAAGCAAACAGCCCCCCTCTTTGCCACACCTCCCTGGTGCCTACCTTGGATTAGCAGAAATCTGGGAGAGGACATCAGCCTTATCCAAGCCATGGGATTACCCCAGATGGGACAGGGATGACTCCCTATTCTTTTGATTAGGTAAATTCTGTTTCAGATTTTTCATATCATGGGATAGCATCCTTCTGAGAGAAAACACGTGAAATATAAACCTATTGTTACAGTTGTCCAGTGTAAGGTCATGCAGGCAGTGTCTACTCTCATTATGAAATGTGGAATTTCTATAGATCAAGCATATTCTTAAGCCCTCAACACCCAGAGCTGGAGTACTTTCTACTGAATTAATGAACACTGACATTGAGGGAGGCAGTGATATCAAGGACAGGAACAGCTGGACTTATTTTATAGGGCAGCTTGT